>NW_027530619.1:472485-610692 GCF_008692635.1 Crocuta crocuta
AAAAAAAAAAAAAAAAAAAAAAAAGCAAAAACAAAAAAACCCCAGAGACATAACAATGTAATATGAAGTCAATTAAACATAAGAAAAATGGTCTTGTAATGAATGCTATACTTCTTCATAGAGGGATTCAAATGAAACGCCATGTATAAATGACTAATGATTATTTTGACCCAAAGTCTTTGAGAGTGAGGGGAGAGAAAGAGAGAGAGACAGAGAGAGCAAGCGAGAACACAGAAACTATCATAGACCAGATGATAGTTACAGAGACATGATGACTAAATGCAGTGTCATACACTATATTGCATTATTGAAGCAAAACAGAGCATTAATGGAAAATGAAATCTGAATGAAGTCTGGAATTTAGTTAATAATATACTAACACTTGTTTCTTACTTTTGATTAATATATTCTGGTATGTAAGATGTTGGCAGCATGAGGAAATGAGTGAGAGAATGGCAAAAGTTTCTATGTTTTCTTTGAAACTTTTTTTATAAACCTAAAATTATTCAAGAGGCTTTTTAAAATTTTACTTAAGAAAATGATTACAAAATGAATAAAGGATATACACAGACAATTCACAAGGAAAAAGACATAAAAGAGGGTGAAATTTATGAACAGGCAATATCCTGGTAGAATTCAGGTAAAACAAATTTTAAAACTAATATAAATTGCTTATAATTATAATAGAATATTTACTTCAAAATACGTCATCCCTTTCTGCTTGTCATCAGATAAGTTTGGAACACTGTATAAAACATCTGAGCAGTACTTTGGAAAAAGATCAAGCAAATGAAAGTCTGCGTTGAGAAGCCTCCAGAGGCACAATGCCTAACTGTAATGTGGTATTCATAGATGAGATACCACAATAGTAAACAATACATTAAATAGAAACTTAGAGAATATTAATAATAAAGGACCAGTTAATAACCAAGTATCAGTATTGGTTCAGTAGTTCTGACAGATGACCTAAGTAATATTCGATTTTAACAATAAGGGAATCTGGGTACAGGGTATATGGGAACTGTGTATTACCTTTGATACTTTTCTGTCAATCTATGCTATTCAAAAATAAGTTTACTAGTATTTATATATACAAATTTTTGGTGGAAAAAACTATACACATCCATCACATACACACGCATACATACATACATACATACACAGAAACATATGAAACATAATTGAAAAAGAGCTGGAATGAATAAACTAAATTTTTAACCTATTTCTCTCTGAGGGATAGAACTATGAATTATTGCTATTCTTTTCTAATATTTTCTAAGTGATCTGTAGTAGCTACCTGTTATCATTAAACTATAATTAAGATAACACTGAATATTACTAAGGACTAAATTAAAACATAAGAGAAAAAATTCCATTAGATTTTAATACATCTGAGTGGTGGACATTACCAAATAGATCATTCTAAATGAGTGGTTCAGAGGTAGCTGTGCCCTAAATGAGGAAAAACAAAAACAAAAACAAAAGAAAACACCTCAGGAAAGGGAAACATGTTTGCCCAATAATCTTTATCGGTTAAACCCATGTAGATTATATTGCTGCTTAGGATATTTATCTTTAGCAATGCAGATTTAGAATACACTCATGAAAATGTTTTTTGGGTGACTGGATTTGGGTAGAAGCTGTGAGGAAGGCTGAAATAGAAATAAAGAGAGAGGGAAAAGAAGGGAAAAAGGAAGAAAGGGAGGGAGAAGGGAAGATAGGAGAGAGAGAAAAAAAAAGAAAGAGCACAAGAAAAAAAATCTCAATGGAAAGATTCCTGTTCTGAAGGAATTCCACATCCTCCCACCCTATGTAACCAAGTAAGCTTGTGTATGTTCCTGCCACCTGGTGGTGGTATCTTTTCTTTTCTTTTTTCTTTTTTCTTTTTTTTTTTTTTCTTAACCAAATTCCTCAAACTCTCGGTAGGTACCATCTGAAGTAAGTTATCAAAACATTTGCTGTCCTTAAGGTGCTCTAATTTCCCTCAGATCATTAACTAGGGTCACTATTCTTGGCTAATATGTGATGATGAAACCAAGGGTACGTCAAAGTGTCTGCTAAGGGTGGTAGGCAAGAGACGACAAGATGCTGGATAGGAGAGAATTTATTGATGAGGTAGCATTCTTACACAAGTTTAGGCTTAACATTCTATTGCAGTATTTCACACTGATTCTAATAACATGTCTAATGTCCTTTTAGGTTTTAAACATGATTAATTAAAATAAATGAGTGGAGATGTAGTGCTTTGGCAGACTATTGAGAAAAAATTGGGAAAGATCATAAAAATGGGAATGTTAAAATGGATATAGTTTGAGACCAGAGATTCCACTACCTATGTTCTCTGGAGGGCATAGAAGACCATCAGTTCATCAAGACACTGAGAAAGGCACCTGCTTTTTTAGAAGGTTTAAGGTTGGTGTCCTTTGTAGATTAACTGTAAGAGATGCTATCGTAGAACTTTGCTCCCTGGTCTCAATGGGTACAAGATTTCAGAAAGGCAGATATTTGGTGGCAGTGCTTATATACAGAGGAAGAGTTAAATTACTATAATGGGAACAGAAAGTTCCCTTGACCTTCAGGAGTCTGTGGTAATGGATCATGACGTTCCTAGAGGTGGGATAGATTAACAGCTGGATAAGGCTGACAAGAGACACTCAATGAAAAGAATTTATTACCCTAAGCTAATTTACAACCCCAAAACTTACCAATTAAACTGAAGAATGAGACTCTTTAAAGAAAGACCTAGTAAGGATGTGGCAAGTATACACAATAAATATTTCTCCACTTCTTCCCTTATGAGGCCTATGGTGATTTACCATAATAATTAATTGTTGGGAGAGAAGGAATATCCAAATATTAAGAATTTTTTAGCGTTAGGATCTAAGGTGCTACTGATGTCAGGGTACTTGAAATGTAATCACAATCACTGCCCCCTGGGTTAAATTGGCGATTTGTAGATGCTAAATAATGAATAGAACCTAAGTCCATTCCAAAGTGGATCTTGTGCATTTATAGACCCAATACCATGCTTCCTATATTTCAGAGTATAAATGGTATACACACATTTAATATCTGAAAAAACCCTCATATCCATACCTGGATTTGAGGTTAAGAGTCAGAGTAGGAGGAAGGGCCAATTGAAATGCTCTGAAGTTCCAGGCCCAAGCCAAGACAGTGAATCAATCCAAAGTACTGCTTTATCCTTGGAAGATCTGTAAAGATTAATGCCATCTTCACAAACTTAGAAAGATAGGAGGTAGGTAGATACTATTATTCTCTAATTCATTTACCTGTTTGATCTTTAGCAGGGTAATGTATCATGACAATTGTGGGCTATACTAAATTTAGTCAAGTGGTAGTCACAACACCAGATGTGGTGACTCATGAGATATCTTTTTTCTTTAGGTCTTTAAAAATTTTTATTTAAGTACAGTTGATGTATAATATTAAAATAGTCTTGGATATACAGCATAGTAATTCAACAATTATATACTGCACAAAATGCTCACCGTGATAAATGTATTATAATATTATTGACTATATCCCCTATGCTGTACTTTTCATCCCTGTGACTTATTTATTTTACTGAAGGTTTGAACCTGTACCTCTTAATCCCCTTCAACTATTTTTGTTCATCCCCTGTCCCCTTCCCTTTGGCAACCACCAGTTTATTCTGTATGATTCTGTTTCTCTTGTTGTTGATATTGTCATTGTTTTTTTTTTTCTCGATTGTCAGAGCTCAATAGAGCATCAGGAAATTGGCATTTCAGTCTCTTATCTGTCAAATAAGGTGTATTTTTTTTTGTTTTTTTTTTCCATCTCCAACAATATGTAGGACCTCAGACAACTGACTTTTATATGATAAAGTGAGCATTCCACATTCACTGTACTGTTTCCATACTTTATTAACCATCATGATTCTGTAATGATATAGTCCACCAAGAACTCAATCATCTTGCCATTTATAAAAAAATTTACCTAAGTCCATGTCATCGATGACACTCATTGGATCTAATAAGCAGGGGGCTGCAAATAATGTAGATTAACCAGTAAAACAGAAGTGTACCTGATGGTAAGAGATAAATGGCATGAAAATTGAGTTATCAATTGCATTTATGAATTTTAAGGTATCCAATCATATGAAGCAGGACAGGATATCCCCTTTAAGATAGACACTTTTGTGCATATTATATTCCCTACCACTAAGAACAAAACATAGAACTTGGTGAGTCTCTCTTAAATATTAGAGGAAACACCTAGGATACTGGGATATATTGCTCAAAACAATTAATTAATGACTCAAAATACTAATCATTTTAAGTGGGTCCTAAAGCAAGAGGGCTCTCTAGCAGCTCCAGCGTATGATTAAAGTTGTCCTGCTATTGAAATAATATGACACAGATGACAAATGATAGTATAGCACTAGTATGTTGGGTAATGCCTGACAAAATCCAGTAGAATTATCACAACACAGAAGGTCATGATTTACACAGCAGAGAACTACTGGTAATTTGAAAGGAATCTTTTCGTGTTCTAGTCACCCTTCAAGAGACCAAGAATTAGCTGATTATAGGGCATCAAAGGACGTTATGACTGGAACCACCCATTACACTGTGACACAAGTATTGCTGGATGTAATAAATAAAGTGGCCATGTATAATGAACATCAACCCAGGATATAACTGAATTTTAGCTTTCAGGATCAGCCAAAGAAGGCCAAGAGGCCATAAATTACATGGGCAGGTAGCCCAGACTCCCATGCCCTATACTTCTTTTGAACTCCTGCCTCTCTGTGTACATTGACATGTACTTATGATGGGTTTTCAGCAATGAACTGACAGAAAAGAGGTAAACTAAGTAAAGGCCTACAACACAAGGGTCCTAGCAAAATATTTTGAGGTAAAATAAAATCCTACTCAAGAATGGCTTGAAGGAGACTCATGAAAACAAAATCCTCCCAAATCCAGAGCAAATGTACACATTTATTTTGTGTGGAAGGAGAAGTGGCCAAAACTATATATATGCCCTGACTCTGGAACAGGGAAGATGGTTGAGTTGGTTGGTCAGTGATCTAAAAGGAGCTAAATCATAATTTCACATTCAAAGTCTTATGGACAAGGTATGTAGATGAAACATGATTTTTATATCTCTTGTTAAGGTGCAGCTGAAAATATGTACTTGCTCTGGAGACACTAAACAAGCAAGAGAAGGATGATTTCTTGTATACATACCAGCCAGAATCTTTGACAACCCTGGGCTGCTATAATAGGTTCATGAATATAGTGGTCATGGTGATTGAAATTATATATTAGTCTGAAGGTATAGGGCTCCATTTTCCAAGGCTGCTCCAGCTTCTGCTGCCGAAAGACTTACATTCTAATGGCAGAGACTGACATTTAACAGTAAATGGCATTTAGCCCTCAATATCATAGGCCATAAGAAGACCAGGCAGTCACATAAGAAGACCAGTAACAGATTGATCACATCTAACTCCTTGGACCAGTGAGAAGACAATAATTTACCATTACTGGAATTCACACCTTCTCTGAATATAGATTTACTTTCCTTACTTACAGTGCTTCTAATAAGATCATGAACTAAAGGTTTATATATGTCATTATTTCCCACAATATGATCCCTCACATCATTGAATTAGTCAAAGAGACCTATTAAAGAACAGAGAAGAAGTGATGGAGAAAACAGAATGATAAAATCACGAACAAATATTTCTACCACATAATCCATCACTTAGATATTGGCATGTAACAACATCCTGTGCAGTGCTCAAGGATCTGTCCTGCAACATGCAGTATACACATTGAATAAGCACTTGATGCAATGTGTTAATGGCTCTAGAAAGGATGCACCACATATCGTTTTAAGACCAAGAGAGGGAAGAAAATTGTCTCCTCTTTATTATAGAATTTGTATTCCCCAAATTTAAACTTTGCTAATGTGTAGGTCTGATTTCCAAGAGGAGCACTTCAGTCACCAGACATAGGAAGAGGTACACTGAAATTTGAAGCTTTTATCATTTGGTGTTTGGACTAAGAGGAGAATAAGCAGGTTAATATATGAAGGTTAGACAACCCAGATAACCACAATGAACTACTGTAATTTCTACACAATGGGATTAGAAACAAATGTTTGGGATCCCAGGTATTCACTGGGAGAGAGATAATGAATATTAATTTAAGTGAGTCCAGTTGCAGCAATTGGAATTAGCTTCTTTTGCTAAGCATCATGTATTCATTCTATTTTCATAATTAAAACCAGCGTAATCTATGGTAGTCTTCATAGTGTTGACTTAATGAAAAGTTCTGAACAAGCTAAGGGAAAAATGTATGGCACCCACTTCCCACTCTCATATTATCTTTGCATTTTGCTCAAGCAATTATTTTTTTTGGTATTCAACTTCATGCACATATTAGCTAAAAGCACCTCACCTAATCTTGTCTCATTACACTACATAAATTTTATACTATGTCCTGGGTGGCTTCTTTTGAAATGCTTGCAAGAATTGGTCTGATGCACTACTGATACTAGTGTGCAACCTGGAATTTGGAGGGATTTATCCCCTGTGGAGAAGTCTTTGACTAATAAGGGATGGGTGTTGGTGATTAAATTCCCCCTATTCCATTTTTCAGATAAATGACTTGAAGCATATTTTACATGGTTCTTCATAGTCGCAGGATCAAGTTACACTTATCCAAGTGGAAATATAAGTCTGAATACATCTTTAAACAAAGTTTTCTCCTTTGAGATTTTGTACTCCTCAATACCCAATTTTCTTGGATCATTTTACACAGTAAATGATCTATTTGTAAGTACATGTTCATGTAAGTACAAAGTTCATGCTTTGTCTTGATGGGGAGACACAAGCTAAGACTTTCACCTTCAACAAGATTGGTGCTGTGGCTATGTAAAGACTATGCAGCAAGAAGGGACAGAGGCATTAAGAGTGTAGGCTTGCACTATAACAACTAAACATGGAAGTTAAGCAAAAATGAGGGAAATGAGGTTATCAAAGGCATTGGATGTTTCTACAAGGCTAAATAATTGTTGAGAACACTAAAAGGAGGAAACTAGAAAGGTAAAAATTAATAGAAAGATTCTTCCCTGCATTTGAATGTATTCAAGTATTACTGTTATTGATAAGGTCAGTTGTAATCCATCTAGGCTGTTTGTCAATGAGTTGAAATTATCTGTATTGCTACAAAGAATGAAAGTGAGCTAGAAAAATAGAATCATTGTGAGGTAAAAGAGTGTATCTCTGGTCAGTACTGAATAACAAAGTAAGGTGACTTGGTTCTTCTATTTTGATTAAATGATATTCAAACCTGATTAATATTAGGAAGAAGAAAAGAAAAATAGCTTAAATATAGCAAAAAAGGAAAAGCTGAAGTTAGATATCAACCTTTCCTACAGGCCACTATGAGGGTTTTGTGAGAAAATAATAGCTATCTGTTAAGATGATGTTGAAAAGTGGTATTCTCAGGGGACAGCTGGGATACCATTATGTACTAAGCAGGGAAGAAGAGTCTGGGAATATAGGGAACTTGTTGACTGTTAAACCATAAGTTTCAGAGGACACAGTGGTAGGTTGTCAAGAGTTTGGGAGATGTGAGTGAAATAGGCAAATTATAGAACACTGTGGAGATTAGACTATAAGGCAAAAACTGGGATCTGGGAAAAACAATGATAGAGAACATAAGATTGTTTGTTGACTCAAGGTATTTAGTGGTGGTAAAACTGCTAAGTTCTAGAGCTAGGGAGAAGTAGGAGTTGGAGTTACCTCTTGACCTTTGCCAGTAGAGGTGAAGAGATCTTGCGAACCAGAGCTTTAGAGCCAATGTATGAAACCCCTCTTGAACCCTTAACAATTGCAGTGTAAGAGGTCACTGTTTTTGTGTTAGTGTGCTAGCGAACTCTTGATTGTCCATTGGTAGTTTATGGACTCAAAATAGGAATGGATCACAGAAAATCACTACATATAGAAATAACTACATATACATTTTAGAAAGAAAATTTAAAAACTCATTAGACTATTTAATTTAGTAAGACTCGTATTAATATTTAATAACTGTTTAAAATGACTGTCTTAAAGATATAATTACCAAAATGATTTCAAAAGTAATAAAATATCTAAATAGACCAACTTCACAATATAAATACAGATATTTGAAAGCATATTTCTTACCTCTTAAAATGTGGCATTCTAGATATTTTCATAAGGAAACTTACTTTAAATATTTGTAGACCTGATATTTATAATAGTAATGAAAATTTTCTAGACCATAGATAGACAAATAAGAAAATTCTATAAGCTGTTTTTATAAGGAGAATATAATATGGGTAATACATTTTCTCACTTATGAATATATAAAAATTATAAGTAAAACATTAGGAAATGTAATCATGCAGTATTTTTATACATAATACATCATGAACAAGTAGAGTTTATCCTAACAATTTAACATTAGAGGCAGTATGTTAAATAATTCAACACATCAATAGATTTAATGAAAAAAATTTCCAAGTCCTCAAGGTAGATACCTAACATGCATTTTAAAAAATACCACATTCTTTCTTAAATTAATAGAAACTCATTAAAATAGAAATAAATATAAACCTCTAACAAAATAAAATGTGACCATTTCACTCAAAGCTTTCATCATATTTGATAAAGACCCACTAGTAACTAATATTATAGAATTTTATTAATAAAAAAATACAGATACAGATGAATCACTGTGTTTTATACCTGAAACTCATATAACATAGTGTGTCAACTTTATTTCAATTAAAAAAAGTTTCTATGAGGTGCCTGGGTGGCTTGGTCGGTTGAGTGTCCTGTTGATTTTGGGTTAGGCCTTTATCCCAAGGTCATGGGATCAAGCCCCAGCATGGAGCCTACTTAGGATTCTTTCTTCCTCTGCCCCTCTCCCTCTCTCCCTCCCTCTCTCTCTCTTAAAAAAAAAAAAAGAAAAAGAAAAATGTTTCTATTTCTCTGCTATTTTTTTTATCTTTTAATTCATTCTAAAGGCATTTTTCTTCATTGTGCATAGATATAATAACTGCTTTTAAGTCCTTGCCTAATATTGTCAACATCTAGATTATCTCTATTGATTGTGTATCATTGGGTCTGCATATATTAAAAAGTTTTGAATTGTATTCTGAACATTGTGATGTTAAGTATTATAGACTATGGACTTTGAGAGTGATGATAATTGTATTGAGTAGCAAATAAAATTAGTAAGAAAAAATAGAAAACTTTTGCTCACTTGTCATGGATGGCAGTTCAAATATCTGTTCCATTCTTTGAGCCTTAGTTTGGCAGCATGAATGCTCTAAATGTGAGATTCAGAGTTCAGCCAGTGAATTGGCCAAGTTTAAACAGATGAATTGTATTGGGAGCCATTCTGAGCCCACTAGTCGAGAAAACTCCTGGTGAGGTTAAAGCAAGTTTGCACGGTCTCTTGCCAATCAGATGATGACTGATATCCACCCCCACTCAATTATTTCTGCTTGAGCACTGACCCCTAAGGTACCTTNTGGGGCTCTCTCACTTTCTCTCTCTCTCCGACACCGTCCATCCTTCAGGGGCCCCTGGACCTGCCGGAGCCGGCCTCCGACAGAATTGGAGTTCTCTTTTTCTGAGATTCCTGTCTCAGATTTCTGCTGTTGTGGTCAACTCTTGCTCTGTCATCTAACTGTCAAGTCACAATGATGGTGGGGTGTCTATTGGGGCTTCAGCCACCAAGTACCACCAGGCCTTACACCTCTTGCACAGGCCAGTGCAACTTCTTCCAAGTTTCAATCCTTTTTAAGGTGCCCTGACTTTGTGCAGTTTGTTTTTTTTATTTCATTTTGCATTAAGTTTCTTATCAAGAGTATGTGATTGTTCTTCTAATGGAAGTTTGTCTATTAGGACTCACTGCATTATATATAATATGTCAACCTCTGGCAATGCAAAATGTGTTACTTCATTTTCTTGAGTTGCCGTTGTGTTTTTGCCCTGAATTAGGCTCATGTATACTCATTACAGCACCTCAGCAGAAAGATGCTAACCCCCTTTTCCTGAAAAACTGGTAATTACCGTAAAACTTTCCATCCTGTTTGGAAATAGTTTTACAGTTAAACTCATTGCCTGTATGTTTATTGATAACTGTCAGTTTCATTTGTTCACCATTGTCGCCACTGTCGTACTATAAACTGTCTTTTCATTGAGGTCAACTTTTATACAATAGTAAAAAATCAGTGTTTTTATTTTACATTGTTGTATGACAAGCATTGTGCAAAAAAGCCAGGAAAGTGGTTATAATACAAAAGAGTTAATTAGCTTGGTGTCACCTAATCAGGAGGAGGGAAAAATAAGTCTGCATCTGAAAAGAGGTGGCCCAAATTACTTCAATAAGAACTATAGGAAATCTATATTTATAGCACTCTGGGGAGAAAGAAAGTTAATTCCATTCTTGAAAGCATTATAAGAAACACCTTTTGCAGCAATAAAGAGAAAATAAGAGAATTAGAAGATATGCAATATAAAATTAAATTGCTTTCACATTTTGAATTGTCATCAATCTGAACCCTTTAAGTAACTATAATACTGATTTTATGTGATCTTATGCTTAAATCTAACAATCCACAGAAATCACCTCTTCTATGCACCAAAATATTAGGAATATAAAAATTCAAACTGTTCATACTTTGGCTATAAACAACATAAATTAGGTAAAATGTTAATTATTGAACATTTTATAACTGATTGTCCAGCAGTTATCTATAATGAATCAGTGTCATGTCATCTAGGAAAGAATACTTATTGAAAGTTCATTTCTGTATAATTAGGTGAAATGTTCGCTACCTCAAGAGGTCATCATATAGGTAAATTAAATTTTGTTAATATAAGTATAATATTATATTTGTGATCAACATTGATGTTCCCTTCTTTTTTGATTTAAATTCATTTTTATAGTGCAAAGATTCATATATAACTTACTAATTTTCTCCTGACTTAAAACAAATAACTATTGTCCTCAAGAGTGGAAACAAGTAAAGAATATCCTCATCAGTTGGGGATTCATAGGCACCAGATAACTTTAATTCGTATCCCAAAGCTATGCAAATAGCTAAAGCTGTTCAAGAATATACCAACAAATCCTTAAACTGGGTAATGCACCAAAAAAGGCATATTAGTCATGGTTGACAGTTTTGAAAGGGAAAAAGAACAGTTAAACTTATTATTTTAAAAGCAGCACTGCTGTTTCTACTGAAATGGACAGTTTATAACTCATAATTTGATCATCCATTGTTATGTTATACAACTCTTCAAGTTGATAGTTGGGAACATGTTAACTCTACAACAAAAACAAAAAATGCAGCTTCTTCCTTTTGATATAGTAATGCAGTTTTTGGAGATAATAGTCTATATTATATGGAAAGGTTTAATTCTGAAAAAAGTACACTTTTAAAAGATTATAACACTTCAGATTGACAATAGGATTACTCCTACATGGCTGGTTATAAAACCACCACACTGATCTTCATGCTTTAGCTTATGTTTTTATATCAAGATATTTGTATGATAGATTTTGAACCTTCTAGATATATGAATAAATATTTTTTAAAAAATTCCATGAGGTCATCAAACACAAATTTTCTTTCTTTTTACATTTGGTGTTTTTATTGAAGTATAATTGACATACAATATTAGTTTCAAGTATGCAACATAGTAATTGATATTTGTATACATTGCAGAATGTTCACCACAATAAGTCTAGTTACCATCTGTTACCAGTTATTACAATATTTTTTACTCTTTCCCATGCTATACATTGTGTCCCCATGATTTTTTACTTTATACCTGGAAGTTTGTACCTGTAGACCATCTTCACACATGTTGCCCAACTCCAGCCTTGCCTCAGGCAACCACCAATCTGGTCTCTGTGTCTGAATCTGGATTTTTTTTTTGTTTTGTTTGTTTTGATTTGTAGATTCCACATATTAGTGAAATTATATTGTATTTGGCTTTCTCTGTCTGCCTTATTTTACTTAACATGAGAACATCCATGCCTATCTATATTGTCCCAAATGGCAACATTTCACTCTTTTTTATGGCCAAGTAGTATTCCACTGCATATACAGCATCTTTATACATTTATCAATGGGCATTTAGGATTTCCATATCTTTTCTATGTAAACAATGCTACAATGAACATATGAGTGCAGACGATACCATTTTTAATCAATGTTTTTGTTTTCTTCGGATGGGTACCCAGCAGAATTGCTGGATCATGTGGTAGTTCTATTTTAAATTTTTTGAGAAATGTCCATGCTGGCTGCACTAATTTGCATTCCCACCAAGTGTGCACAAATATTCCCTTGTCTTCACACCCTTACGAACACTTATTATTCTTGTCTTTTTGATAATAGCCATTCTGGCAGATTGTAAAGTGATATACCATTGTGGTCCTAATTTGCATTTCCCTGATGATTACTGATGTTGAGCACCTCTTCATATGCCTGATAGCCATCTGTGTGTTTTCTTTGGAAAATATATCAATTCAGACCCATTACCTGTTTTTTATTTTTGTTTATTTTCCATTTACCTATTTTTTTTTCTATTTCAAGTTTTTATTTAATTTCCAGTTAACATATAGTGTAATACTAGGTTCAGGTATAGAATTTAGAATTCAGTGATTCATCACTTACATACAACTGAAAGTGCCTTCCTTAATACCCATCGCCCATTTAACCCATCCCCCTGCCCACCTCCCTTTCAGCGACACTTAGTTTGTTCTCTATTGTCATACTTCTGATTGCAAGAAAAATTAAGGTTGAGATAAGAGATGATCGAGTATTCTATGGATTTTTTTTCTTATCAACTAGCTATTAAGTAATACAGAAACATAACTATGCTATTTTGTTGATGAAATCATTTGTAAATATTACTGAATTCAAATGCAAGCAAATCACGTTATTTTCTTTGGTCAATAACAAACATTTCAAAGTTTAGTAGGCGTAAATATATTCAGATATACCAAGTTCCTTATAGTATCTCAGCCAAAAGTGTAATAATGACATTTTAACTTATCGCATATAATTTAATTTTTATCCAAAATCTTTTAATACTGTGATAGTGCATTTCTATGAATCCCTACATTTCTAGCCGTTTCTGATGAAGACCATTTTCATCAAGTAAAGGACATCAGGTTGTTTCTGTTGCCGTCTATGGCAAGCAGTGGGCTGAATCTGATAAAAGTTAGTAGTCCTATTTCTGTGAGCTCCTTGCAGTTTGTTCTCAGTATTGGATACTTATAGTGCTGACATTTCGAAAGCACAGATGGTGCAGAGGAAGTCCTCAGACGTCACCAGAGGGCGGTTTCAAATCTTTGCCACAGGTTTAGAGAGCTACAACTTGAAAGAGAGAAAACTTTTTCACTAAGCTTTCTATTTGAAGTTCAAAAGTAGTTATCTTCCAAAACATGTAAATCACAGTGATTCCACCTGAATTAGTATAATAGTAACACCTTATATTTTCTGTGATTAGGGGAAAAATTAGATCTTTCCATCTTTACATCGTATTGTAGATATTTTCTATAAGAAAGTTTCTATTTCTTGCCATGGAAAATATATTTGTAACTCTGTATCATGAGCTTTCTACTTCAATAATACTTTTTACTTATGGTGTTAATATATCTAGTGTATTTTAATTATTGGATTATGGATTTGTCTCAGAGTTAAGACTTTTCAGTTCTTCTGTGTGCGTGTGTGTGTTTTGTTTTGTTTTGTTTTTTTACAGATGACTGTGCCTAGTTTAGTATTGGGCAAATGGATGGTGCAAAATATATGTTCACTTAATGCGTGAATGAATGGTTATTCAGTTATGACACTAAAATTATTATATGTTAAAATGGAGGACAACATATTTTTATAGGGCACAGATTAAACTAAGACTAAAACTAAAAAAATGTAAAAATGAGGAATAATGAAAGTGTTCTGTTTCTGTCACCATAATGTGGTGAGTACCTCATTTTAAAAAAAGAAATTATGCAAAATTAGTTTATAATGAAAGAAATATGTATAGAAATAATATAAATGTATATCTTCTTACCGCATAGTTTCATATTAAACAGGTATTTCTAATTTTTTTCAGAAGTTAAACACGTTTTAAATGAATGTCCATTTCCAAATCCAGACTTTAGTTAAAGGTATAGAAAATAGAAGTACAGCCCAATTATTCAGGTTCACAGCAGTATTTTTTCCCATATGTTTAAGGACAACTTTGCATACATCTGTATGATTTATGTGTACCTTTGAAAGATGTATAAGGTCTATACAATATTCCATAAAATAGTAATAAATTACTAAACAGCTTCTAATGACAAATAATTTCAGGAGAAAAACTTCTAAATTCTTAATATTAACTTTAAAAGTAATACATCACTTATTTTGTATAACACTGTTAAAATCATAATGTATTGTAGTTTCCATTAATTTTTTATATACTGATAAATAATAGTCTTATAAACAAAAATAAATTTTAGCTCCACTTTAATTTTTTGCTTTATTTAATAAAAGAGATCTTGTGAAAATGATAGATGTATAGCATCCGCAATTTAAATCATATACTAAAGGACATAAAATAATGTAATTATGTGAAATTCAACCTTTCAGAAATCATCATATTTTGTATTTTGATGAGCTTTATTAAACTAAATGGATATATTTGCAAAGTACACTTATATGTATTTTCATAGCTGAGATAACATTATGAATATTCTGTTTATATATATATGTTTATATTTACATTTGCATAATCATTTAAAGAAATATCCAATCATAGTATTAACTGAGACAATAATTCATAAAAGTTATAACTTATGTTATCAGTGTTCTCTTCTTGGATATTTAAGATGTATTGAAATTATGACTATTAAAAGATTTGGATACATTATTTTTGCATAAATATTTTTCACCTTGCAGCCATATCTGTATGGCCGAATTTTAGAGGTAGAATTGCTTGATCAAAGGTAAGGGTTGTTTCATATTTAATAATAATTAAGGCTAACATCCAAAAAGATTGCATAAAACAACGCTCAAACAACATTAATGAGATTCTACTAACTATTGATTTCCTTTCCAAAAGCAAAATATCTCATTTTACATAAAACATTACCTTGACCTTTAGTAAAGTTTTCCTTTTATCATAATTTTTGGATATCTTGTTATATTTTTGTTGTCTACTTTAAAAACAAACATATTTTCTACTTGTGTATTTTTGTGGTAGAAGAGATATATTTGTATGCCATGTGTTTTTGTATAGAACTTTCTAATATCTTAAAGATATATAAATTTTTGATCCTGGGCTTTAAAGATAAAGTCCTACTTGCAAGCAATTGTAATTTTGCCTTTTCTTCCCTTTGTTTCAGTGTGTGTACTTCATTGATTCTCTGTTAAACTGCACTGGGTAGGTCTCTGAGAATAATATTAAATACCAAACATTTATTTCTCATTTCTATAGTTCTTTTTATAAAAGTAGTCTGACACTTTAATTAATCAAATAAGAAAAGTCCCATTTTTTTTTCATTTACTACTTTTTTTATATTTCAGGGCATAAATTATTAACATACTTATAATGTTCTTTGCCCCAAAGCAATCTACTTCTCATCTAGATTTCAGAACTCTTGAGTCAGAAATCATTAAAGAAAAATTGGATGCTAGAATATACTATAGTCAATGGGTTAGCATTTTAAGATAACAACAAATTGGTGTACTATAAATAGTACAAACACAAATCTTGCAAGGAAAGGAGAGAACATCCTTGTCACTGGATTAACTTCTCATCACTTTTGCTATTATTAGAGAATATTGAACATGATAGACTAATTTCTTCTTCACTTCCAGACTATATTTTTAAGAGCTATTCCATCTTTCATTAATACAACTTCTATGCTTGTAAATTAGGCATGTTAAAAAGTACTAATTTCCTATGTTCAGATAAAATAGTAATGCATACACAAAATATGTATAATGAGATGAAGTTTAGTAAAGACATTTTTACTAACAGTCATCAAAAAAATCTCTAGAAATCTTATAAATTCTCTCTTGGCTTAAGAAAGCTTAATAAACTCAGATTTAAAAGTAGTACAAGGACAAGCTAAGTAATTATCTTGTGAGATTTACTTCAATCCCAGGTAATGGTCTAGAAAATATAATAAGGCAATTGATCTTTTAGAAGTAGGAACTCATGAATTGAGTGAAAAGTTGTCAGCACATGTTTCTGATACACAGTTGCAAACCAATGTAAAAGATAAATTTTAATGGAGTAATTGATAAGGTTGACAAGGACAATGTGCCTTGTGTAGAGGATCAAAGTTAAAGTCAAATGATACATGCTCTTTTGTTGCCTACTTTTTTCAACAAATGCATCATGAACATCATCAACATGACTTACTATGAGTGAAATTATGAAAAAGTTATAGTTACTGGAAATATACTATGTCCAGTAATTTTGGCTATATTATCTTTATTCTTTGGACATTTCTAACTATGTATATTTTCATTTTGTCTGCTTTCTGGATTCTAAACCCCTGGTCAATTTATTTCACAATACTTTTAACAAAACTTCATTTTACCACATAGTTTTACAAAATACCAAGTATTATGCCATTACAAGGCAAATAGATTCCTTCCTTCTAACCTTTTCCTTTCTCCCTTTCTCTCTCTCTTCTTTCTTTCTCTTAATTTCTTAATTTCTTTCCTTATTTATTTCTCTCCCTCCCTCTTTTCCTCCCTCTCTCTCATTCTTTCTCTCTGGTATATGCGGGACCTCAATCATAATTTGCTGCTTCCATAGAAGTAGGTTGTGTTTCACTCCACCCTTTTAGATTACATCAAAATAGCTCTTTGTAAAACAATCTAACAAAAAAAAAACTGATTATAAATATTAATCAGTATAATCATCCTAATAATTCCTATTTAGAGAAAAACATGGGAAGATAGTGACACTGAATTACAAGGGTACTTTTTTATTTCCAAATTTTAATGGTTACATTATCATTTATTTTGATTCAAGCTTTCATTCTAATTATTAGTGTGTCATTAACTCACAGTTCCCTAAATAGTTAGCTGTAAGCTTTTGGGTAAAGTTGATCTTAAATTCTCTAGAGGAGAATACCATCAATTGTGCATCACATATTCATTAACTTAACAAAATTTTAAAAAATCTTTTCTGTGAGCCGAGCACTGTTGTTTGGGGATATGGCAGATAGGAACATTGATGAAATCCTTGCCATTATGTAACTTTTATTCTAGTTGCCAGTCAATAAGCTAACAGCAACAACAACAACAGCAGCAGCAGCAGCAACAGCAACAAAACATAATATGATTTTAGGAAGTAACATGACAGGATAAGAAGATGAAGAATGATGGTGGTGGGACTATTTTTATGGAACTAGTCCAGGAAGACTATGGCATTTGAACAGACAGTGAATGAGGTGAGAAATTAGTTGGAGAGCAATTCATTCCTGGCCTGGAGAACAGCAAGAACAAATTTACTGCTTTGCTAATTAACTTGTTATTAATGAAAAATAGCAAAGCTTAAGTGTAAGTTTTCTTAAAGAGTGAGTTAGGAATGGGACACCTGGATGGCTCAGTCGATTAAGCCTTTGACTTCTGCTCAGGTCATGATCTCACAGCTTGTAGGCCAGGATCTCACAGATTGTGGGTTCGAGCCCTTGCATCAGGCTCTGTGCTGATAGCTCAGACGCTACGGCCTGTTTCAGATTCTGTGTGTCCCTCTCTCTCTCTCTGCCCCTCCTATGCTAGTACTCTGCCTCTCTCTCTTTCTAAAAAATAAACATTTAAAAAAATTTAAACCATATGCAAACATAAATGTGAAAGCACACTTTTGTACAAAATTTACTGTTAAATGAGAAGTAGTGATCGTCATATTTTATGGGATGTACTTTTTTGATATTTCTAACCAGAAAATAACTACATTTGCTGTAATGTAATATCTCTGTTCTGTGTGTAATTCTGTGATATTTACATGTAAATGGGCTAACATTTGTTAATATTTTAGGGTATGTCTCTTTTATCTAAACAGATTTTCAGGGGCTGGAAATCATGCTCTATTCTCTGCCTACGTACATAAAATCTGACTTCTATAAAGAATTCTTCTGTTAGTGGTACTGAAAGAATTCTTACTCCTTTATCAGATTTCCAGTGTCCCTGGATTTCATTTAAACCAGTGAGATCTTCTGTGAACACGGAGCTGTCCTTGCACTGCAGTTTTCTTCACATTTGGGTAGTGTGCTCACGGGCCTTCAGTAATTCCCATTTCAAGTCTGTGATTTCTTTGGAAATGCATTTGTGGACCTCTGAGATGGAACAACAGATGCCTTCCTTGTTTCTTCAGATCTGCATCGTAATAGTAGAGTTTACGTTGCTTCTCTTACCAAGGAAGCCATTTTCCTCTTTGGAGTGAAAAGGGCAGCTGAGAAACTGTCTTCATGTATTCTGTTTCAGGCATTGTATTTGAGTAGGGGAATCAAATCAAAGCTAACAGGATATTAATGTCTTTTCATATTGATATTTGAGTGTTGATTTCCAATTCATATATAAAATCATGTATTTGTCTTTTTGTCTGTGTTGAAACTGCACAAAGTGGGATTTGTGTTATTCAGGAAACTTCCAGATGATGAGTTAAAGGAATGTGCAATTTATTATGACTCCTCACTACTGCACCCTGAACTTGAGTAAGTCCTGAATTCTCGAAGAAACCCCATCCGTATTTCTGTGGGTATGAAATAAATGTTAGTATTCTAACCAATCCCATCTACAAATGACAAGCATATCTCATTGGTAGAGTA
The DNA here is from genome assembly GCF_008692635.1 of Crocuta crocuta. Classification (NCBI taxonomy): domain Eukaryota; kingdom Metazoa; phylum Chordata; class Mammalia; order Carnivora; family Hyaenidae; genus Crocuta; species Crocuta crocuta. The sequence goes on from NW_027530619.1 coordinate 491,364, forward strand.
AATAAAATTTGTTACAAAGCCATGAATACTCTTGGTTAGGATTTTGTATTAAAGAATGCACGATATAAATATTTTCTCAAGTTATCTAAATATAAACAGTGAATTTTCCTGGATTTTGAGGTATTTTTTCAGGACACAATTAGTCAGGGTTTGAAACTTCTTTGATTGAATAATATTATTTATGGTGGTCTCCTGAAATGAAAGAAAAACAAGTTTAATAAACTGATCATATTTTGTGACAACAATCAAATAACAATTTAAATTATTTCCTAGCATTTCACGTATGCACAGAATGAATGCTTTAAAGATTACCATGTAGGAGAGAATTTTGTAATACTTGTTTAAATTAAGTATATTTATTATTTGTACAGGGTTTTATATTTTTAGAAGGGAAAAGTTATTTTATCAGAGCACATGTATGATTCTCCATTTATTTTGTGATACAGGTTAATAAATTAACCTTCCTTTCAGATCTGGACGTGGATGTTTAGGCAACTTAAATGTTAGTGTGACTTGCCTACTTGTTTTATGTCCTATTATTAATGGGGTCTTGTAAATCTATAGGCTTTATTTTCTAATATGGGTCTAGGATATGCTGTTTCCACATACTGTAATTCTAACCGTGTGGACTTAACCATGGCAAATCCTTTTAACATTCCCTAACAATATCATAAGTAGTGGAGCATAACAAAAAAATTGCTGCTAGGGAAATGCTAACTTTCTAGCATGAGTATATAGGAAGGATTTTCTTTTCTATGACTTTTTCCACCATTTGTAAGTATGGTTATCATGGTTCAATTCATTTGAATGATGACAGACTTAAAATTTTTCTCCTGAAAAAAAACTCAAGTAAACTATTCTCTTTCCAATCCATTTTGCCCATAGAATGCTGGTCTTTCAGATTTCTTTTGCACCAAAAGCTATACCTCATGTGATGCCCAAATAGTATTTGTTCAGTTCATGTTGACTGTGGATTAAATTCAATATTAGAGTACTAAATACTATCATAATTATAAGGATTTGGCTTATAGAGGAATTAGGGAAGTACAAGAAGAAACACCTTTGTCTCAAGATAAGTATTTCTAACAGCAATATTTTCTAATGGGATATGAACTGTGTGATAATCCTATAATACAAGTGTTACGCTGTAGAGTAGAAATCTGTGCTGCTGAAGCAGTACATTGCCATATATTTGAACCTAATAAAGCCACAGTTTGTTCAAATATAAGAGTATTTAAGACATAGCCTATGTAATCAATAGCTTGAATGATTTCACATCATCACTGTGTATTCTCCTTTGGCTCTGATATATTGTATTAACATTATAAATTCAAATAATCTCAGATATGGATATCAGTTTACCGGATAACATTCTGAATAATTTTAAGTAAATTTCAAAATGATGAATATTATCCATTTGGATATTGATTATTATTAGGTAATTATAAGATATTAAATTATGTGTATCTAACTTCAATAACTCTATTGCTTAAACACTAAGAAAGCAATCAACAGAACATTAATCCTCTTTATGTTAAATAGCCAAAATTAAAAAATTTGCATATTCATTCAATTTCCATCATGCTCAAGTGTGAACTAAGCTGACATTACAAAGTGTTTTAATTTCTTTAGAATAACATTTTCAATAAAATTCTAAAATTATTAAAAAATATTCATGAGGAATTATATTTCTAATAGTGGAAAGCTGAGTTGCTTAGGTCAAAGCAAAAATAATATGCTGTGTTAAATATAAAATAGGAGTGTGCCTGGGTGGCTCAAGGTTAAGCGTCTGATTCTTGGTTTTGGCTCAAATTATGATCTCATGGTTCATGAATTGGAGCCCCACAGACATGCATGTACAGTGAGGAGCCTGATTGGAATTCTCTCTCTCTCTCTGCCCCTCACCCTTTATCTCTCTCTCAAATAAACATTTACAAATACATAAATTAGCAGATATTTGAGATTTTTTGTATTTTGAAAAAGAAAGTAAGAAACCCTGTTTTTTTTTGTTTGTTTGTTTTGTTTTTTTAATAAAACCTATAGTAAGATAAGGGGGAAAAAACTGTTCATTAAAGATACATTTACCCCTATGGGGCACCTGGATGACTCAGTCAGTAAATCATCTGACTGCTGATTTCTGTTCAGGTCATGATCTCATGGTTCATGGGTTCCAGCCCTGTGTCAAGCTCTGCACTGACAGTGTAGAACCTGCTTGGGATTCTCTCTCTCCCTCTCCCTTTGTCTCTTCCCTGCTTGTGTACTTTCTCTCTCTCTCTCTCAAGATAAATAAACTTAAAAGAAAAGAGATACATTTGCCCTTGTGACATTTACCCATACTTCAACCATCTATATTTGGTTTCCTGGTTGAAGCAGACCAAATTACAGTCCAGAATTTTGTCACTTTCCCTTACCCTGAAGTAAAGAGCTAATCTTCAGGTAAAAGTGAACAAGTGGTGAGAAATGCAGGAAGAGTTACCTTGGCAGAAAGTGGAAAAGAAGAGAACAATAAAAATAAAAATAAATCATCTTGGGGAGTTTCTGATCACAGACTTGACCTTGTCTTGTATGAGTATGCTCAGCCTAGGTAAGTGAGGAACTTCTGCATTTTCAATTTGGTTTGAGACTTTCTCAAACAAAGGAAAAAGAGAGGGAAGGGACAACTCTCTTTGACTTCAGAGAATACTAATTATCGTTTAAAGACAATGGCCACTAAACTATGAAATATTACAAAGCATACAAGGAAATAAATGCTGAACCTGAGTGAGAATCAACAAAAACTATATACCAGCTGTGCATAGTCTACAGGTAATAGATTTATATGATGTGGTGGTTAAAATAACTCATTCTCAACCTGTTTAAAGAAATATATTTTAAAAACATTGGAAGCTCTAAAAAGTGACATAGTGGATTTTCAAAAACAACCAAACAGACACGTATAAACTTCCAGCCTTGTTGAAGTAACTGGTATAAGACTTTTCATTTTCAATTTTATTTATTTAAGCATTTTAATTGATTTCATCATGGTAAGTGTACTCTTTAATCCTCATCCCCCGTTACCCCATCAGTCCCTTCTACCTCCCCTCTGGTAACCATCATTTTGTTTGCTATGGTTAAAACTCTGTTTCTTGGTTTGTCTCTCTCTCTCTCTCTCTCTCTCTCTCCTTTCTGATTTGTTTTGTTTCTTAGATTCCACATATGAGTGGAATCATATGGTATTTGTCTTTCCCTGACTGACTTATTTCACTGAGCATAATACTCCCAGCAATATTTCCTTTTGCAAATGGCAAGATTTCACTCTTTATTATGGCTGAATAAAGAAGAAACATACATCTTTATCCATTCATCTATTGATGGACACTTGAGCTGCTTCCATAGTTTGGCTATTGTAAATTATGCTGCAAGAAAGCAATAAATATAGGGATGCACGTATCACTTTGAATTAGTGTTTTTTTGTATTTTTAGGTAAATGCCCAGTAATGTGATTATTGGATCATAGGGTAGCTCTATTTTTAATCTTTTCTGTTTCCCCTGGGGGCTGCACCAGTTTGCATTCATTTCATTTTTAAATAAGAAGGAAACTGAAAATATTCAAAATATCAAGAAAATAGCACAGGACTGTGCTCTGGAAATTGTTGGGCATCTATAGCAGGATATCTTTACAAACCCTTCACCTTAAAAGGCAAGTTCAAAGTGAAGCCTGATTCTCTAATAATTGCCAAAACCAAATTCAGGTTAAAACATGAATCCAATGGGAAGAAAGCTATGTATTTCATCTTAGTTGCATATATATACAAAGTCATATAAAAGTACAAAGATATTCTTTTACAGTTGTTTCTTGACTTACATGGATTTGTATTTGAAAGAATGCTCATCCTTAACAAAACAAATACAGGGTGTGGCAGTCCCATTAGTAGAACAGGGCTTGTTTCATTAGTAAAAAGTTGAATTAAAAAAAAAGGAAATACTTTTACTAGCCCCTCTCTTTTACCGATTTATTTTAAAATTAACATTCTCTAGGACACTATGGGTTTAGAATTCATAATCCCTTCTCAGTTCTCAGTCAGACCTCTTACTAAATGCAAATCATTGGACAATTCCAAGTCCAATGATTTGGATTAGGTCCAAAAACCTAATCCAAAAACATAAGTGATGCAGATACTGGCAGCCGAGCACACAGTATTACTTATTTAAAGTTACTTGATTAATCCCCCCCACCTTCTTTTCCTATTTGATATATATTTGAAGGAAAAAAATAATAGTAGCAAAAATGAAAGTAGACACAAATGTTAAATAGGCTAGCAGAAATCAGCTATCCGTGACTAAGCGACATGTAGGTTTAACAAGAAAGACATAGAAAATTTTTAGTAGAAGACCAGAGAAATCTGTTACAATACTAGTGACATTTAAGGTGAGGTTTTTGGGTGTTTGGGTTGGGGGAGAGGTAGAAGTGTCAGCAGTAATTCTTGTGCTTTGTTACAGTTAAGCCAGCCATGTATCTTCTCTCTCAGTAGCATTTAGAGAAAGGAGGAGGTACAGAAAGAGTTCATATTTACAGACCATTCCTACTTGTTCCTGTAGCTATTCCATTCCATCTGTAAACTAATTTCTTCACGTGGTTTACAGCAGCATGTGGTTGGAAAATACTTTTCAATGACTTGTTTAGCTGGTTTAAAATAGAGGTTATCCGGGGCGCCTGGGTGGCTTAGTCGGTTAAATGTCCGACTTTCGCTTAGGTCATGATCTCACGGTTCATGGGTTCGAGCCCCGCATCCGGCTCTGTGCTGACTGCCAGCTCAGGGCCTGGAGCCTGTTTCAGTCTGTGTCTCCCTCTCTCTCTGACCCTCCCCTGCTCACGCTGTCTCTCTCTCTCTCCTAGAAATAAATAAAACATTAAAAAAAATTTAAAAAAATAAAATAGAGGTTATCCCCTGAGCACACCAAGACTGCACGCTGTGTCTGGCTTCTATTACATGCATCTGTAAGGCGCAATGCCTTTCCTTGCTATTTTTCTAGTTTATTTAAATATCTACAAAATCAGTTCAAAAGCAAAGGTTATTATCAGTTGTATAGATGACAAAATCAGCCTTTTATTATCTGATAATATATACTCTTATGTAAGTAAATATGGCAGGGACATAAGGTATTATCATGCTACCATTTTACACCAAAAATAATTCTTTTGACATTGTGAAGTAGCTGTTTTTAATAGACTGAATAAAGTAAAAACAATTTTTATTATGTGAGTGTCATCTTCAGGACACTATTGTAATTTTTCAATTTTATATACTTTTAGTCTTGTATAGAAGGATATGTTATAACATAAACCTCTTTGACTGAAATCTAATTCAAGTTTACATTCAGTACTTATCTCAGATACATAGCACTGTAGAGTATGTGACAACTTTCCTTATTTAAACAAGATTCTGTCAAATGTCAGCACACGGAGTACAGATGTGAATTTATCTGAAGGCAGTAGGTGCTATCCTCTGCTTCAGTGTGCAGTCTTTTTTTTTTTTTTTTTTTTTTTTTTCTTTGTTCCTTTCTTTAGATAGCTTCCTAGTTTTGTGGGGTGCCTGGGTGGCTCAGCTGGTTAAATATTTGGCTCTTGATCTCGGCTCAGGTCATGATCTCACAGTTTGTGAGTTCAAGCCCTGCACTGGGTTCTGTTCTGGCAGTCCAGAGCCCGCTTGGGATTCTCTCTTTCTCTCTGGCCCTTCTCCACTGTCTGTGTATCTCAAAACAAATAAATAAATGTTAGATAGCTTCATAGTTTTGCAATTATTAGTCATAGAATTGAGGAAAGAAAATAGGCTCATAGATCTGGTCTCAAAGCTTTGTATGCGGTTGAACATGGCATTTTTCCATTTTATAATTTTTTAACCTTGTTCTGGTATCTAACAAATATACAGGAAATTACACGTATAATCAATTAATGTTCAGTTCACTGACTTTACACAAACTGAATACCCCAGTGTAGTCAGCACCCAGATCAATAAACAGAAGACTGCTAGTACCAGTGTGACCTCCACTGCTTCATCGAGGATGTCAGTACTAACTTGTAACATCATGGAATAGGTTTGGCTGTTTTCATATTCTATATAGAGGAAATCATGTATTATTAATATTTTTATCTGGCTTCTTTATTTTATAAAGATTAAAAAAAAATTAATGTTACTTATTTTGAGAGAGAGAGTGGGGGAGGGGCAGAGAGAGAATCCTGAGCAGACATGGTGCTGTCAGCACAGAGCCTTCAGCACGGAGCTCAGCCCAGGGCTCAACCCAGAGCTCAACTCAGTGCTCCACCTCACAAACTGTGAGATCATGACCCGAGCTGAAATCAAAAGATGGACACTTAACTGACTGAGCCACCCAGGCACCCCATGTATCTGGCTTCTTTCAACTCAACATTATATTTAAGAGCTTTATCCATATTGGTGTATGTCAATTAATCTGTTCATTGATATGTTGTGTGAATGATACCTTGTGTGAATATGTCACAGTTTATCCGTTTTAATGTGAAAGTATTTGGGTATTTTCCAGTTTTGACTTTTTTATTAGAACTGCTGTGAGATTTTTGGTATGCACTTCTATTAAATATGTAAATACTCTCCTGTAGTTTTCTGTTAAGGACAGGAGTTACTGGGTTAAAGAGAACATATATATCCATTGTTAGTATTTACTACCAAACAATCTCCCAAGGTGACTGTACAATATATAGGTAAGTCCCACTACTGACAAACGCTTGACATTTTCCTTTAACTTCCCCTTCTGGCCTTTCAGTGTTTCCCAGATTCTTCTTTGATGGTTTTGTTTTTTTTTTTTTCCTTCTCATTCTACATGTGCTCAAATTGACAGATTGAACTCTATATAAATTCTAAATCATAAATATACATTTGGAGCCCAGATCACTCTTAAAAGTCCAGGATTTATACTCACATGCCTCCTGAGTCATTCAACTTTTGTGAAATTTCTCAGAATTATAATAAAACATATCTCCCTAGACTTGCCCTTGATTTTCTTATATTATTTGTTGGCTAATCTTAAAACCTGATTTTTAGGTTTTAGGTTTATTTATTTACATTTCAAAAGAAAACATATGTAGAAAAGCCCTTTTATTTTCACTCTTAATTATTTAAAACTATAGCTTTATTGTCAACATTACTGTCTTTGTCATTATTGAAGGTTTATTATCTCTCATCTGATTACTCTCACTGCATGTCTATTTTTTGTTTCCCTTTAAACTCAAGGCACTTACTCCCCCAAATTCCAGCTTGTTTTTTAGACTTGTCTTTAAATTTTTTTAAAATGTTTATTCATTTTTGAGAGAGAGAGAGAGAGAGAGAGCGAGCATGGACAGGGGAGGGTCAGAGAGAGAGAGGAAGACACAGACTCCGAAACAGGCTCCAGGCTCTGAGCTGGCAGCACAGAGCCTGAGTTGGGGCTCAAACCCACAAACTGTGAGCCCGTGACCTGAGCAAAAGTCAGACACTTAACCAGCTGAGCCACTCAGGCACCCCAGCCTTGTCTTTTAAAATATAGTTTGCCCATTTATATCACTACCATGGTTTTGTCTTTTTTACGGTTTTCCTTCTTACATTAAAATTGTTTTAAATGATTAGTTCCTTAGCCTGGCAAGCGAAGTATATTATGCTCAGGCTGAAGATTTGCAGGCCTATCTCCTTGGAGAAAGCACTGACTTGCAGAAAGAACAGTGATGTTTCCAGACATACTATAATTAAAACTTATTTGATAAATGATCAGGACATCAATGTGCATGAATTTGTTCTACTTCATGAAAGATTCTTATGTCTACCTACCTCAGAACATAGGTTTGTGGGGCTTATATTAAATAAGATATCATATGAAAGCCCTACATAATCTGATTTGTAATACTCCTTTAAAATAAGCAGCTTGCTCCTTACATGTCTTCGCGAATGTTCCTATCTCATTTGCCACGTCAGGATACTTCAGAACAATGAGTGGATGATGCCTTAAATCTCTCCGTGTCTTTGTTCATGTTATCCTGTATTTCTCGTATATAATTCTTGATTGGGAGGGGAATGAAGGAGGCTGGCAAATTCATATTCTTTGATCAAAGAACAATTCAATGTCATTTCTTTTGAGATTATTATAATTTGTTGTTGGTAAAGAAGTTTTTATTGAAGAATAGTTGACATACAATATTATATTAAGTTTTGGTGTGCAACCTAGTGACTCAACATTTATATATGTTACAAAATTATCAGCACAGTAACACAGTTACCATCTGTCACCATACAAAGTTATTACAATATTATTGACTATATTCCCTCTCCTGTACTTTACATCCCTGTTATTTATTTATTTACAGCCACAGTCTTTGTTCCATGCATTTTTGCTCATATTCCATGTTCTACATAACTAGCAGCTTCTGATTCACAACTATGTTCAAAAAAAAAAAAAAAGAAATAATTACACTAGCCTATTAGTTCATCATATGCAGAAAAATGAATTTATTCAACTCTAGGACAGAAGTACTACCAATATATCTGCATCTTATGGGTTCAGTATATATGTAATTAAAAATTGGCAATATTTTACTGATTCACTGACCTAATGAATAAATGAATGGGTGGGTTATTGAAAATTATATTAATTGAGAGGTTAGAAAAAATTATTTGAAAAATATGTTAATTACATCAGAGGTCCTGGGTGGCTCAGTTGGTTGAGCACCTGACTCTTGGCTTCGGCTCAGATCATGATCCCAGGGTCATGGGATTGAACCCCACATCAGGCTCTGCACTGAGCATGGAGCTTACTCAAGCTTCTTTCTCTGTCCCCTTCCCTGTACCCCTATTCCCAGTTTTCTCTCTATTTCTCTCTGTCTAATGTAAAAAAATATATATCACATAATCATATTTAATGTTAAAATGTTATCATTTACCTATAGAGCTTAATGTTTTCTTCCTAAATCCATAATAACTTGCATTGGTTATATGTTCACTTAGGATAACTATTCCAGCCTTAAATATTTGAATTGTGATTGAAAGTTTATTTAATTTGGTGGACTGATTCATGGGACAAGAATTTATTGAGCATTAATATATTCAGTGTGGTATCAAGTAATAATGGGCAAATTATTTAGTTTAATAATAGCATCCCATATATTTTTCTAGTTACTATAATAACTGGTTCCTGAATTTTTAAATTATAAAATATTTTATTTATTGGAATATATTTCTGATTTAATATTGAAAGTGATATGAAAGTCATAAATGCTATGTTGAATTTTATAAAAGCTAAATTTTTGCAAGAAGTATGGAATGTATATATCTAAAAGTATTTTAAGGCCTTCTACTTAATATCACTGTTATTTTTACTTAAGACCTGACCAAAAATAGGTTCAATCATGTGCAAATATTTCCACATTTGATCTTTAGAAGTTAAGTTTCACATATCCTGACATAAACAGACTTGGGCAGAGAATATTGCTTACTTTTAAAATATTCATAAAGCATGAAACATTTCTTGTGAACTCTGGAAATAGGAGTTTTTAAAAAAGAATACCTGCCAGCAGAATTGCAATGTGTGTTTCAAACATCTAGTTTTTTATGACACAACTACTGTCACGACGAGCCAAAGGGATTTACAGATCAGAGATCTGAGTCTGACACTTCAGTTAAAGCTTCTGTTCATAATGTTATTTTAGATCACATTTGGGGCTTGATAATCCTCCAGAACATCAAGTTTCTATATGCTTTGTGTTCATCAGAATTCAATTGAAAAATAAAACTTTTTAATGAAAAAAATAGTAATGGGAAAAATGGCAGTAATTCACTTTGAATCATTTGGAGAATGTAAGTGTTTTATTTGGGTTAATTTTCAGCAAGCATCAGTTTGAACAACGATAATTTGCTACCATTGCATACACTTACAGTTACCATTTTATATCAGTCACTTTTATTTATCTTTTGTATATCTTCTGTTTTATTTTTTAATAAATTATATTCCATGTGAAGTAAGCCTTTTTTCTAGACTTATGTGAAATTGCATCCTTTGAAATTGTCTTCAGAATTATCAGCAACACCCTCTTTGTTGCTATTATAGGAATTATGCATGTTTGACTATTAATGTCAAGTTTGGCCTCTCCACTGCAAAAATACTCTTTAAAGTCTTTCATTTATGCAAAAAAGATCTTCTGAAAAGATAGTCCTAATGTATTTTGACAAGACTATTATGATTGCAAGGAGCAAGTACTGTCTTCAAAGTAGTTAAAGAAGATTTTGAGAGTTGTTTTATAAAGTTAATTATTTGTCTTGTGTACTTTGTGGATTTGGTAAACAACCAACTTCCATAAATTTTTTTGATGTTTATTTTTGAGAAAGAGAGAGAGAGAGAGAATGTGTGTGCATGGAGGGGGTGGGTGGGCAGAAAGAGATAGAAACACAGAATCTGAAGCAGTCTCCTGGCTCTGAGCTGTCAGCACAGAACTCAATGCAGGGCTCAAATCCCTAAGCAGTGAGATCATGACCTGACCCAAAGTCAGATGCTTAACCGACTGAGCCACCCAGGCACCCCAAAGATATCAACTTCTAAAACAAAACAAATAAAAATCTGTAAGTATATCAGAAAAGCCAAATAAATAACCAAAGCAGAAACTGTACACAAATTAACATTAGGTTTTACTAAAGACACAGCATGGAGCATGGGGTAAGGGATACACTCTAGCATTATTATCAGGAAATTCTGTATTCATTGAAACTGGTCTCGGGGCGCCTGGGTGGCTTAGTCGGTTAAGCGTCCGACTTTCGCTTAGGTTATGATCTTGCGGTTCGTGGATTCGAGCCCCACGTCGGGCTCTGTGCTGACTGCCAGCTCAGAGCCTGGACCCTGTTTCAGTCTGTGATTCCCTCTCTCTCTGACCCTCCCCTGCTCACGCTGTCTCTCTCTCCTAGAAATAAATAAAACATTAAAAAAAAAAAAAAGAAAAGAAACTGGTCTTATAATTAGATATACAATGAGAAGATATATGACAATTAGCATAATTGCTATTATAGAAGAATAAAAATATTTTGGCAGCATAGAGTTACTCGAAGACCATATTTGAGAAAGGTAAAAAACCTGAGTTTTACCAGGGAGGAAAATTGTCATTAAGAATAGAGGTGCCAAAAAAATTAAATATGCTCTTTGGAATGAGGGAAAAGGATTGACTTCTTGTAAAACCTGTTGTTATTTTCAAAATTAAAGGACCAATGTAACTAATAGCTGATCTTACACATATTTCCCATTTAAGAAGTACATATTTTTGATAATAAAAACTTGTTTTCTAAAAGGTTTCCAGTAAGAAAATATGAGGATTTACTGAAATTAACCCCTCACATTTCCCCAGTGATAAGTTTTATTATTCTGCCATCCTATTAAAATTTACTTGCCAGTGAAAATAGTAATGGCACATTACTTCAGTTTATCATTTGTTCATTTTGTTAAATATTCTAAAATTGATACTCCCAATATTATGCAAGTTGTATTATATCATTTATAATCGTTATTGCTTATTTTATCAATTATTAATAAAGATAAGTAATATTTCATAAATTGTATTATAAAATATTTTCAGGTATAAAAAATATTTTCAGATATTTGTGAGAGTCATGACACCCCTGAATATTTTCCTAGTCTGACTTATTTTTCTTTTTTTTTTATAGTTGTTTCTTTGCAAGAATGAGTGCATTCCACTTTATTTAGAAAACTCTGGCTCATGGGGAGCCTGGGTGGCTCATTTGGTTTAGTGACCAGCTCTTGATTTTGGCTGAGGTCATGACCTCATTGTTGAGGAATCGAGCCCCATATTGGGGTCTGCGCTGAGCATGGAGCTTGCTTGAGTCTCTCTCTCTCTCTCTCTCTCTCTCTCTCTCTCTCTCTCTCTCTCTCTCCCTCCCCTCCTCCTCCTCCTCCTCCTCCTTTCCCTTTCCCTCTACCCCTCCCTGCTCATGCTGAATCACTCAAAATAAATGCTCTCTCTCTCAAAATAAATTTTTAAAAAATAGACAATGCTAGATCATTGATTGTTTGGGCTATTCATTGGTGTATTAAAAACTACATTAGAAGTTTGTGGTTTTAAGCAACAATTTAATTTTGCTTAACATTTTATGAGTCAGAAATTCAAGAAGGACTTTGTTCACTTGACACATTTGTTCTGTGTGACATCAAATGGGGAGGCTGACTGAGGCCAGAGGATTGCTTGAATCTGGCACACTCACAAGGCTGACAACTTGTATTAAGAGCTCAGCTTAGAAATTCAAGGACCTCTCCCCTGAAATGTATAAACTTTCTCAGAGAACGGAATCTGGGTTTCAACACACCTAATAACAGGTATTAGGTTTCCATCCTCTTAAGTTATGAGTTAGAAGTTGGCAATGTTGTAACATTTTCCATGTTCTATTGGTCAAAGCATTCTTAGGACCCACTCAGATTCAAACAGAAGAGGCCCAGATCTTACAACGAATGGAAAGAATGTTAGGTACTTCCCAGTTTCACAGAGATCATACATGGATGAGAACGAACTTAAGTCTCATATCAGTCTCATTTCAAACAAAAGGTTGTCGCCAGATATAAAAATATTTGAATGATCAGCAGAAATGTATTGAACATGTCTACCTTGCAACATTCGACTCTTTAAATTGGATAACTGACATCAATCCCTGACAGTGCCCTTGATGAAGCTTTTCCTTTTTTTCCCCCTTTTGGTGAACCTTAGAGCACTTTTAAGATACATTAAAGCAGAGAGATCTAGACGTAAAAGACATAAAAGAAGAATCAATGCCTGTGAAGAGAAACTGAGAATGCTAAAGAAGAAATATCTTCGTCTCTTTTTTATTGCTTAGAATGTTAACACATTTCTGAGACAGGACAAGACTTTTAACCCAAGACCTGAGCAGAGAGGTTAGTATTTAGGTCATGCCTTCTGACCCAGATATAATAAATATGTATTGTGCTAAGCCACTAGATCTGTGGTAATTCATTACAAAACAATATAAAATGAATATAGTGCTATATTTCAAAGAACAGTAACTCTTATTTTCAATTTCGGTCAGTATATGTTTTCTTTACTGTTCATGTTCAATGTCCTGTTTAAGAAATTATTGGCTATTGCAAGATCTTGGAGACTTGTTCCTATTCTACATTCTAGATGATGTATTATTTTACCTTCTGCATATAATCTGTTTAGAATTGGTTTGATATATGGTAGATGGTAGATTTCATAGTTTATTGTTTTTCATATAACTATTTAGTTGATCCAATACCAGGACTTTAAAAGGCTGTGCATTTTGCACTGCTCTGTAAGCCTTCTTTCTAAATGTATGAAAGTACATTTAAATATGGATCTCTTTAAAATCCCGAATCTATTCCTGTTTACATGTATCTTATAATATTAATATAATAAATTTATATTATAAATTAATATATAGCAAACTCCTTCAAATTTGTTTTGCTTATTTCTCTGCTTTTCATGTCCATATTCATTTTAATATTTTGTCATTTTCTATACTCATATACACATAATTTGTATGCAGTTTGCATTCATGTGAATATACGCACACATATATTGATTGCAATTGGGCTGTTAACACATCTGGATGTTTGAAACTTCTAAACTCATTCAGGTCGGGGCACCTGGGTGGCTCAATCAGTTGAGCATCTGACTTTGGCTCAGGTCATGATCTCATAGTTCATGGGTTCAAGCCCCGCATCGGGCTCTGTGCTGACAGCTCAGAGCCTGGAGCCTGTCTTTGGATTCTGTGTCTCCCTCTTTCTCTGACCCTCTCCTGCTCGCTCGCTCTCTCTTGCTCTCAAAAATAAATTTTAAAAAACATTAAAAAATAATTAAAAAATAAACTCATTCAGGTCATTGTCAAAATATCTTCCTTAGGGATTTCAACTGCATGGCAGGACTCTGGTTCTTTGTTGGCTGCATAACAGAAAGATAGTGATCTTAAGAATGTAGTGTGAAAAACACTGGCTGGAACAAAGACATCACCAAAAGGAAAATACAGCATAATTTAGATACATGAAAGGTGCTCAATGTATCAGTTATGAAGGAAGTGAATTTGTAATAACATTGAAAATCCAGTATACAAAACTAGAATGGCTATTTAAAAAAAGATAGCAAAGATATAAATTAATTAGAATGTTCAAACTCTAACAGGAGTAAAATTTATAGAACTACTTTTAGTCTGCATAACTTATCATAAAAGCCTCCACTTGAGTGTATATACCCAAATAATTTGTATATAAATTCCTTACAAATCATATGTTGATGTACTTTAATCAAATCATGGTCCCAGATGACTAGAAACTAGTCAAATATTCCTCAAAAGTAATTTGAAGAAACATATTGAATTACATTTATAAAATATAATTTCAAATAATGTTGAAAATAAGTGGAATGTTGTTATATGCAATAATATAATTTTGACTCACACATGCCAGAAGTAAAAAAAAAAGAGACTTTAGATTAATTTTTTCATATAAGTTTCAGAAGGATGAAAATGAATCCACAGAAGTACAATTAAACACTATAATTACTTTAAAGAAGGAGGTTAGGCTTTTGTAGTGTTGGTATTATTTTTCTTAATTTTTGTGGTGGTCATATAGTTGTATTAACTTTTTTATAATTCACTGAGATAATCACATAAGATTTGCAAATTCTTTATGTTTCTTGTACTTCAGCAAAATATTTTTAAAGTAAAATATAATTTTACGATATCTCATAATTTAAGATACGCTCTTCAAGTTACTAAATATTGTCTTAGTTTATATTGCTATTTTTTAAACTTCCAGGGATCTAATGATTTAATTGTTGATATTTTAAATATGTTAATTAAAGCAGTATGTTTTATTTATAGAGTTAGCATTTATATTATTTCGGATAAATAGACCCATGATGTAATTTACAAAATATATTGATATCTTTTCAAAAACACCTTAATCTATCCCACTATATTAAAAGCTATCCAGGGGCACCTGGGTGGTTCAGTTGGTTGAGCGTCTGACTTCAGCTCAGGTCATGATCTCACAGTTCATGGGTTCGAGCCCCACGTTGGGCTCTGTGCTTACCTCTCAGAGCCTGGAGCCTGCTTCAGATTCTGTGTCCTCCTCTCTGTCTGCTCTATCCCTGTTCATGCTCTGTCTCTCTCTGTCTCAAAAATAAATAAAACATTAAAAATATTTTTTTAAAAGCTCTCCATATTATTTTTCCAGGAAGCCAGAGACATTACTTTACACATGCTCCTACACTTTGGAAATAGAATTGTTCTCTGAAACCAGACTAACACTTTACTAGTGATCATAATCATTCTACAAATTCCTTAGCAGTAAACATCATTGATTATATATTCTTTGCATCCTGGTTTTCTAGGCTTGTGGTAGATTTCTGATATTCACAAGAAAGAATGTTCTTAAAATAATAATCTTAAAGTAATTTTCTCTGTTCTTAAATCTACCACATAAAATTAATAACTAATATATGATAGAAAGGACTTTACATTATTAACTCAGTCATATAATGACTAGATGAAGACAGCTTTTTTTCATCTGGCTAGTTTCTTTGAATCCAAATCTTAAATGAAATTCTAAGTTCTCTAATTGCTTTTGCCAGCATTAGATGAGGTAAAGAAGATTGAAAGTGTTTAGGGCTTGGCTTGGAAAGCAAATACGTAGAATAATATTTATTTGCTAACATTGTTTGACAGAGTAATAAAGAGAACATGGTAAAATTATTAGTTGATCCATAAGAAGGTAAGGTAAGCAGAATAGTGTAATGCACCTCACTTCGCCTCTGCCACCAAAAGAGGTTCATGCCCTAATTCCTAGAACCTAAGATAATGTTATCTTACCTGGCCAAAGGACAGTGCAGATGTGAATAGGCATATGTTATGGATTTAAGGTGAGGAGATTATCATTGATTATCTGGGAGGAAGCGATCAATATCATCATACGGATTCTTAAAAGTGGAGAATCATTCCTTGGCCCTTGTCTAGAGACAGTTATAATGATAGAAAACTGGTCAGAGAAGTTGTAACATGATAAGGATTTGGCACCATGTTGATTCTGAAACATAAGTGTTTTGTAAATGGAATGGAGATGTTTGTAGGGCTGAAAGGTGGGCTCCAGTAGATAGCCAGAAATGAAACAGAGACCTCAGCTCTGCAGTCACTTAGAACTGAATTCTGTCAACACATGAATGGTCTTGGAATTTGCCTTTCTTCTAGAGACTCTAGAAAATATCAGTGCTGGTTACCCTTTGATGTTAGCCTGTTGAGATCCATGTGAGACTTCTGATCTCCAGAACTGTAAGATAATAATTTGTGTTGCTATATGGTGCTGTGTTTGGGGCAGTTTCTTTTTTTTTTTTAAGGCAACTTAAATACTTAAGTATATATTTTTAATTTTTTTTTTTTTTATTTTGAGAGAGAGAGAGAGAGAGAGAGCACATACAAGCAGGGGAGAGGCAGAGAGAGAGGGTAAGGGAGAATCCCAAGCAGCCTGCACACTGTCAACACAGAGCTCGATGTTGGGCTCGAACTCATGAATTGCAAGATCTTGACCTGAGTCAAAATCAGGTTTTGATGCTTCACTGACTGAGCCACCCAGGCGCCCCTGGGGAAGTTATTTTTTATTGACACCATAGAAATCTAATATATTGGGCAGTATAGTTTTCCAGGCATTATGAGCAAGGTATGGAATTGTGCATGTTCCTAGGGACAAACAATGGATGGTGAGATTGAACAAGGTGGATTGCATATATGAAAGTGAACGGAAAGGTGGCTGAAAGTCTTCCAAAGGAAAAGAAAATATGAAAGGAAAGAATTCCACCATTTGCTCAAATATGAATCCCAATTTCATTCCTTGAATGGAAACAACATTTGTTACCGGTAATTCATTTATTCCTCACAATGAATTAATGTTGTCATATAGATATTCTCCATCTAAAATTCTCAATGTAAGCCTAAAAACATTTTTGGGGCACCTGGGTGACCCAGTTGGTTAGGCATCCAACTTTGGCTCAGGTCATGATCTCACGGTTTGTGGGTTCGAGCCCTGCATCGGCCTCTGTGCTGACAGCTAGTTCAGAGCCTGGAGCCTGCTTCAGATTCTGTGTCTCCCTCTCTCTGACCCTTCCCTGCTCATGCTATCTCTCTCTATCTCAGAAATAAATAAAACATTTAAAAAAATTAAAATAAATATAAAATTAAAACGTTTTCAAAACCGTAGTATTTTAATGGACTGTGGTGAAATACACACGGACTGTGTTCATTAAAATACATTAGATGACAAACACTTGCTGTTTTACTTTTACCTTATAATAAAAACCTCATTTTTGTATCATCTGCTTTCCTACTTCTGTTTTCGTTCATTACATCTTCTTTCCTTTCATTCAAACAATAATGTGATTTTGAACAAGTCTTTTTTATTAACAAAATATTATAATGTAAGGCTCATTTCTGTTCCTGAGTCACTAGACACAATTATACAGTAATGTTCACATAAAACAATTGGAATTTGAAGTTCAAAAAGAAAATAATCATACTCAACTAAGTATATAACATTTTTGAAATCAGTTGGGCATTCACCATTGGGAAGAAATCATCAATTTATGTGATAATAAATTATACATATGTGTATGTATACACACATACACATTTATATTTACATATATACATGTATGCAATATATATAAACACATGCAATTTATATTTGTATATACATATATACATATGTTTTTTCTGAATTACCTAAAAGAAAACATAATTTTCAGTACCATTTTATATGAATGGTATCACAATTTGAATATAATTTGGTGAATTGATTTATTTTCAAAGAAATAAGTATTTATTTCAAATAAATATTTTCAATACTCCATATATATGAGTACATATATATGTAGACGATTATATATATATATATAATATAAAATGATTTCATGAATCATCTTATACAATTTTAGTGTTTTATACTATAATTAATTTCAGTGTTGTACATTCTAATGATTTATATTAAAGTTTATAATTTCTTTTTAACAGAAATATAGATTTGGGTTATGTTTATTGGCCAAGTTATGATAAAAATGGAAATTATCAAAAATGTATTATTAATATTATTAAAATTTCACATTTTACTTTGCACTATTTAAAGATAATCTTACGTCTTCACACACTTTGAAATTGATTGATCACTCACCCTTTGTGCTGAATTTTAGGGGATAGCAGAATTGGGTGATACAGGTGGCAAACACTGTCAGGAGTATCTCAGTTTATGTAAAAAGCAGTTGTAAGTGAATACTTTTAAGATTTTAGACAATTAGATTTTGTTCTTCAGTGATCACTCTTTGTTAATGCGGTAAGAAAACCTATCTAGAACAAAATTGATAACCCAGGGTCTTTCCCAATTCTTCAACCATTTCTTCATGTCAACTCCACATTTCTACAGTCTAAATACTTTAGAGATTATTTTTTTCTTCTAGTTCATAAATCCAAATTAAAGAAGTATTCCTTCAGAGGAAAATACCTCTGTTAGAAATTCTAGCAGGAACAGATTATGTTGTTCATCTATTTGGAATAAGACCTTTAATAAGTAATGAGAAAGAAGAACTAATGATTGGTTCAGTATGAGTTATATTGATGTAATTGATTTATTGATTCAATAAGTGCCTTTCTCTAATTTCCATAAACAGCATTCATTACCATCAATGAATGGTATTGAATTGTTCATGTAAATTATTGAAAAGAAAGATCTGTGGTTTGGGGTTAAGGACACATAAAGCACTCTATTTTCAGATCTTATTTCTATGGGATATATGTAAAGTACATTGAACTTAGCACAAAACTAAAAATCAAAATATTACTTAACCTGCAGATAGTAAAAAAATATCCTAGAAGACTTCTCAGTTAAAAATAAGGGGTTTGGACTTTCAGATCAGAATAAGACAAACATATTTTCTCCACAAGATTCATATGATGGAATAGTGGCAGAGTCTTTAAGACATGTATTCAATATTGTATCACTAGGCTGTAAAATTAATAAACAGTGAAGATTTTTTTGTATATTCACAATTTGCTAAAGGGCTTATATAGGGAAACTTTTGCAGAAGGGATTTTAACAGTACAGATAAGTATATTTATACAAGAAAGATTTATAAGTATATACTAAGGCATATACTAAGGGGTGAAGAGGGAATAGAGTCAAAAGTATTAACCACTCAAGTTGAATACATAGAATAATGAAAACTGTTGGTCAAATATCTTCAAATTTTCTTGGTTAGAACATCAAACAAAGTCTATTATTACATAATCAGGTAAAAAATTTGTGAACCTGAATAAAATGTTTAGGGCATTAAGACCTCCATGTCAAGAGGTCTATATTGTCAAGAACCAATTCAATAAAATTTAATTCAGACACAAGTATAATTTTTGAGAAAAAAATTTTTTTCAAACAGTCAATAATATATTGAGACTACTTATCCCATGTTTTTCACTTTAATTGATTAAAAATAATTATTGTTTAGGAGCTATAATTAACCCCACTTACACAGAGTTATCCAAAACTTCTATATCTGCATGGCCTTTCCCTTGTGAGATTATTTTAGATCAAATTTAGTCCATCATTTAGAAAACTAAATAAAAATAACCATTTCTAGATTTCTTTAAAAAAATCCCTCAATATGGAATTTAGGGCTCATATTTTTTTGTTTCCTTTTTAATGTGGCATTCCATTAAGGATCCTTTCATTTGTATATATGTCATCAGTTTAAGGAGCTAAACATCCTTAGTATGATGAGAGCACTTTTTACAGTTATGAGGCTTGCTTTTCAATCTATTTTACTGAAGATAGGACAGTGAAATGAATAAAATGTACATTCAAAATAAATAATTCCTTCAGCTATATAAGTGTGCCAAGATGCCGTGGTGATTTTTATAACACAATTGCTGCAAAGAGTGTTGAGATTATTCTCCCACCTTCTTTTCGTCCTACTCATATAGTCCTGTTCAATTAATTCCATCAGCAAGTTAACAAAAATCAAATGAACAAGAACCTGATGCTCTGAAGAAAGCATTTAGAAAGAGCCTAGAGGTTTTGCTGTCTCAGCTGGGAGGTGTGGTATATACTCTTCTCCAGTGATCTCTGACTGCATGTGGACTGTCAAGATAGTGGTGGAAGCCAGGAACATCTTCACCATCTGTGCTTGGCATCCGTTTCATAGGGTGACTGCCAAAGGAGAAACAGCTTCTTTTAGTGCACACCTCAGTGCCATTTTCCTACCTTTTAACTCCCCATGAGGTTACATTACAGAAGATTTGGCAGCAGAGTAGTGAGCCAATTGAAAATGTAAAAATTGTACAAAATGCAGCAGATCTCCATTTTAGACGAAGTATTTGCTATTTGAACACTTCTAGGCATAATCCATTTGCTAAACTTCATACATTTACTTAAGTCATATACTGTAGTTTGACAAAATATTCTTTTCTTGAAATGTCATGACTAAAATTTATGCATGATGGGGCGTCTGGGTGGCTTAGGCGATTAAGCGTCCGACTTTCGCTTAGGTCATGATCTCGCGGTTCGTGGGTTCGAGCCCCGCGTTGGGCTCTGTGCTGACTGCCAGCTCAGAGCCTGGAGCCTGTTTCAGTCTGTGATTCCCTCTCTCTCTGACCCTCCCCTGCTCACGCTATCTCTCTCTCGCTCTCCTAGAAATAATAAATTAAAAAAAAATAAAATTTATGTATGAGAAGAGATAGGTTGAAAGACTAAATCAGAAAAAAAATCTGAAATAATTTGAATGTAACAATTTTCATAAATATGGGTACTGAATGGACTGGGCTAATTTTATTATACCACTTTGCCTTATTGGATAACTTCTTTTGTTCTATAATATAGTTGGTGTATATAGAGATAGTGAACAAAAGTGAGGGGAAAAAAGCTAGGTAAACCTTGAGGTAAGGAAGAATATAAAAGTATATAAATGAAAAAGCCTATAGTCACCACCCGATTGTCTATACTACTCTACTCCGGTATCTGATGACTGAGCTACCAGTCTGTTGCCAGTTTTTCTGATGACTTATATTTTAGGGTAACTTCCAAACATTGGAAGAGTTGGACAAATCTGGACAGAGTTCAGATCACCTACTAAGTACTTAATATTTATTAACTATTATAACCATTTAAGTTCCTCCTGTTATTGTTAGAGCCATTTCTCTTAACTGGTGTTTTCCAAATATGGAAGTAGTTAATCTATGCTCATCTCCTTTCAGTTTATTTGGTCTAATATTTATTTGGCCTAATCCTGGAACTGTTTCCCTAGAATTTTATTTGATCTTATTTGTATTTTTCCCCAAGAATTTTAAACGATGTTATGAAAATATTCAAGTTGAAATACACATAAATCTATAAAATAAGAAAAAAAAAACTGTAGAAAAGCGCATAAGGAAAACTCAAAAGAGATCCTGGCTGTGAAAGCAATTGCATAGACCGTGGAAACGGTAGATGGGCTTGCCAGGGCAAGTGCCGCTCCGTGTAAATGAAAGACGGACGGAGGGAGAGACAAGAACAGGAGAGAAGAGTGAGTCTTTGAAAATGAAACAAATAAGGAGAATTGTGATCAAAGGAAAACCAAGAAAGCACAGTGATTGGAGAACCTGAAATAAACACAGGTAGTTGTTATGATATTTGGCAGAAGGGTGGATGGAAAAATGGAATATTGAGGCAGTTTGCATTGATTCTGTTCACTATTGTAGCGAGGTCTGAAACCAGATATCTATGAGTAAATTAATTGAAAACTGACCTGTAGGGTGCGGGTGCTATTCAAAGAGGTTAGGAAACAGGTAAGAGAAACACTACCATAGGATGTTAGTTCCAAGTCACATGACTTAAACCAAACAGAACCTGCTTTACCACTGATGAGGAGGAATAGAGGGGACTTGTCCAAACATAGGTGGGCTTTTAACTACATGGCTTTTAAGATTGTTCTTGCCATAATACTGTATAAATCTATTCAGTAAGGTCACAAGCTAGAAGTGTGAATATGTAGTAAGTCCAAAGGTTGTGACAATTCCCTGAAGTGTGTTCATTCTAGAAATACTTGCTTTGGAAAAATTATTTGAGTCAGACTCTACTCAAGAAACTGTGGATATGGTGGTAAATAATATGAATAATGTATGTGCCTTAATGGAATTTACATCACAGTTGGGAGGCGTTTCCAGAAAGTCAAGTCATAAAATTACAAATTAACAAAATTTTGGATATCAATATATGATATAAAGCACATGAAAAGAACAACAAAAAAACCCTCAGATAAATAGAATCCTACTTTTACGTAGATAGTTGAAAAATACCTTTTAAAAAATGTTTATTTTTGAGAAAGAGAACACATGTATACAGGAGGAAGGTGGGGGGAGGGGGGAGAGTGGAGGGGAGGAGGTGGGGTGGAGAATCTGAAGCAGAGAAGCCTAATGCAGGGTTTGAACTCTGAGACATCATGACCTGAGCTGAAGTTGGATGCTTAACCCACCTGTCGAATGCTTAACCCCCTGAGCCACCCAGGCGCCCCTGAAAAAGATTTTCTTGAATGGTGACACCACCTAGAGATTTGAATCCGGGAAGGGAGCTAGCTGTGAAAAGAGTTGTAGGAGGAGGGTTTCTAGCTGTGGAATCTACATATGAAATGACCCTGAGCTCAGTGTTTGGGAAATAGATAAAAGGAAATGCTATAGACACTCATAAGGAGAAAGTGGTAGAATATTGGTACAGCACCTATAAAATCATTAAAGAGGAGAGAAATGAGCTGTCTGTAAGGATAGAATTAATTGATGAGAAAAATGCTAGTAAAGTCAGGTGGGTTTTGAATGAGACTTACCTTTAACCTACAAAGATATGAGGAACACTTTAATTGATGCAAAAGTGCTTTTGAAACAGAGATTGAGGATTTGAAGATTAGTATTCATATCATAAACACAGTTATATACCCAGTGAAATACCCAGTAATATAGGGATCAGTCTTCTGAGAAGGAGGAAAATAAAGAGAGATTAGTTACCTAGAAAGAGAGAGTAAAACAATTTGGCTCATTATATCAGGAAATGCAAAAGTAAATAAAAAGTTATATATGTCCTATCACCAATTAGAATTAATTTGTATATTACGTAAACATTTATTAAGCACTTGCTTTGTATTAGATTAGGGATAAGACACTGGGAATATGAAAAATCAAATAATGTGATCCCTCCCATTGAAATTAATACTTGGGTAAGAGATAGCACAGTCTGAAGTTCCATGAGTTTGTAGTAGATTCATCAACGTAAATTTATAACTGTATCCCATAAGTCATAATCACAGAAATAATAATAAATATCTTTATTTCATTCTGTTCCATTAATAACAAAATCTTTAGTGTGTGCACTCTGGAATTTCACATTAATAACAGTTTGGAGAGTAATACATAACCATAAATTGTCCTCAGGCCTGTAATTTGCTGTGTTGACAAGCATAGAAACTGATAATGCAGAGTGAATCATAAACATTATCTTGAATTAATGCAGCTGCTTGCTTTGATATGCAATTATTTGTATTCAGTTTTCTCACTAAGACCTATTAAAATATATAGAAACATATGGAATTTTCTTTCATCCTCAATGTCTATATGTGCAATGCCAATAAACACTAAATTAATGTACAGATATATAAGATTAACTCTGAACTCTGATGTTTTAAGAAGTTGAGCTGTACTCTTTGTCAACTAAAGTACAGTGATAATAAATGGGAAGTATTTTGTGCAAAGGAGTATTACTATTTATCCTTGGCTGGGTCAAGAGTAAATTGTTAGCCAACACGTTGTAGGGCCTCCTAATTAAGTTCTTCAATTAATTAGCGTGCAATAAATATGGTGATATTTCTGTATCCATCACTACAATTTTGGCCTCCAATGTGCATTTTATTTAAACATTTTAAAATATTGGAAATGGGCTTACGTAGACTACACATATCCAACTATGCCCAAAGTAATCTTTTCCCAACATTTTTTTTCTTGCCAGATGCCTCTTTACCATTTGTTTATCCAAAACTATAAAGGCATAAGAGATTAAAAGAAAAAAAACATATTTTAAACTTACTAAAAAGCAATCAGTCTTTTGCCAAAATTCCAAATTGTTAGCTCCAGAATTTTCTCCTGTGGTTCAGTAGTTCCAATTTTCATTTGTACACCAAGATGTTTATATCATGAAGCACTTTAAATTTCCTGTACAGAATTATCCCTTTACACAAAACGTATAAAAGTCCTGATTTCTCTTCTGTATATTCTTTCTCTGTCAGAGTTCTTATTAACTAGCTTTACCGCACATGCAACTACAAACCTAAAAGTCATTTCTATATTTCCCTTATTATATCGCACTCAAACAATTAATTGTCAAGGGGGTTGAATGCAATTTCAAATGTTTACTCAAATGCCCTTTGCTCATGGTTACACTTGTCTCTATTTTAATGCAAGCCCCAGGCTTTTTTGGATTCTGATGACAGCGTCCTATCCTGTGTCTCTTTCAGTGCCTGTTTCAGCTTCCAATCTCAATGCTGTTTGATTACTAGTTTTATCTTATGAAAAAAGACCTAATTCTTGATTTGATAATTTCAAATTTTGCATATAATAGTCAGGAGTCAAAAATTCCCTTAATTATTAAGTCCAAATTTGTCTACATGGATTTGTGGTAAATTGGAAACCTAATGTTTTGCTCACTGACTGTTGCAAATAAGACCAGTTTCTGGAAACTGATTTTCTTTCCTATGTGATTTTTGTTTTTACCCTCTGTTGATTCTTAAAAGGGTCTGGAGACCATATATATGGGAACCACTTGGGGTAGGCTTGTCAAAAATAATACTGTATTAGTTTATTATTGTTACTATAATAAATTACCATAAAATTAATGGCTTACAACAATATAGATATAGTTCTGGAGGTCAGTCAGATTCCTAAAATCAACATGGTGGCAGGAATGCATTTCTTTTTTTTTCTTTTTAAAGCTTATTTATTTTGAGAGAGAGCATATGGGAAGGAGAGAGAGAGAGAGAGAGAGAGAGAGATTGAATACCAAGCAGACTCCACACTCAATGCAGAGCCCAGTGCGGGGCTTAAGCTCATGAACCATGAGATCATGACCTGAGCTGAAATCAAGAGTTTGTGGCTTAACTGACTGTGAAGCACCCAGAAGGGCTGCATGTCTTCTGGAGGCTCTACAGGAGAATCTGTGTCCTTGCCTTTGTCAGCTACCAGAGGCCCCTGTTCTTCAAAGCCAGTGGTGTAAAAACTCCCATTTTTCCCTTTCCTCTCAACATTTCTCTCCCTTACTCTGTCTCTGTCTCTCCTCTCATCATCAGTTTTTTTCCAAATCTGTCCACTCTGCTTACTCTTAATAAGGACAGATGTGATTATATGTCCATCCAGATTATGCAGGACATTTTTTCCATCTTAAAACCCTTAATCATAGTACTTTTGACATGTAAAGTTACATAATCACTGGTTGCAAGGATTAGGACATAGGTATCTTTGGAGAGGAAGCATTATTCTGATTTAAAACTTGATTACAACACTCCAATAATAAAAGCAGTCTGGTGCTGGCATAAAAACAGACATATAAAACAATGGAACTGAATAGAGAACCCAAGTAGTCACAAATGTATGATCAGCTGAAGCTTAACAAGAGTGTCAAGAATTTACAATGGGGAAAATATAGTTTCTGATAAGTGGTGTTAGATTAACTGAATATTCACATTCAAAAAAATTGTTAAAGTGGACCCTTTTACCACATATTTTAAAAAATGAATTCAAAATGGATAAAGGTTTAAAAGGTAAAACCTTCAACAATTCAACTCTTAGAAGTAACATCACTACTAGACAGTGGATTTAGCAATGATTTCTCGGATATAACACCAAAAGCATAGTAAAGAAAAGCAAAAACAGACAAATGAAACTATCAAACTAAAAAGCTTCTGCAAAGCAAAGGAAACAGTCAACAAGATTAAAACACAACTTACAGAATGGGAGAAAATATTTGCAGGCCATATTTCTGATAAAGAATTAATATCCAAAATAAAAAGGATATCATACAAATCATTAGCAAAAACCTCAAGCTTACTAAAAAATGGGCAAAGGATCTGAACAGACATTTCACCAAAGAAGGCATACAAACGGCCATCAGGTTTTGGAAAAGGTGATCAATATTACTGGTCATCAGGGAAAGGTAAATCAAAACCACATGAGTTACTACTTCACACCTGTTAGAATGACTATTAGAGAGAGAGAGAACTGTTGACAAGGGTGTGGAGAAAGGGAAATATTTGTCCACTGTTCATGGGAGATTAAATTGGTGCAGCCACTATTAAAACAGTATGGAGGGTCCTCGAAAAATGTTAAATAGAATTACCATTTGATCCAGCAATCCCACTTCTGTCTACCAAAGTGATCCTGAGGATTTCACTTCACACTATAGAATCAGATTCTCTGAATTTGAAATGCCAAATCTACACATTAACCTTCTTATGACTGTTGAAAATGTAATCAAAAACATTTTAAAGCAATGATGAAAATTTGAAATATGCAAAGGAAAGCAAGAAAAGAAAAAAGAAAAGAAGGAAGAGAAAAGGAAGGGAGGGAGGGCAGGGAAAGAGAAAAGAAGGAAGGGAATCCTGATGGCATTCCAACATTTAATCTCAATTCATTTTAATGCATTTCTAGCATCTGGATATTTTTTTAAATGCCTATTTATTTATTTTTAGAGAGAGAGAGAGAGTGAGAGAGAGGCAGAGACAGAGGGAGACAGAGAATCCCTAGCAGATTCCATAATGTTAGCACAAACCCTGAGGCTCAAACTCATGAACCATGAGATCATGACCTGAGCTGAAATCAAGATTGGACACTCAACAGACTGAGCCACTCAGGCACCTTGAGAATCTGGATATTTTGTAGAGATGAGTTATACAAACAAAAACTTGAAATTAATGAAAAACACCATAATTTCTCTTTAAACTAAATTTTCTACTATAATTTACTTTCTTCCTTTCTATTCAATCATATGTAGGTCTCCATTATGTAGAATTGAAACCTCCCCAGAGTTAGCAATTAAATAGTTGTCGGATTGGTAGATATAATAAGAAGGTTGTGACAAAAATGTAGCAAAGTGAGAATTTAATTTATTCATTCATTCACTCAACAAATCCTGAGTACGTACTATGTACGAAGCATGGACAATAATCTGTATTTATTTGAGGAAAAGGACAGAGGCCTTGTCTTTCAGAACTTTAGGATGGTAAGGAAGGCAAACTTGTAACAGTGGTATATATCCTAATGTGGTAAATTTTAAATATTAAATTTTATATAAGAACTTTAATAAAGTCTTATATGGAAGAGGATTAGGAGTTTGATCTCCAATTCCTTGAAAATAAGTCAGAAAGGAAATATTCAGAAAGAGGTGACTCCTATTGTGAAGGACATCAGATGAAACAGAATATGGCCCTTTATGAAGAACTGTGAGGTATCTTACTGGGGTTGGAGCAAAGATTGCTAAAATAATTATCACATGTTGGTTCTTAGAATTATTAGTAGGAACAAAGTTACTAGTGGCAATTAAAGGATTGCTGTATTCCGGATTGTGTGAAATGCTCTTGTTCTATCTTTGATCACTTTTTCTCACAGTAACCATATGGAACAGAAAAAATTGGGAAAAATCAAGTGTAATAAAAAAAGGCAAAGCAAAGATATTAGTCAAAGGAGACACTAAAGGAATAAGTGCCATAAGTAGGGTAGTAAATAAGAAAATTACTCAGAATTATTAAACAATTTATGTACATAGTTGGACAGCTTGATAATTTTCAAAGTATTATACCAACATGCATTAGTTCAGAATGCCACACAAATACCATTGACTGGGTGACTTAAACAACCAGAATTGATTTTCTCATAGTTTTGGAGATGAGAAGCCTGAAATCAAGGTGCCAGTATAGTTGGTGACTTGTGAAGATGCTCTTCCTGGCTTGTAGACAGTTATCTTCTCACTGTGTCTTCTCACTCATGGCCTATCCTCAGCATGTGCTTATACCAAGGGAGAGAGGGAGAAATGGCATGAGGGAGAGAGGGGGAGAGGGAGATCTTTTTCCTCTCCTTGTAAGGTCACCAATCCTATCAGATTAGGACCCTGCCCTTATGAATTCATTTAACTTTACCTTCTTTGAGCCCTGTCTCCAAATATAGTCATATCGAGGCTTCTGGCTTCAGAATATGGTTTTGGGGGAAACAGATTTCACTCCATAGCATTTGCACCAATCTCCCCAAATCATTTTCTTCTTGAATGTTCTATTTTACCTCAATAGCTTTAAGTCTTAACTCATTCCAGCATCAACTCTAAAGTGTAAAGTTCAAAGCCTTATATAAATATATAAATCTAACATAGGAAAGACTTGAAGTACAATTCAACCTGAGGTAAAATTCCTTTCACCTGTGAACCCTTGAAGCCAGACAAGCTATGCCTTTCCAAAATGCAGCAGTGGGACAGGCATAGGATAGACATTTCCTTTCCTAAAGGGAGAAATAGGGAAGAGGAAAGTCATATGGATCCTAAGTGAGCATAAAACTTAGCAAGGCAAATTTCATTAGATATTAAGGATCAGTAATAATCCCCCTTTGTCTTATGTTCTGACCATCATGCCTACTGGGGTGCCTGTGTCACCCTACATATGGTTCTAGGCTGGGATCAGGTCTCCTGGGTCTGCCGGGCCAGGGTCTAGCCTCTGTAGCTCTGCCTGGCCAGGAGCCTGACCTCATGGCTTTGGCAGCCCCACTTCCACAGCTTTGCAAGGAGGCCTTGACCCTAAGGCTTGGAGCAAGACTGCCTAACCTGTTGGAACCAAGGTGGTATCTCTGATGATCTCTGAATAGCCTATGGGGTTATCTTTCCACCTTCTTGAAAAATAGCACACATTCATCGCTATCAAATCCAAGGACCCCCAGAGCCTCCCTTCATTTCATCCCATCTTTGTCCCCTTCAGTTCAAACTGATGATATTTCTACTGATTTAATCCTGTAAGATCTTTGTCAAGTGATGAGTCCACCAGTCCTTTGATATTCTCTTCAGAACATGCTTCCTCATCTATTACAATATGAATAGGTTAAGGATTTTCTACAGCTTCAAGTTTTGGTTCCATTTTTCTTAATAATTAATTTTTCAATTCATATCTCTGTTCTCATACTTTACTATGAGCAGTCAGAAAGAACCAAGCCACCTCTTCAGTACTTTGCTTAGAAATCTTATCTAAATGTCCAGTTTCATTGCTCACAAGTTCTAGTTTCCCCAGAACCATAGAACGTGATATTATTCAGCCAAATTCTTTGTCACTTTATAGCAAGAGTCAGTTTTCCTTCAGTTTCCAATAAAGCTTTTCATTTCTGAGACCTTTCCTGAATGGTCTTTAATGTGCATATATTTCTACCAGCATTGTGCTCGTGATTATTAATGTATTTTATATGAAGATGGGAGGCTTCTTTACAGCTCTTCTCTCTCTCTTTTTTTTTTTAAAGGATCAGTGCATACTTATACTTTGAGAGGGAGTGAGAGAAAATGGGTAGAGAGAGAGATAGAGAGAGAATCCAAAGCAGGCTCTGTGCTGTCAGCATGGAGCCTAGCCCAGGCCTCAATCCCATGATCCATGAGATCATGACATGAGCCAAAATTAAGAGTTGAACACTTAACCAACTGAATTATCCAGGCGCCCCTCCCCTCTTTTCATTGTGAACCCTCAACCAGAACTTCCCTCAATGTCCATATTCTTATTTTGTCCTTCAAAACTCCACCAGCCTGTACTCTGTCCTAAAGCCACTTCCATATTTTTAGGCATTCGTTATAGCAGCATCTGGCTCTTGGTACCAAAATCTATATTGATCTGTGAGGCTGCCCTAACCAAACATAGATAAAAACATAAACAAAGTAGGCGAAAGCAGCTTAAGTCATCAAAATGTATTTTCTCACAGTTCTGGAGACTAAACATCCAAGACCAGGGGTGCCAGCACTATTAGTGTCTGGTGGGAGTTCTCTTCCTGGCTTGCAGACTGCTGCCTTCTTGTGTCCTCACTTGGCCCTTCCTCAGAGTGTATGGAGAGAGAGAAAGAGAAGATCTCTTTTTCTTCCTACCAATCCTGTTGGATTAGGACCCTGCTCTTGTAGCTTCATTTAACCTTTCCTCCTGAAAGTCCTCTAAATACAATCATGTAGGGGTTCAGGCGGACATAATTCAGTCAATAGCATAATAAATAGGTCTCTCATGGCATATTAAATTTATTTATATAATTAGTTAACCTTGTACCTAACCTAGATTATGTGCTAAGAATTCTACTTATCCTAGTTGATCCTTGCAAGTTATCTTCTTTGTGGTGGTCCTCAATTGACTATCACTTAAATTATCCCATTTCATTGTGTGAGTCATGCATTATTAATATCATTTGGCAGCTTTAGATATTGAGATTTATAAAGATTTTCCCCTAGTCACAGGGGAAGGTGACCAACAAAAGGGAAGGTGTATAACAAAACAGCATATCAACCCAAATATCTGACACCAAAGTCCATCCCTTAAAAACCTGATCCTACTTGAAAACAGAATGAATGATACAGCCACATGGTTCATATGAATACGTTTTATCTTTGACCACTTTGAAATCCATGAGTCATATCTGCAAAGAATATCAACAAAGATAGATGATTGAAATAGTGTTAAAATGAATTCCTTTAAATGCCTATGGGAAAGCAAAGAATCTAATTTTGGAGATTAAAAGATCCAACAAAGATGAAGATATCTTTGCAGAATGTTAGGGATAATTCCATGTATATATCCACCAAATACTCTATAGAGTAGTTTTTATATGTTGCATATGGTTAGATGAAAAAAGAAAAGATGAAATTGTTTTGCTTCACCACCAAACACGCAATTTTATATTATCATCTACACATTCTCATTAATCTTTTCTGATTTAACCAACATTGAATGAAATATTAGCATGACAAAATGTATCACTACATAAATTACCACCTTACTAATGAAGTATGCAAACAACTATGAGAAGATATTTTATGACATTACTCATTTTACTCACCAAGTAGCAAACATGTCCCCCCAGTTAGTTACAATTAGATTAAAAAAGATAAGAAGTCACCATGTTAACTATTTTGTTAACAAATTATGGTTTAATACCTGGTAATATAGTGCCAATAACATTTTGTGACTCATCAAGCAGGAGATTGAAAAAAAGGAAAACTTCTTTCTCAAAGGCTGATGGTATATGTTTGTGTGTGTGTGTGTGTGTGTGTGTGTGTGTGTGCTTGCATACATGCACACGCATAGATGCATGAGTTTATTTTACTTTGATTTGTAAGATGAAGAAAAATAATGCTTAAAAACAGTATGGATAAAGAAGGATGAGAATGATCTCAGATCTGAGAATGTATTGAGAATGAAAAGCAATGGGGAGGCACCTGGGTAGCCAGACATCTGACTCTTAATCTCAGGGTTATGAGGTCGAGCCTTGCATTGGGTTTCATGCTGGGAATGAAGCCAACTTTAAAAAAAAAGAAAAGAAAGGAAAGGAAAAAGAAATGTCGTTTAGAGGCAGGAGATGGTTGAGAGGCAAGACCAACAATTACAGATTGTGAAAACCTTACTGTGAGTCTAAATTTTCACTTTTATAAGATACTGGGATTTCATAACTTCTATAACTATCTCAAAAGAGTCTCTTGAGACATGAGTTAAAACAAATAACATGAACATTTTAAAGCATATAAACCATAATATAAATGGAAGTAATGCAGTTATTGCTTAACCAAAATAATATGGTTAAGATCTTGAACCCCAGGTTAACTGAGTTACTTTATCTGAGTTAACTGAGATTAACAAAGTCTAAATTTTGGCTCTGCCTCTTCCTAGCCTTCTCTTTCTTGCTTCTATCTATGCTTCTGTCTCCTCATCTATTAAATAGGCTTATGAGTGAACCTATCTCAGAAGCAACTAGTGAGGATTAATATTCTAAATAGATGTATATAACACAGTAATGCCTAGCAAATAATGAGAACTGCTAAAGTGTCTTCAATAATCATTATTTGTGATCATGGCCCTGTTCTCTTTTGTTTCTGGATCACACTGAATAACAGAAATAAAATTTTATTTTGCATGTATTAAGCAAAATGAAACTTTAACTAAATTACAATTAATAAAGTGTTATAAAAATTCAGAGGAGATGGTTTTCTTTATTTAGTAAAGGTCAGGAGATCTTTTTTATACTAACATATTCTTTCTGTGAAGAGCTAAATTTCTTTGGAGAGGACATAGGTTATTTCAACTTAGAGATTTGTAATTAAGCAATAAAAATTAATAAACTAGTTGAATTACTGATTGAAGAAAACTCTTTTCAAATTTGGGAACATGTATATCATCCATAACATGACACAGTGTTATGTTTAAAATACTAATGTTCCATGTTTGGCTCAATGAGTTACAATCAAGAAACTATTGAAACCTAACAGTCAATTAATACCACATTGCTGAGGGAATGAATCATGGAAAATTCCCTACAAACTTATAAAAGATGATTCTAGTTTCTATACAGTGAAACATTTCTTAGAAGATGTAACCTTTTATACACCAATGATTAATTGCCTGAAGTATTTATATTTAATGAAATTTCCAATTTACCTAATAATTTTTATCAGTATTAATTTGTTAGAGAAATGAAGATCTTCAAAGATACCTTAAATTACATATTATCCCACTAACTATTGCTGCATAAACAATCAGTGCAAAATTCAGTGCTTTAAAGAAACATGTTTTACTCGTGAATATGCAAGTTGGGAAGAAGCCAGCAGCAGTGGTCCATCTTTACTTCATTCTGCAAAAGGTGAATTGCCTCCAAGGCTGGGACTAGAATCAGCTGACAGCATTGTTAGAGAGTTGATGCTGATTGTCAGTCAAAAGGCAAAAGATGCTAAAATGAAGATATATATGACTTGTAGACATGAAACCCAAGGCATTGTTCTCTCCCCTTGATTTTGATGGTATCAATATGAACCCTCGGTGATCAATCTAAAACCTTTATCCAAGAACTCAGAAAGAACCAAGTGCTGCATAGACTATTTCAAATGGGGAGGGAGGGGGAATGGCCCTTTAAGAATCTTAAGTCTCTTCGTTGAATCATAGGTCATCCAAATTGTAAGAACATTGCTCCAGAGTAACTTTACAGGGACGTAAGCAAGAGGTGGCATATTTCAAGAAAATCTGTGGATTCAGTTTTCATCTAATTTTATACAATTCGAAGTGGGAGAGCTGAGTCAGAAAACTATGTCCTAAGGAGCAAACAAGCCTAGTGAATATTTTTGTGAGTAAAGACTCATAGGCAAACTGCCACACTCATCCATTTATATACTGTCTATGCCTGTATATGCACAACTACCAAAGTGTTGAGTAGTTGTAATGGAGAACCACATGGCTGCAAAAAGAAAAACATTGACTTTTTGGCCCTTTGCTAACTCCTAGTATGGAGCATTCATTAATTCATAATCAACCTAAATAGCTCTCAAAGGAATTGGATCAGCTTGGACTTAAAGGAGCAGAGACAGTACCAAGTGAAGAGAGGTTTTCAGACCCCCTACTCTGTGGACAACATGACTGAAGAAACTACCAAACTACAGGCAAGGGTGTGTTTTATGTAAAAGAAAGGTTTAGTCAGAAGATGAATAAAAGTCTCAGATAGTTAAGCCAAGAGCTGTTAAAAAAAAAATCTTCCCCCAGTGTAATTCCCAGTGAAGATACCCTATAATTAAGTAAAGGTCAACACAGGCCTAACTGGATTTCAGAATTGCTGGGCTAGTGATAGTTATTTTCTCCCCTTTTCATTTTGGAGTATCTAGGACACTTAATTTATACCTATTTCACAGTATATGTTGTGTGTGTGTGTGTACTGATATACAAAGCAGTAGTTAACTCAGGAGACAGACTTGAAATCAAACTACTTTAATTCAAATCTCTACACTGTTCATTATAATTCATGTGACCCTGGCCCCTCAGTTTCCCTTTTACAAAATTATGATAATTTCAATTTTATCATTTGTCTTAAAGGATATTTAATGAGCTAATACATCTGAGGCATATAGAAAATTGATTGGAATATAATAAAATATTAACAATTTTACATTCCTTTTATTTCTGTCATTATTTTGGAAAGATCATATTCTACATTCAGTCTTTCTATACAACAATAAGACTGATGAGGTTATATTTAGAATACTTTACAAAAGTAATGACATTATCTTGGTAATATACACTTTAACTGTTACATTAAATTAATCATGAACTAAATATATCCATATATATGTTAGCCTACTAGAAATCACATCATATGCAAATTAAATTAACTAATAATTTTTATACTTTGCCTCTGTATATTACAATCATAATGGGTTTATTAAACTTCATGCATTGGAGTTGAAGATAAACATATATTTAGTTATAGCTTCAAAGTCATATTTTCTTTCTAATAGTCTTGACCTAATTTTTCTAAGTGTAATGTGCAAATCTAAAATTAAACTATTGTGAATTTACTGATTAGATTCTTTATTGGACTACTTTTCTTCTATGGCCTTGTTTTTTAAAATCACTCTCAGTTTTTATATTGTTTATACACATTTGGTACATCTTATTAATGATTTTATATCTCTGTTTCATTCAGCTTAAATTATGCTGCAGTAAATGACCCTATAATATTAATGGCCTATGAAAAAACTGTTTATTTCTTACTCATGTTGCATGTCCATGGTGGATCCACTGTCTAGACTTCATGTCTGTTTACTCAGAGAGTTAGCTTAACAGAGTAGTCATGATTTGGTTAAGCTGGTCTTGTGACAAAGAGAAAGTAACTTGGCAAAACTACAACGTGGCACATTTAATTGACAGAGCAATTTATATGGATCTTTTTGAGTTCAGTAGAAAGCTAATGTATCTCTTCTGGTATCATCACAATTCACACGATTACACCCAATTTTTGAGTATGGGTAAAGGGTGGGGCAGAAAAAAATTTTCACAACTATACAGTCTACCACTTCTACCTTCTGCATACAAAGTTCATACCATCCCTTCTCCAGGAGCACAACACAAAAGTGTCATCAAAATTTATCATGAGATCAAAATCTGGGATATATGGATATATATGTGTTTCCTCTACCTAGACTAACTATATGTTAGGAGGAAGCGTATATCAAACCAGAGTCATGAAATAATGAGTTACTTGCTACTTCCATTGTCCCATCCTTCAGTTTCGATGCTTATTGTAAAAAGTATTTTTCTCTTCGTTTGCTTTTTGGTTTTGGGTTTTTTTGTTTTGTTTTGTTTTTGTTTTGTGTATATAGATATGGCCACAATAAAAGGAAGAGGATGTAGCTGCATCACTCCATGATCTAGATATGCTGAATAATAGACAGTGGATTTTTTTGGGAAAGGTTTGTAAATAGAATCTGACCTGAAAAGAGTCCACTGTGTTCCTAGTTCCCGCTCTTCCCATCACATTAGCTCTGAGTTTTCAGTTTGCTGCCCCGGATGTCATAAGTGGAGTCAAAGACAAACAGTTGAATATTATAAGACCCGTGTTTGCATCATACCTAGAAATTTGAATTATTCACACCGTGGCATATATCACCTTAGGACAGAACATATGGCAAGCTGGACCACTGCCATGCCTCCTGTCACAAAACCAGCATGGTCTCCAAGGTGATCTAAGCTGGCATTGGAAAACATATGAAATTTTAAAAAATTAAATAATAAACATAGTTCTGACTTGGAAGACTACATAGTCATGGGAAAAAAAGGGGATATCATAGGAGAATTCATAGCCCATATTTATTGATAATATTTAGAGTTTGAAGCAATGTTTTTATATTAACTACCTGATTGCTAAAGCAAAGAAGGAGATATGATCAAGTGATAAAATATGCAATATTTATATTAAGACTAATAGGCATTAAAAAAAATTAAAAAGGGGGGTGCCTGGATGGCTCAGTCGGTTAATCGTACATCTTCAACTCAGGTCATGATCTCATGGTTTGTAAGTTCGAGCCCCATATTTCACTCTGTGCTGAAGGCTCAGAGCCTGGAGCCTGCATCAGATTCTGCCTCCCTCTCTCTCTGCCTCTGTCCCACTAATGCTCTGTCTCTCTCTCTCTCTCTCTCTCTCTCAAAAATAAATTAAAACATTATTTTTTTTTAAATTAAAAAGAGTGATAGAAACTAAATTCTTAAAGATTTATAAATTTCTAAAAAATGCTCTTCTTATTCTCTCCCTGCACACACACACACACACACACACACACACACACACACACACACAAATGTATGTTCTATGAGACCCAAAATTCATGTGGCGTAGTCAATAGAATGAAAATTATAAGATCCAGACAATTTTGACATAGTGTTTAAAAATTGATTTAAAGCACTAAGTTTGTAGAAATTGGTTTAAAAAGGTCAGTTTATTATACTCTTATCTATTCTAAGTAGGAAGTCTCATGAAAAACCCTACAGCAAAATGGCTATACAAGGACATTATTACTTAGTGATAATGCATAGTCATGTGTTAATTTGTTCTTTCATTCAGCATTAATTGTGGGTATGAAATATGCAGAGATTTATGCTCAAAATTATATATATTCAAAATTATATATATATATAGCCATAAATTAGAAATGTGCCATTTTTAAAGATGGCCCTTTGGATGCAGGAGACTAGTAGAAAAAATTACAAGACTTTGTCATATGTGTTAGGATGAAAATATGGAGATAGTTATAGGGCCTGAGACTGGATACTCAGCCTGGGAATGGGGGAAAGATACTTGACAATGATGAATATCTTACTGTGTTCTGTGTTTAACTTAGAATTCTTAAAGTTTAGATCATTCAATTTGATTATTATATTAGTCACATATTTTATTTTTATTAAGTATTTGTACTTTTATATTCAATGACTTTTACATGCTGCTATTTTGAAAATGCTTTTTAAATTTTATTTTCTTTATTAAAGATTTTCATGTAGTAACAAAATGTAAAATAAAACAATAAACAAATACTATCCCACTATTTCTGTCATTAGTTCATGATTGCTTTCAGTCAGTAAATTTCTCTTTAGCTACAAAGGTGAACAGGGCTGGTCATGAGTTGGATGGCAAGGGAGGAATGGAAGGGGCCACTTGGTATAATCAGGAAGATTTACAAAGTTAGTAATGTTGAACCTTTAGGAGGAGTAAAAGTTTTCCAGATGACAAATGTAGAGAGTACATTCCAGGAGAGTAAAGCTTTACAGTAACATGAAAAATTATGTTTTCACCATACTCCCGTTTTTCTTATTTATGACAGGGTTTTGACAAAGCTTTTTATTCAATACCTTGTGATACTCTAGGGAGCAGACATACCCTATTAGCAAAGCTACCACTCTTATCTGCCTGCACTGATGTAATGCTAACATGTTTCTATTTTTTAAAGATTTAATTAAGTTTAACTCATCTTAAAAAGAAATAGCTTTTTTTAAATGATAACCTTTCAAAGTTATATATCCATTTTACTGCTACAAGGTGGATTGGTGGCGTGTTGTCATGATGACAAAATAAAGCAAATCGAAGTTGTTGAATACATGACATTAAAAGCGGTTGTATTTAAACCCCAGGGGCTGGTGTTACTTTTAGGACCAGTGTAGATGTCAGCAAAATAACACTCCGAGGTTCCGATATTTCAAATATATCGTGGGACAGAAATATTATATATAATGAAAACTAGTGCAATTCTATATAACTGAAAACTAACAAATTCTATATATTTAACATTGGATATATAAATATATATGTATATAAATGAAATAAAAATGAAGCAAGAGGGCTCGAAAATACATATTCATTAGGAAAGGGAACTGCTAAAAAAAAGTTACAGAAGTGCTTCTTAGCTGTCCAACTGCTTCCTTGGACAGAAAATATTTCAAGGCCAATTATTAGAAATAGAGAATATTTTCTATACATATTTTGTATGGAGTCGGCATTCACTTCCGTCTTCCTGAAACTTGGGTGACATGTTTTCAAACTTAGAAGAAACTTTCTCCAAAGCAATTTTATTATCCATGGCGATTGTGTTAAGAGAAACTTCTTCCTGGATTCCTCAGTATTCCTACATGGCTAGGTGTTCTGAATAAAGAAAACTGTCAAGTTTTAATAAAGATAGAGAATCTCTCTATCTTTATATCTGCAGAGTTGTAAAAGCCTAGAATAGTTGCTTACATCATAGAAGTAAAGATAATTTTTTTTTTTTTCTCTCCATATCCAGAGAGTAGGAGGATAGGGACACATGTTCACAGGTGGCATATGATCTATCTCAGACTTTAGATTTCCTCGTCTGTGGTCTAAACTGGGTGCACATGAACATGAAATTCTGGCTTTCAGCAGCATTGTGGGCAAATGGGGTCTGGTGAACAAATGCAAGGTACTATTTTGGCTGGTTCTGTTTTGTTTTACTTTTCTGTGAGTGATATCGTTTGTTCTCTGATCCAGAGGGGTGGTAACTCAGTATATGTAATTAAATTGACAGATTAACTTGTTAGCTTGGAAGTTGGGTCAAATTTCAAACTCTTCATGTTATCAGGCACAACTTTAGGCAACAAAGATGGAATATCCAAAGCGTGTTTGAAAATAAAGTTAAGGATTTTCTATGTAGAGTATCATGTCATCTGCGAAGAGTGAAAGTTTGACTTCCTCTTTGCCAATTCTGATGCCTTTGATTTCCTTTTGTTGAGAGATGGCTGATGCTAGGACTTCCATCACTATGTTAAACAACAGTGGTGAGAGTGGACATNCAAAAACTGAGGACTGATGGATGTGGGGGGGGGTGGGGAGGGATGGGCATGGAGGAGGACACTTGTGGGGATGAGCACTGAGTGTTATGTGGAAACTAATTTGACAATAAACTATTTGTAAAAAAAATAATAATTAAAAAAAGACAAAAAAAGAAAATAAGGTTAAGGAGCACACAAATCATTAAATAAGTGTTGGATAGGATAAACTGAAAAGTAATGGTACTAGACAGTGTGGATTTCATTAATCAGAATGGTAGACAGAGTGGCATATACCTGGGAAAATTTGCCAGGGACCAGAACTATGTGAGGTCAAAAAAAAGAATGTTTTGAGAGAAAATTCTTCTTGGGTTTTTGTTATTCCTGAATTTTCCACTGGGCAAAGGAAATTAACAAGCTATAATAAAAGTGGAGGGCATCTCTCTACCTACCTCCAGAAACATTTGCTTGTACTTCACAGTTGTGAAAAACTAGAGATCTCCTCCTACCTTACCCAAAGATAACTTTACGTATAGAAACTAAGATAAGGTTTTCTCTGTATATTTTTTGAGAAGGACAGAAATGTCTGCGACACCTATGTAATCTCTGAATCTCAAAATTTTGGGGTTCTTCTCCTGTGTGCAAACCCACTACATGTTTAGGTAAACCTCTGATCCTCACTGTTGCTCTGTGGGAAATTTGGAGTGTAGGAAACTAACATAAAATTCTATCTTATTCGTGTTTTTTGTTCCATGTAACAAGTTATCTGCTCTTTGACAGAAACACTGGATCTCTGTATGAGAGAAGTGACCATTTATTACTCACAGCTAAAACCTAAAGTATATATGTAGACGTGTGCATATGTGTGTTTATGTGTATGCATGTATTAATATATGTGTATACATGTATTTATGAGTGCTAATAAAATTCTGACCAACCTCAAGATATGAATATGAGTAAGTATATAGCATTATCTTTGGGCTCCTTGAAATTATCGTTTCAAACTAAACATGAAGTAGTCCCAGGTTAATATGATTATATCCCTTGAAAATGTAATTTTTAAAACTTTTCGCCATAATGATAGCATGAAATCATTTATCATTTTTTAGCTACAGTTCCCCATTTTATTTTATTTTTTAAAGTTTATTTTTGAGAGAGAGAGACAGAGTGTGAGTGAGAGAGGGGCAGAGAGAGAGGGAGACACAGAATCTGAAGCAGGCTCCAGGCTCTGAGCTGTCAGCACAGCGCCCCATGCTGGGCTCAAACTCATGAAATACAAGATCATGACCTGAGCCCAAGTCAAATGCCTAAACGACATCTCAGTGCCCCTCAGTGCCACTCAGTGAGCCACTCAGTGCCCCTACAGTTACCCATTTTAAACTCAAATAAATTTGGGGCACCTGGAAGGCTCAGTCAGTTAATCATCTGAGTTTGGCTTGGATCATGATCTCACAGTTCGTGGGTTCTGAGCTGTCAACACAGAGCCTGCAGTCTGCTTCAGATTCTGTGTCTGGCTCTCGCTCTGTCCCCCCTCCACTCACACTGTTTTCCTCTGTCTCTCAAAAATGAATAAACATTTAAAAAACATAAATTCAAAAAATTTGGCTACATTGATTATTTATTATACCCTGGTAAAAATGCAGTACAAATTGGAAAAAGTACATTAAGCCACAAGGAAAATCAAATTGATAATTATTCCCTATAGAGCCTAATTCCTTGATTGTATTTTATTCAGAAGAAGTATAATGTTTTCATACTTAAACATGTTTTTAGATTCTTCTTGGTAGGCTGTTAGCTGTACAGAAACTATAAGATTCTTGCAAAAATTGAGGCCACCTTTATTTATTTTCTTAAACCAACTCTGGTTATAATTAAGGCTTTAATATATTATTTGACATCCAAATACTTTTTGCATCATTTTAAATTATATTACCTCTATCACTGCTCAAGGTCAAGCAGATTATTGCAGGAACTTGTTTTTTTATTTCTTTTTAATTGAAGTCATTAAAAATAAGAAAAATAATGATAAAGGTTATTAGCTTCCAGAACCCATTTTGCTTAGTGTTCAAAAGCTTTATTGCATGACATAATTATTTAAGATTGCTAAACTAAATATTTTATACAATAAAATGATACAGTGACAAAGCTATTCAAAGACAAAGATCTTCAAGTTTTGTCATTATATTTATTTACAAACGCAGTTATTGTCATATGTAAAATATCAGTTGTCGAATTTTTCAAAAATAATATAATCTTTATTTTTGAGAAAGTGAGAGTGCAAGCAAGGGAGCGACAGAGTGAAGAGGGAGACACAAAATTCAAAGTAGGCTGCAGGCTCTGAACTGTCAACATAAAACCAAGTGTGGGGCTCAAACCCATGGACTGTGAGATCATGACCTGTACAGATGCTTAACTGAGATTTGCACCCTACAAAAATTATTTAATTTAAAACTTACTGCCAGGATGCCTGGGTGGCTCAGTTTGTTGAGTGTCTGACCCCTGAGTTCAGTTTAAGACATGATTTCAGGGTAGTGGGATTGAGCCCTGTGTTGGGCTCCGCACTAAGTGCTGAGCCTGCTTGAAATTCTCTCTTTCTCTTTCTCTCTTTTGGCCCCTCTGCCCGTCTTCCCCACTTGCACAAACACACTCTCTGTATATATAATTTTAAAAATTGTTTTTTAAAATTTTTTTGCAGAAAACATTTAGCAATGTTTTTAAAAAGCTAAAATTATAAGCATTACATGATAAAACCATTACACTCTTGGGTGTTTATCGCAGAAAAATAAAATAAAAGCTTATATTGACACAAATACCTGCATATGAATCCCTGTAGCAGTTTTATTCATTAAAGCCAGGAACTGGAATCTAGCCTGTTGTCTTTCAATAAGAGAATGGCTATGGAATCAGTGATGTATCCATACATGGAATAGCACCAGCAGTAAAGAAGGAGCCAACTACAGATATGTATACCAACATGAACGAGTCTCCAGAGAATTTGCGGAGTGAATAAAGTCAGCTCCAGAAAGTAGCATACTATAAAATTTTGTTCACATAAAATGTTTGAAATAAATGATGGCCTAGGGAATTATTTTGAAAGTTGTAGAAAAGGGTATTCTGTTTTTAAGAATTTTTCAAAGCTGTTAATGCTTGTGTAAATCCAAAGGAATGTGGTTGTAACTCATATAGGAAGTAGTTCTGACAATGATAGCAGCAAAGGAATCCTCAAAAACTAAAGGCACAGTAGTGATAATTACACCTGTATTCAAGAGACATATGTCTTAGACTGCCTATATTAATTATCACCCATATTTCTTAAAGCTAATTTTTATTTAATGAAATAAGTATAAATTTTTATCATTGGAATAGATCAATATCAGAAAGTATTCTCACTTATTATTTTTAAATTTAATTATCCTTCTCTTTTTCTCTTTTGGTCCCTGTGATGATTAATACTATATAAAAAGAACTTTACTGAATATTTCCAAAAAAAAGGCAGGAAACATGTTGGCTCTTCTTGCTTACACAATTTCCTATTGAGTGTGAAATTGGCAGTAATATCCCAAATTATTTTGCCTGATTGTTAGTGGAATCACAAACAATCTTTCTTGATGATAGGAAATTACCAATTTTTGGGAGTCCCATAATAACCTTATCCTTCTAATTTAATTTTAACAATATCAGCTTCCATCTCAAAAATGTAATCCTGATTTTAATTAAATTGTTTG
This sequence comes from Crocuta crocuta, assembly GCF_008692635.1. Lineage (NCBI taxonomy): Eukaryota > Metazoa > Chordata > Mammalia > Carnivora > Hyaenidae > Crocuta > Crocuta crocuta. The sequence continues at coordinate 533,985 of NW_027530619.1, forward strand.
TGGTTATATAATATATTTGAAGATTAAACAGAAATGATTTATTATTTCTAAATCTTCATATAACCACAATAAATTAAAAACTTAGAACTCTTCAAAAAAGGATTAGAACAATAAACTTATTGCTGAGTTTGATGATCAGCTTGGATTTGGGGATAGTCCAGATTGATTCAGTAGTCTGGATTAAGGGAGGTTTGTGAATTAAAAAAGGAAACTTTATTTTCCATTTCTACCCATTAAGAGGTGGGATGTATTTTCACTCTAATTCTCGGCTTGTCCTGTGACATGCTTTGATCAACAGAATTTGGCAAAAGTGATATCACTTAATGTCTGAGACTAGACCTTAAAAAATCAGCAGCTGCCCCTTTTGCAAGCTTGGAACTACCCTATCAAACTAGGAGAAACTCAGAATACTTGGCGAAGCTACAAGAAGAACAAGAATCTCTGGTTAATAGCTCTTGCTCACTTCCAAGCCAGTGTCTAGTTAGTGTTCCCTGCCAGATGTGTGCAGTGGTCATTTTGAACATTCCAGCACAGTTGAGCCTTCAGATGACTGTAGCCTCATTAAACATTACATGAAGCAGAAGAATTGCCCAACTGTGCCCAATTAACCAACAGAATCATTTATAAATTATAAATGGTTTTTGTTTTAGCCTTCTAAATTTTAGGGTGGATTGTCACGCAGCAATAAGTAACTGAAAATGGAGAAAATAGATTTTCTGAATTCCAATAGTTCCTTTTACATAATTAGATACATACTTGGTTAATTTAGATCATAGAGTTTCATAGTATGCAAAAATAAGAAAAAACCCAGAATATTAAATAAATAGTCTAAGAAGACAACGTACCACCCTTTCTAGTGAGATTAGAGCAAAGGAAAAATATATGTAGAATCACAGGAGAAAAAAAGAAGGGAATGGAAAAACCAAATAGGTTTAGCTGCCAGTACTCCTTTTCCCCTAACATCCTGTGTAAAGGCAACAGAATGACATTAATGGAGAGAGATTTCTACGCAACATGGAAATGGTGCTATTGTTGTACAGGAAAACAACATGCTTCTGCATCCCCCTGGGGAGGAATCAGAGGAGCTAAGAGGGCTGATGAACAAGCCTGGAGTCAGATAATAGAGGTCACAGCAGGTTGAATATCATCCACAAGAACTCCAGCCTAGGGAAGAGCAGACCCAAGTGCACATACAGAAACTGGATGGAACTGCTCATTATCATCAACAGACTCAATTACGATGTAACAGAGTTCAGAGAAGCAAGGATGATAAAGCATCACATTATGATCAGAAAGGACCTGTGAACAAAACTTTCCTTCTTTCAGCATTGCTATTATGAAGGCCTAGTGCCATTTTTTATGCACAGATTATATTGGGGCAAGTTCTCTAAAAGACTATTCATTCAATTCTCTAATAGACTAACTTAGCATAATAATTCTATTGACTTGACAAAGATGGCGGTGCTTTATGTTAAGCCTTGTCCATACCTGCTTTATATTAGATATTGCATAAAAAAGTTGAACTTAGAATAATATAACCATAGCACAGTGTTGGAATTGCATAACCAGTGGTGGATCTTTGACAACTTATGTGTCCTATTTCAGTTTATTGGCAGAAAAGACAGAGAGCTTCTAGCAGTCTGTCTTTTCTTGGGATCATTTATGGACCATGGATTTCACTGATCATTAAAACAGAAAAACACCTAGGAAGACAACCACAAACTTTGTACAATCTATTGCTTATATAGCTTTATCATAGGTCTTTGAACTGCTTGTCAGCTAGTTTAAGATAAATCATAACAAAAGCAATTTAATCAAAGTATATGTCCTCATTTTCTCTGATTTTTGAAAGCAGATTAACTCTTTATGGTTTGGCCATGTTGCAGTTTTATTTGTTAGGGTTCAATACTACTTACTACTGAATAAATTGAGAACTCTTCAAGAAGTAGAAGAAAATGGGGAATTCCACATTTATTGGCACATATGACTTGTTTTGTGTAATCTTACATCCTTATCATATAAGCACATAAATAAATCACCTTACAAAATAATCTTTAAATTTTGCAAGCAGTATGATATTTATATTATAATGTAGATAGTACATGATCGTAAGCATACAAGGTTATGGAGAGCCTGAGTGGCTCAGTCATTTGAGCCTCCACCTGTTTGTTGGTTTTAGCTCAGGTCATGATCTTGAGGTTCATGGATTTGTGCCTTGCATGGGGCTCCATGCTGCCTGCTGCTGGTGTGGAGCTTCCTTGGAGTTCTCTCTCTCTCTCTCTCTCTCTCTCTTTCTCTCCCTCTCTCAAAAATAAATAAACTTAAAACAAGGTTAAAGGTCACAAGGCTAAAGTCCACAAACTACATTTTTGAGTTGTGATTATGGCTTGTTTCTTTCTCTGAAAATACAGGTCAGGATGGGATGTCTGTGCTGTTTCTCCATTAGTAATGATGGCATTTGAATGACATAACTGATGAAAGCAGCCTTCAGATTATCTTAGATGGGAGAGAGAGAGCAAGAGATTCATGAAGCAGACTGTTGAAGAAGCCAGGAGATATTAAGAGAGAGGATGTACATAAGAGACTATAGAGAGGGTTCTCAGCTATAGACATTGCTAGGTCAAATGGAGAGTAAAGAAGACCTTAGTAGTTGAATCATGGAGGAATCAAAGCGGAACCATGAGGAAACTAACTTACAATTATGGCAGATTATTGATGAGGTATTACAAAGAGAAATCTAGTTCTCTAGGATATCTGAAGTCTTCACTGGCAAGACAATTTCCTCCACTCTTTTGTCCTTTTCAGTACCTTCAAAATAAATATTCCTCAACTATGAAAAGTGGTTTTTTTTACATGCAACTGCAAGAATCCAACTGCAAAAATTTAGTAACTTGAGGGCCCAGAAATGTATGTTATAAACAATTTGACAAGTTACTTTGTCTTTGATTCAAAAACTAGTTCAAACTCATAAGAAAAATTTTAGTTTATATTTTGAATTACCGGGTTTCACTTTAAAAATGAATATTCAAAATCATAAAATGATTTATTAATAGAAGTTCTGATGTGAATATGGCCTTTTAGTCTTCATCTTTTATCTTGACAAAACAACAAGGGGGAATGACAAAGTAAAAGAAAAGAAAAATATCAAATTTCATTTTTAGTAACTTTCGAGGACAAATAAATCAAAGACTCCAGGTTATGGTAAAGATAACTTAAAAGAGTGAAGTTATGTGGAATCTAAGAAGGAAGAAACAGAGAAATGTGGAGGAGTGTCAAAAGAATCCCAAGGTAAGGAATTTTAGAAAGAACCACTAGCATATTCTTTATGAACGTAAAAGCTTGTCATGAAATGATTGAAGAAAAAAAAAAAAATCCCTTTTCTTGAAATAAGTCAGAAAGTGACATGAGCCTGAACTTTTGAACTTCCCTAGCACCTTCTTTGGTCAGAACAGAGGCTGCACGTTTATAGAAGAATGACCCAGATAAGACAACTTAGAGAAAGCAATTTGGTTAAGTCTATAATTTGGAAAAAGGTACGCCTTTGAGTTGTTAATACTGACAGACTACTCCAGCTCTTCCTCTTCATGATTATCCCAAGCTGGCTCAAATAGATGTTCTGGAAAAATCTATTTTATTCACCAATTAAAATTAAATAAAAATTAAATAATAAAATTAAAACTAATAAAATAAATGAGCATGCTTAGATATGATGGTACTATAAGGGAAATACATAAAAAAATCAGGAGATTATGAACGTACAACAGAAAAATGTTGAAATAATGCCATAAAGTATTTACATTTTGTTAAAATAGGTTACCATTTTTTACCATAATTTATGCTTTTAAGGAAAATTGTGAAGTAGAGCTATATGGAGACAGAAGAATCAGTGAGACAAAAGCAGATTACAAGTGAGAAAACAGCTTGAAGTAGAAGTAGAAGGGGAAAACTTCCCTTGAGACACTATCTTACGAAGGACAAAGAAGAGTACAACTATGGGAAGACTTTGAGAGACATGAAGGTTTAAGAGAAGAGTAATCAAAAGTATGTGGATAAAATGAGATTGTTAAAAAAGATTAGAAGTTTCACTTCAGTCACCATTGGATCAGTTGTTCATGTGTAGTGTTCTAGTTAGAAACTTAGAGACACATAAAGTGCCAGACAAGAAGAAGCAGAGGAAGCAGATGAAGAAGCTGAAGAGGGAGAGAAAAAATAGCTTCCAGTTTACATTTATAAATCCATAGAAAACTCCAAGAATATTATACATGAACTTTCCTTGAAGAAATTATTCCAGAAATAGATCAAACAACTAATCTTGACTAAACATAATACAAAATACTGGTTTTGATTACTGTATATATTTAACTGAATATATTTAAATATAACATAATGTGGGATTTTTTTTATAATTTTTAAATGTTTTTTTAATTTATTTCTGAGAGAGAGTGAGAGAGAGAGAGACAGAGAGAGAGCGAGAGCGAGCGAGCGAAAGCAGGGGCAGATCAGAGGGAGAGGAGATACAGGATCTGAAACAGGCTCCAGGCTCTGAGCTAGCTGTCAGCACAAAGCCCGACACGGGCTCCAACCCACAAACCATGAGCGAGCCATGAGATCATGACCTGAGGTGAAGTCGGACAATTAACCAACTGAGCCACCCAGGCGCCCTATATAATGTGAGAATTAAAGTGACAGAGTAGACATGTAAATATTTAAGCCCTGAAAATTAAGAAAAAATTTGGTGTGCAGGGAGTTTTATTGTTTTCTCCACTTTATGATAACTGCATGTCAAAAAATATATTTAAAGTGGACAAATAAGGCAACAGCATTACCATATAGAATAGTAAAAAGAAAAGAAAAAAATATTATTTGCAAAACATAGGTGATGAAGAAAGATGTATCCTTAGTGATAATTACAAATTGCATCTAAATAAACATAATATTAAAGGTGTCATGCAACTTAATGATCCTAAAGATAAATGTAGGAACCAAAATTTATTAAGTATCAAGGAGAAAAATGTATACTGCAAAATGAAACAAAGAGAACAGTTCAGAGAGAAAGATTTAAAGAATATATGGGAGAAAAATAGCATAATGTAATATGATAAACCCTAATGCAATCATATGTCATGTTGATAAATATAAATAGGTTAATTTCATCTTTTCAAAAAAAGCAGCAGATTTAACTCATGGAACAGAGCAAGCTTGCACTTCTCCAATTTATCCTTTTCTATAGTCCTCACATACATGGTGACACCTCACGAAGTAACCTCAGAAGCCACATTCTTCAGCTCATAAATGAATATAAGTAACATATCCTCTTTACAAATGGTGCTAAAGCAGTCATGAAAATTGTCCAATTATTCCTATTTATGAATAGTTGTATTCACTACACCATGAAAACTATATGTGGGGTCCAAAAAAAAAGTATCATCTAACACAGCTTCATGAAAATAATTTACTTAGAGATTTATGAAATATATTTTGACTGCTTCAATAAGCAGATAAAAATGCACAGACCTTTCATAATTGTAGTCACAAAACAGGCATTTTAATTTCCTGAAAACAAGAGAAAAGATTCCAATGTAAAAAATATAGGAGCTTTTTAGGGGATCATTGACTGGAGCATAAACTGAGAGCAAGTTTTCCAAGACCAGAGATTAATAGATTTAATAGTTTATGATCATATGCAAAAATCAAAATAATGCTCTAATATTATATTTCTAAGAAATCCAGATAGTAAAATAGATTCAGTGCTCATCAACACCTTGAATCTCTTCACACTATTAGGTTCTAAAGACAGTCTGTCTATATATGGGTTTGTATTTTAACAGATTAAAAGTATACTTGGATCGCATCACTGGATTCTACACAGTATTATCAAATCCAATACATCAGTCATTCCTTGATTTGGGGAACAATGTAAATAGCATATTGATGAAGTTGGTTTAAAGTACACATATGTTGTTTAAAAATATGAAGGCAATATCAGAAAAAATACCATAAGGAATTGAAATTTCTTGTCTCTTAGAAGGGAGCTCAAGACAAAGCTGAGATGTTTATTTTTTCTTTTAAAAGTCTTTTAAAAGAGAGACTGTTTTTAGATATGTGCAATGATAGAAAATAAAAAAAAACTAACTTATAAAACAAAACTAAAAAAATTACAATATTTTATCCTTAATATTGCTTCCTCTGGTACATGAATTAGAAGTCTGGCTCCTCACCTCTTAGCTATCTGTACATGGGCACATAATTTATCTTCTCTGTGGTTCAATTATCTTAATTATGCAATCACGATAATAATAGTGCCTACCTCAAAGGACCTCATGCTTGAGTTAATATATGTAAGTGATTTGGGCTTTGTTCTGCACATAATTAAGTTTTCAATAAGTGTTAAAAATTTAAATGTTGATGTTTATAGTTACATATAATGTCTTTCTCTTATAATTATGGTTTCTAGAAGAAAAAAAGTACCTTGAAGACTCATTTAGATGCCACATCTCTCTATAAGAACTTTTCTTCATCTTCATGTAAACAAACGTGATCTTTCCAAAGATCTGTATTTGTATACTAATAGGCACAATTAGACCAGTATTGTTAAGAGAGAGACCCAAGCCTAGGAGAGTCAAACAATCGGCATACTTTGTCCCTGGTGTAGGAATAGTCAAGAGTGAGATATGTCTGCAGTCTGAAAACATTTTTAAAAACTTTCATTTTACTTACTGTTTTGGTCCAACAAACCACAGAATGTAAAGTTCGCCAATATTGTTTAGAAGATAGACTGAAAAATCATAAGGGGAAAGTTTTTAAAAGTGTGTTAAGGGGCACCTGGGTGACTTAGTTAAGAACCTGACTTCATGGCTCAGGTCATGATCTCATGGTTCAGTTCGTGGGTTTAAGCTCTGAGTGGGGCTCTGTGCTGACAGCTCAGAGGCTGGAGCCTGCTTCAGATTCTGTGTCCCTCTCTCTGTGCACTCCTCTGCTCATGCTGTCTCTCTCTCTCTCAAAACTAAATAAAAAAAACATGAAAATATATAAATAGTGTGTTAAAATGAGCTAGTGCTGTTTCAGTATGACACACCTATGCTCCTTGAACACTGATAAATCAGTTAATGTAAAGAAAGTTAAATTAATGTCCATAAACTAATTATAAATAAATTCCTGAATAAATTAATATACTGCTAATTAAGTTACTATGTTATAAATATTGTGGTTCTATAGTAATCAGAGTTAATGTCATACATATCACACGAGTGCATTATGAATAATGACATTTAGATAGTTTTTGTACAATCTTTGAAAGCAGTAAAAGTCTTTGTTAAATAAAAAGAGATATTTAACTATAGAAGCGATAGGAGAGTGAGCTAAAAGCAAAAGATGGGACATAACTTTAGAAAAGACTCACCTTAATCACAAAAGTGCTAATTATACTCCATGATATAATTAGCATAGCAAAAGTAGAATAAAATATATTTTATAATTACTGTCTTGGAAATGGAAAATTGCATATTGTCCAGTTTCTATATTAGGGGAAACACAACTTAAACTGGTTTAAGCTCAGTTGAAACTGTTTTATAACAAAACTGCTGTTTTAGAAAACCTTTTTTTTTCTCTCACTGAAATTAAGTAGCAAAATCTATTTAAATCTCAGCATGTCTCTATATGTAGATTATCTGTAGTATACATCTTTAGTTAGAGTGTGTAAGAACTGCCATGATACAGCTCTTGTTTCTAATAGTGTTTTGTTTATAAACATTTTATTGCTGCTATTGCCTGTGGAGGAAATGGGCCAAACTGATTCAATTGTAATTCACTTCCAGAATGATCTATCAAAAAGTCACAACTATAACATAGTGATGAATGAAAGCTTATTTGTTTTTGTAAAAATAGTATTTGATGGTAGTAGATTAAAGTCTGACACAAGCCCAGTTAGAAATGGATAACCTAAGAAATGCATTACAACATAGAGATTGAACTCTTTCTATAAATAACAAAGAACAAGTGGGGATGCGGATATCTAAAACTCTCATCTTCCTAAGTAGACAGATTAGTCTTTCATAAAATATTTGTGGAAAATGGGATGAATCCTTTCTATCAACAAGTTTGAGAAAGAATATAATTTCAGGTCCTGAGTATAGTACAAAGGCCAGAAGAGTCATTACAATGATGAAAATTAAATAATTATATAAAACTAAATGTCATTTTCGAGCCATTTAGGAAAAAGGAAGCCATGAGTTCTATTATTAATAGGATCTTTAATCCATACATCTTCCAATTCAGCAGTTGAAAATATGAAAAGCTTCACTCTTAAACAATCTTTACTTCTGCCTAGGAAACTTTCTCCATGATTTTAGTGCTTTGAAATTAAATATATATGTACTTAGCTATTGAATCCTGTAATGTAAATTTTAAACATTATCACTTCTATTAACTTTGAATACTTAAGTATTCAATTACAACAATGTGAGGGTTAGGGGTGTTGACTCCCCATGCAGTTGAAAATCCAAGTGTTAACTTTGACTCCCCCCAAACTTAGCAACCAGTAAGCCACTGTTGAATGGAAGTCTAACTGATAACACAAACAGTCCATTAACACATATTTTGTGAGTTATGTGTATTATATAATATTTTCTCGCAACAAAGTAACCTAGAGAAAAGAAACTGTTTCTGAAAAAATCATGAGAAAAAATACACTTACAGTACTGTGCTGAAAAAAATCCAAGTATATGTGGACTCCCACACAGTAGAAACTGGAGCTGTTCAAGGATCAACTGTATATAATAAGTATTTTTTTTAATGAAAGCAGAACTCAATCTTAAGGTTAAATTCACTTTTTTAATGTTTCCATGGATTTAGTGTGAAGATGTCTCCCAAAGCTGCTTAGAAGAGAAAAATCACAGAAATAGTGAATACATTATTCTGAAAAGTATCTACGTTATCTAGGATGGAGCTAACTTCTTAAACTTTAGGATTATAATCAATATGTTAACATACATGGATGTGACAGAATCACACAGTAGGATATTTACCAGGTTATACTTCCAACACTGAAAGAAAGGGTCTGATCAATGACAGTATATTACCATTATGAAAATTACAGTGATCTGTACTAGCATTTTTAATTGCCATACTTTTTTAATGTGACTATAAGTTTCAAAAGACTGGAACTCCTTTTTTAACGAATATAACAATTGAAATTTTGGTATAGAGAGGGTGTTTTGAATGAATTAGCAATTTGCAGCATTGGGAATCTTTGCCAAATAAACTAAAAACAAAACTTACATTAATAAAGATGTCATTAAAAGACTGATTGACATTTTCCAATGGGTATTAAGTTTTATTTTGTTTTTAATAAAGAAAAGATAAAGTGTAGGTTTCAAGTGGAAATACCAGAGTAACAAAGAAATCAAATTAAATATTTATTCTACATATCTGATTCTATGATCAAAATGCCCAAGGGCTTATGTAGCAGTTTTGCTGTCCTGAAAACTTTAAATAATTTTTTGAAGCATTGGAACTTCAATGGATTTGTTAACTATGACCTGGCCCATCAGGTAGAGATATTATTCTTACCTCTTTTATCCATTTGTTTGATACAAGGTCAGTGGGAATACCAAGACTTTGATTATATAGTTCAATTAGAGTTTCATGAATAGAAAGAACAGCATGCTACAAAATATTGGTTTAATATTAATTATTTTCCAACAGAAAATAATAAAAATCAAAATTCAAAATAAATTAAGCAAAGTAAAAATATTGGCTAACAGAACTAAGAAAACCAAAACTAGGAAGTTTCCATCTCTTGCCTATGAAATTTTCTTTGCCATGACTGCATTTTCTCTTATTGAAAACCCACTTTCTCCACATGGCAATTTAGATGCTCTTTTATAGTCACTGATTCCCATATGCACCATTTTGTTACTCCAGGGATAAGAACTTCACTAACTGCAAATGTAATAATCCAGGGAGATGCATACCTTTAAAACAATTTCTCTGACCAGGATATTAATATGATATGTTCAATTGTATATGAATTATATAAATCAATATGGAACAGAGAATATGGATTTTATGATTGTCAAACCTACCCCAGATTAGCATAAATGGAGATGTGCTAGAAAAAGAAAACAATGAATTGCTATGTGAGATAGGTATCACAAGAGAAGAGCAATCAACTGTTACTTTCTGCTATACTTGTTAATAGAAAAACAAGCTTTTATAGATTTAAAAATTATAGCAGCGCTTTTAGGAAAAGGAGCTATTCTGTATACGTTTCAATCTAAACCAGTGTGGGATGAAAGGTCCTCTTTTTTTAACATATTAGTGCTAGAGCTATATAATAGAATTTTTACATATTTTGTGATGTTGATATATGTGATTTATTTTAAACAAATACTAAAACTGAAAAATATGACAGCTATTAGCAATAGCAGGAGTAAACTATAATACCTCACTAGAGATTTAAAAGAAGATCCAAATATGTAAACAAGCTGAAGTTTAAATCATTATTATTTTCATTTCTTAAATATACAGATTAAATATTATAAATATGTAATTTTCTGCATCATTAATGAAATACCCAAAAGAATATTTTTTGAAAGTATGGTAATGACTAAATAATACGTCAACAAATTCTAAAGAATATTAGAAATTACTTTGAGAAATAAAGGCAAAAATTTATTTTTGCTCTACAAAAAACATTATTAGTACTAACTCTCATGAAAAATATCTAGATAGTTAAAACAAAAATCTTTCCTTTCCTATTATGTAGATCAAAGGCCTCGCTTCTAGAAAAAGGTACTCCCTCCTCTTGTAAACTAGATCTCATACTCTTTTTTGAAGAATTGCTCCAGCAATATTCCATATGTGTCTTGAAGCATCAGTTCTTTTTCAGTTAAGATATGGACCAAATGTTCAGTTGCCCATGTCTTACCCACTGCTTTGTTATGATCAAACTTTAGGTTTCTCTCTTTCCTACAGGCTTCTGAACTCTTCTCCAAGCCTGAGCAAGCAAAAAATAAATAAATAAATAAAAAGATTCAAGTTCTTCCCTAAAAATCAGCTGAGCACAGTGAAACCCTTTTCCTGTCAGATAGTGTTACAGAACTTTTTACCTCAATACCCCGGGTTCGTTGTCTGGCTGCTTCAAAGATTGAAGAGGTGAACATAGAATAACATGAGCAGCAGGCAAAAGTATATTTGAGTAGAAGATCAGAAAATAAGAATAGTATGAAAACTCTCTGTACAGAGGGGGGAGGCATTCAAAAGTAAATCCCTGCAACTATAGGCAAGGGACTTTGTTTTATAGGGTTTGGGTTGGCCCCTTTCCTTCCCTCTTGTTCCTTCACAGGTTCTACCCTTATTGATGAGGTAACTCTAAATGCCTAGTCATTCCTTTTTGATTGGCTCTTTTCCATCATATGAGGAGTGGTCTATGGCCATACTATTCTTTGTGGGTTATACATTTTTATGGTCTTCTTATTTTTAGTCAAGTTTTCTGTCAAATTCATGAGGGGAATCTGAGGGGGAGTAGGTAGTGTCTGTCATATTCTCAAGAGGAACTTATGCCTGAGGGAATTTGTTGGAGTTCAGATCTTCCCAACGGAAATGTTTTATTTTTGTGTGTGTGTGTGTGTTTTATTTATTTCTAGGAGAGAGAGAGAGAGACAGCGTGAGCAGGGGAGGGTCAGAGAGAGAGGGAATCACAGACTGAAACAGGCTCCAGGCTCTGAGCTGGCAGTCAGCACAGAGCCCGACGCGGGGCTCGAACCCAGGAACCGTGAGATCATGACCTAAGTGAAAGTCGGACGCTTAACCGACTAAGCCACCCAGGCACCCCCGGAAATGTTTTATAATACGTGTTTTTCCCCACCCAGGGACTTTCAAGCCTCAGTCTCTCCCTTTTAGCCTACGGAATCCTATCTTCCCTTATTATATTAGCACTGGTCCCCAGGCTTGTCCAGCTTCCCCTCCAAATATTCTCCTTATCTCAGTTTACTACCTCCTTTACTCCATAAAAGAAAATTCTCTTTGATTGCAGATTTCTGAAATTAGAGTGTTCTTATTATTGTAGTAGATTTTTTCTCCCGACAGTTATGTTTTCTTTATACACACACACACACACGTAGTTTGTTGTCAAGTTAGCTTGATAGTGTATACAGCGTGCTCTTCGTTTTGGGGATAGATTCCCATGATTAATTGCTTATATACAACACCCAGTGCTCATCCCAACAGGTGCCCTCCTCAATGCCTATCACCCATTTCCCCCTCTCGCCTGCCACCCCCAATCAACCTTCAGTTCTCAATATTTAAGAGTGTCTTATGGTTTGCCTCCCCCAATTTGAAACTATTTTTTCCCTTTCCCTTTCCCCACGGTCTTCTGTTAAGTTTCTCAACTTCCACATATGAGTGAAAACATAGGATATCTGTCTTTCTCTGACCTATGTCACTTAGTGTAATACCCTCCAATTCCATCCACATTGTTGCAAATGGCAGGATTTCATTCTTTCTCATTGCCAAGTAGTATTCCGTTGTGTATATGAACCACATCTTCTTTATCCGTTCATCAGTTGATGGACATTTGAGCTCTTTCCATAATGTGGCTGTTGTTGAAAGTGTTGCTGTAAGCATTGGGGTTCATCTGCCCCTGTGAATCATCACTCCTATATCCTTTGGATAAATTCCTAGTAGTGCTATTGCTATTGCTAGGCCTTAGGTTAGTTCTATATTTAATTTTTGGGGAACTTCCACACTGTAGCCTTTCAATCTAATTATTTTTTGTTTCCTATCTAGAGTTCACATTTGGTTTTATTTGACAATGCATGCTGCTATTCAACCCATTTTTTAAATTTTTGTTTTAATGTTTATTTTTGAGAGACAGAGACAGAGCGTGAGTGGGGTAAGAGTAGGGAGAGAGGGAGACAGAATCTGAAGCAGTCTCCAGGCTCTTAGCTGTCAGCACAGAGCCTGGCATGGGGCTCAAACTTATGAACCTCGAGGTCAGGATCTGAGCCAAGGTCTGACTCTTAACTGACTCAGTCACCCAGGTGCTCCTTCAACCCAATTATAAAGAATTCTGTGTTGACACTAAAATCAGTCTAGCTACTGCACCAACTGTCTCTTTTCAAAATAGAACTCCTCATACTGACATGTTTCTTCTTCCATTTAAAATGAAATTCCTTTATTCTCAATATCTCCAGGATCACTCTTCCCATAGTCTACCCCTTCACAAACATCAATCACTCCAATATCCTCATATGCACACAAACTAGGTATTTTTTCAAAATATTCTGGCCATATACAATATATTATGTATTTCTTTTTTTAATGTTTTCTTTTTTTTTTATTTCAGAGAGAGAGAGACAGCGTGAGCAGGGGAGGGTCAGAGAGAGAGGGAGACACAGAATCTGAAACAGGGGGGCACCTGGGTGGCTTAGTCAGTTAAGCGTCCAACTTTCGCTTAGGTCATGATCTCGTGGTTCGTGGGTTCGAGCCCCGCGTCGGTCTCTGTGCTGACTGCCAGCTTGGAGCCTGGGGCCTGTTTCAGAGTCTGTATCTCCCTCTCTCTCTGACCCTACCCTGCTCGCTCTCTCTCTCTCTCCCCCCTAGAAATAAATAAATTAAAAAAATAAAAAAAAGAATCTGAAACAGGCTCCAGGCTCTGAGCTAGCTGTCAGCACTGAGCCCAACGTGGGGCTTGAACCATGAACCATGAGATCATGACCTGAGGTGAAGTCAGACGCTTAACTGACTGAGCCACCCAGGCACCCCTGTATTATGTATTTCTTAACCACTTAATATGTACAACACTGAGTCTTTATTAAGTTGCAATATTTATTTTTATATGTCATTGATGAAGGCTTTTGGTCCTGTCTTTTTTCTTTTCTTTTTTTATTTGTGGTTCTTTTTATTTTTTTTTTTCTGTCCTGTGTCCTTAAAACCATTTTTTCTCATAGGTCTTATGATTTTTATTGCACAATTTTGTGTGGAATGGTGTATTTTGTAGATAGAGATTATAACCTGAAAATAAACAGCTATAATAATGCTTATTTGGGACTGAAGAATTAAAATTGGGAACCACAGATTCTAGTAGAAACCCAAGTAGTATCCTGCTTGTAGGAGGAAAGCAGGGTTTTTGTTTTGTTTTGTTTTGTTTTGTTTTGTTTTGTTGAAAAAGGGTGAAATTACATGAGTTGAAGAGAAGGTGTTAACAAGCTAAGCCAACTTGGATCATCTGTGACTGACTACTGATTCTGTCTTTAAAGAGTCCACAGCCATTAAGCTCATGACCAGGATATCCTTTCCCCTGCCGACTTCTCAAACAGTCACTGAGCACAATTGCCATATTGCCCATTCTGAAATTTTGGGCCCTCTTCAAGCTGAGACTGGTTAAGGCAGTAGCTCTCCAGTGATCTCTTCAGCTTTATTTTAAAATGGCTGCAGTCAGGGGCGCCTGGGTGGCTCAGTCGGTTAAGCGTCTGACTTTGGCTCAGGTCATGATCTCATGGTTGGTGGGTTTGAGTCCTGTGTCGTCGGGCTCTGTGATGACAGCTAGCTCGGAGCCTGGAGGCTGGTTCAGATTCTGTATTTCCTCTCTCTCTGACCCTCCCCTGCTTACGCTGTCTCTCTCTCTCAGAAATAAATGAAACATTTAAACATGTAAAATAAAATTTAAAAAAATGAAATGGCTTCAGTCAAGTCAGTTTCTCACAAATGTATGCATCTCATCACCGTGGGACTGGCTGCGCACACACACAAATTATTTCAGTAGACAGATTTATGAATCTTTTAAATTCTGGAAAAAATAATTTTCAATTTATTTCATTTAGACTCCTATTATGATTATGTTTCTGTTTTCTTTCTTTAGAGAAATATATCCAGGAAATTAAAGTTAAACAACTAATTTTCTGACAATTACAAATTAATAGTGATAATCAAATGCAAACAAAATTTAAAAAACAATTTGAACATTGTAATAAGTACCCAATAGAAAATTTTATAACTTCTTTGTAATTTGTAAAAATACTCTAAAAATGTAAATAGTTTATTTAAAATTGAATAGAATTTCTTCTAGGATTTTAACCTATGATATTGTAATACATATGACTCATTTACCACATTTATTAGGCATCAAATATGATTTGATATTTTAAATATAATACCTACCATGCTGAAGAGGTCTTCACATTTTGACCTTAAGTGATATTTTTAAGTAGGGAAAAGTTTCCAAAGTCATACAGTTAGTCAAGAACTGAGTCAGAATTTAAGCTTAGATTTGTTTAATTTCATTTGTTTCTTTTACTCCCTTTGTGACTACCTTATATTTTATTTAAAGGGTTGATTCAGTAAATCAAATGGTATATTTTATTACAGTGTTTTCTGTAATATTAAAAATCAGAAAAGCTGAACATTTAATATTACAGAAATAACTTGATAAATTTTTAAATATTAAAATAACTGCTAACATTATACCTTGTGCACACAGTATAGAAATCTTAAAACTGTTTATGCTACAGTAAAGATAAAGATGGAAATATTATTAGTTTCATGCTACAGACTCCTCTACTGATGCATAAAATAATTAAACAAATTACAAATGTAAAAAGCTACAAATAGTTGGTACTATAGAAGATTTTAAAACCAGTATTGTGAGGGAATGGATTCATTTTTCAAGGCCAATAACCTGGAAGTTGGCCTTTTGCAAAGCTCCATGGAAACCAGCTAGAGCTGACTTCCTAAAGCGAGGAAACCTGATAAAGGTTTGAGGTAGAGAATCAACTCCCCCACTTACCATGTGGTAAGAGATATGATCACAAATTTAGACTTTCCCATTCCCCATTACATTCTAAGGAGTGCCTGGAAATCTAGCAGGGGTGGCTATCAGATTCCTGGAGAGGGACTCTGAATTTTGGACCAAGTGACTTTTAAGATGCTAGTGATTATATTACAATCCTTGTTTTATATGTGTGTGTATATGGGTATGTATATACGTGCATATATATATATAGTTATTATTTTTAATATTTTACCTTCAATAAAAATTCATCTCAAAACGGTTAATATTTGAATTACTATAACAGATGATAAACTGAGGTTAGTCATAATAGCCTTGAAAGTATAACCAAAATTCTGTTTCACTTTGGACATATGCAAATGCACAAAATAAGATTTGGATTATATATCAGAGTTTAAATTACACTTTAGTCTGAACTTTTAAAATGCAGTTATTTTGGAACTAAGAATTATTTTAGAACTGATTTCTTATTAATTCATATATTACAGTTCATATGTTAAATTTTTAAAATTAGTTTAAATTTCATAGACTACACATGGTAAGCCCTGCTAGTATTTAAATTTAATACCAAAATAATTCTTGTCAAGTATGCAGCCTGATAGAAAGAACTGCAGATGGCTTTATTTGAAAATCTGTGTCATTAGAGAAATGTTCCAGATTGACAGTAAAATGTGTTGACAGAGTCATAACCAGAGTCGACTAACTTTACTGAGCAAACAGGAAAATGATGGTAGTTAGGTTGAGGACTGAGAAGAACTTTTGTTATTTATTAACTTTTTTGGGCATAGAGTGTTAATGAGTGAGAAGATTGTGCATATACAAATGTACGAGAGCACACATAGCATATATGTTTTATGACTGTAGAAAGAAGAAACATTTATGACTCCTTTACGATTATGAATGCTTTATTCAACTTGTCCTTGCTCCTAAGACATGAGCATTTTCCCTAATCCTAAAATGGTATTGCTATCCAAGAGACTGCAGTTTATCATGTTCAAAAGTATGATAATAACTCTGGGTATTTTTAGGGATTAAGTTGTATGACAACTATATGTCTGGAGTTATGTAAGCCTCAACCAAAATTAACTTCAGGGATAGATTATGGCAACAATTTTCTCTCTAATAACTTTGATGTTTGTTGCTATTTTTTAGTCAAGGCTATTTGGAATTAAAACTCAGAGAGTATGTCCTTTTCTAATTCTATGTACACATGATGAGAGTTTTGTCTGGACAAAGGTATAAGTATCAATACAATACAACAACAATAGCAAAAACTAGATGAAATCTATGAAATAACTATTTTCACACATTGGGGAAAGGGCATTTATATTCTGAGATCAGTGAGAGAAATAATCAAGCAAGGTGAATTCTACAAACAACCCGTCTTTCTTGCTGGAAGCTTTCTTCAAATCGTAGCGCACAGGTGGGGAATTGAACTGAACAGGGAAGTATTGCTGACTAGATACAGAAGTCAAAATGCAAGGATACTAAGGTGCCTGGAATCAGCAGACAGAATACTGGAAGAAGGGGACTATTCAGAGAAAAGGCTTGAAAGATCTTTGTAGTGAATCACTTGAGTCTTTGGCTGTATACTAACCGTACACGTATAAGGCAAGATTCTTGGAGGTCACCAGAAACAGCTACTCAGCAAAGATAACTAAGGAGCTGTCATCTGAAGAATCAATTCCAAGATACCATACAGAACAGGAATAATCAAGTTCTCATCAGCCAGGGTGGAGAGGTTTTGATGACAACTAAAAATTTCAGTAGAAACCTGAGAAAGCTAATATTTCAATAATGGTACAAATCAGCCTTAATGTTAAATCTAATCTGTCTAGTCTTTAGAGTTTTCCAGTATAGGATCATATCATCTGCAAACAGGGAGTATTTTTTTCCTCTTTCTTATTTGGATGCCTTTTATTTCTTTATTAGCAATAACAAATTCAATAAGGTTAAAGGATACAAAGTCAACATATAAAGTCAATTGTGGGGGTGCCTGTGTGGCTCAGTCAGTTAAGTGTGTGACTCTTGATCTTGGCTCAGGTCTTGATTTGTAAGATTGAGCCTCGCATCAGGCTCCGCTCTCTCATTCTCTCTCTTTCTCTATCTCAAAATAAATAAATAAACTTAAAAAAGACCAATTGTGCCTATACATAATGACAATAGAAATTAAGAGACAATTCTATTTACAGTAACATCAGAATAAAATGTTTAGGAGTAAATTTAACGAAGGAAGTGAAAGACATACAATGAAAACCACAAAACATTGATGAAAGAAATTAAAGAAAACCCAATTACTTGGAAAGTTATTACATGTTTCATGGATTGAAAGACTCAGTATTGTTACATACTACATAAAACTTTCTACAAATTCAGTGTAATCCCTGTCAAATTCACAGTGGCATTTTTTACAGAACAGATAAAAACAACCCTAAAATTCATATGGAATCACAAAGAACCCTGTATAGCCAAAACAGTCTTGAGAAAAAAAGTTAGAGGAATCATATAACCTCATTTCAAAATACATTTTGAGACTACAGGAATCAAAACAGTATGGATTGATCATCATAAACACAGGTATATAGACCAATAGAACACAACCGAGAGCCCCCAGATAAAAGCATGCATATACAGCTAACTGATCTTTGACAAGGATGCCAGAATACAATACAGAGATAGTCTTCAACAAATGGTATTAGAAAAACTGGATATCCACATGCAAAATAATGAAATTGGATGCTTATTGTACATCATAAACAAAAGTCAATTCAGAATGGATTAAAGGCTTAAAAACAAAAACTGAAACTCGTTATCATAAAAAAAATCCACAGGAATAAAGCTTTATGACACTAATCATAACAATGGCTTTTTTGTATAGCACCAAAAGCACAGGCAAGAACAACAAAAGTTAGAAAAGTGGGACTACATCAAAATAAATGGATTCTGCATAGCAAAGGAAACAATCAACATAATGAAATGTAACTGACAGAGTAAGAGAGAATATTTGCAAACTGTGTATCTGGTAAGGGGTTAATATCCAAATATATAAGGGACTCTTACATGCAATATAATAATAATAGTAGTAGTAGTAGTAGTAGTATTAATAGTCCAATTAAAAATGGGTAAAGGGCACCTGGGTGGCTCAGTTGGTTAAGTGTCCAACTTCAGCTCAGGTCATGATCTCACCGTTCATGGGTTTGAGCCCCACATCAGGGTCTGTGCTGACAGCTAGCTCAGAGCCTGGAGCCTGTCTTCAGATTCCGTATCTCCCTCTCTCTCTGACCCTCCCCTGATCACACTGTCTCTATCTCTCTCTCAAAAATAAATAAAACATTTTAAAAAATGGGTAAAAGACGTGAATAGACATTTCTAGCAAGAAGACATACAAATGGCCCAAAGGTATGCTTAACATAACTAATCATTAAGGAAATACAAATTAAAATCACAATGAGATAGCATCTTATACTTGTGAGGATGGCTATTATATTATTATTTGTGAAGTGTTAGTAAGGTTGTGGAGAAAATGAAACTCTCATATAGTATTGGTGGAAATGTAAAGTATTGTTATAGGTGAATTCGCTTCTCCCATTTTGATCTCTGTTTTTTTCTGTGTGTCATGTCTATTTTATTCCTTCCTCTTCCTCTCTTCTATGTTTCCTTAAAGGAATAATCGCTAGTGTAATAATTTAATCCCTTGAATTATGTTTATACTCTATTTGTTTGAATCTTTTTCTTAGTGGTTGGTTGATTTTTGGTTTAAAATATACTTCGTAATATATCAGATTATGTTTCAGATTTATACTAACAACCAATATAATGTACAAATGTTATTCCTATATAGCTCTATCTCCTCTTTCCCTTTTGTTGTGCTAATATTATTATGCATCTTCTAAATTTTCTGCAAACTCAAAACCATATTGTCATAATTGTTAATTTATATAATTTTGTCATTCAAGACACATTAGAAAAGAGGCTTTGTTATATTAATTTTCATACTTACTCTTTTCTGTTTCTCTAAATTGCTTCCTGTATAATTCAGTAACCATCTGTTGTCTTTTCTTCCTCCAGTAGTTTTCAAATCTATGGTATCTGTGCTTTGTTATTTAACAGTAACAATTATCCATAGCTTTGTTATTGTTTAACAACAATTTGATATTGCCAAATATATTACATGTCTGTATATTATAGACCCAACAACATATAACAATATAAGTATATACATACTAATTTATAAATTTTTGAATCAGTTAAAGAAAGAAAGGAGACGTTTATCCTGTCTTCTCAGATTACCCAATTGCCTTTACCACTGTTCTGTTGTTGTTTTTTCATATTTGATTACTCCATAGTCTTAGGTCACTTTATTTGTCCAAAAGAATGTTGTATGGTATTTTTTTCTAAGTCATATGAGCTGGCAAAAAATTCTGAGGATGTCTTTATTTTACCTTCGTTTTTGAAATATGGTTTTCCTGGATATAAGATTTTTGATTGACAATTTGGTTTTTATACTTTGTATGTGTCAACTCACAACCTTCTAGTCTCCTTCCTTCCTTCCTTCCTTCCTTCCTTCCTTCCTTCCTTCCTTCTTCCTTCCTTCTTTCCTTCCTTTTTCTTTTTTTCCTTCTATCCTTCCTTCCTTCCTTCTTTCTTTTGAAAGAGAGTGCGATCAGGGGAAGGGCAGAGAGAGAGGGAGAGAGAGAGAATCCCAATCAGGCTCTGTGCTGTCAGCGCAGAACCCGAGGCAGGGCTTGATTGCAGGAACCCTGAGATCATTACCTGAGCTGAAGTCAAGAGTTGGATGCTTAACTGACTAAACCACTCATGTGCCCCTAGCCTCCATTATTTCTGATGAGATGTCAGTTGTTAACTTTATTGAGTTTCCTTGTATGTGATCAGTCATTTTTATTTTATGATTTTTTAAAAGTTTATTTATTTATTTTGAGAGAGAGAGAACAAGTGAACAGGGGAGGGAGGAGGGGGAGAGAGAGAGAGAGAGGGAGAGAGAGAGAATCCCAAGCAGGCTCTATGCCATTAGCACAGAGTCCCCATGTGGGGCTTGAATTCAGAAACTGTGAGATCATGACCTGAGCCAAAACCAAGAATCTGATGCACAACAGACTGAGCCACCCTGACCTCTTTTTACTTGATACTTTTAAGATTTTGCCTTTCTCTTTAAACAATTTTTCACCTATGATAGATAAATCTAAATATGGATCTGTGTGCCTTCTTAGAGATCGTTGAGCTACTTAGTATTTTTAAAACAATTTTTTAATGTATATTTATTTTTGAGAGAGAAACAGAGCATAGTGGGGGAGTGGCAGAGAGAGTCTGAGGCACAGAATGTAAAGCAGACTCCAGGCTCCCTGCTGTCAGCACAGAGCCCTATGGCAGTTCATGAGATCATGACCTGAGCTGAAGTCGGCCTCTCAACCAGCTGAGCCTCCTAGGTTCCCCAAGCTACTTCAGTATTTGATTTAATGTTTTTATTCAGATTTATAAAGTTTTCAGCCATTATGTCTTTGAGTATTTTTTGGTTCCTTACACTCCCTTCTTTTTTCCTGGAACTCTAGTTAAACTTACGTTACTGTGCTTATGAAATAGCACATCTCTCAAATGTTCTGTTCAGTTTCATTTAGTTTTCTATTTGATTCTGAGATGCATGGGGTGGCTCTCAGTTGGTTTAGCATCTGACTTCAGCTCAGTTCGTGATCTTGTAGTTCATGATTTCGAGCCCCCCATCGGGCTCTGTACAGACAGCTCAAAGCCTGGAGCCTACTTCAGATTCTGTGTCTCTGTCTCTCTCTGCCCCTCCCCCATTCATACTCTGTCTCTCTCAAAAATATATAAACATTAAAAAAAATAAAACATGTATGATTCTGAGATGCATGATTTCTGTTGATCTGTCTTCAAGTTTGGTGATCCTTCCACTAGCTGAATTTTACTCTTTAGCATCTCTAGTAGTTTTTAAATTGTGCTTTTTATATTTTTCCACTCCAAAATTTCATGACAGCTCTTCTTTTATAATCTTTATGTCTTTATTAATATACTTTAGTTGGTTGCACATTGTCATTGTACCATTCTTTACTTCTTAAGTATGACTCCTTTTAGCTCTTTTAACTTAATTATCATGCCTTCTTTAAGGTAGTCGTTTATCTCCATAGGTTCTCTGAATGGCAATTAGTGTTGCCTGTTTTTTTCTAGTGTATGGCTTACACTTTCCACTTTTGCTGCATTTGTCATAAATTTTTTGTTGAAAGATACTTTAAGCATACTTTGTTAACAATTCTTTGTTCTTGCCTAAATTGATCCAAAGTAGAGGTTTATCATGCTGAGCTATGTAGGAAAAGAACAGATCTTGTCTCAGAGGATACAGACTCTGGCTCATCTTATCCACATGTAATAGATTTTCTAGAATAAATATTTCTTCATTTGTTGCATCACAATAAAAAAATTCTCAGAGATTTTAATTAGATTTTTTTTTATTCCCATGTATTATGGTTGTTTTCTTAGAGAGATATTCCATGTGGTTTATCATGACATCATTCTAGAAGTCATTCTCCAAGATAAAATATTTTTAATATGTCAATACCATCCATCTAAAAGCAGGGAATTTTCTTTTTGAGACTGACAAACTGATAATTTATGTCTAAAGTTCTAGAAACAAGTAGAATAGCAAAAAGAAAACAAAAGAACTTTTTTTAAGAAAAGGAAAAGGAAGGGGCGCCTGGGTGGCTTAGTCGGTTAAGCGTCCGACTTTCCGACTTTCGCTTAGGTCATGATCTCGCGGTTCGTGGGTTCGAGCCCCGCGTCGGGCTCTGTGCTGAATGCCAGCTCAGAGCCTGGAGCCTGTTTCAGTCTGTGACTCCCTCTCTCTCTGACCCTCCCCTGCTCACGCTGTTTCTCTCTCCTAGAAATAAATAAAAAAAAAAAAGAAAGAAAGAAAAGAAAAGGAAAAGGAAATGTTGGATGAATTACATTACTTAATTTCAACACTTTCAATGAAGTTGTAGTACTCAAGGTGCCATGTTTTTGGCATAAACATAGATGCAGTTTAATAGAAGATAGTATCCAGAAATAGACCTACAATGTATAACTGAATGGTCGATAATTTATAGATACACCAAGGTAATGTCCAACTTCAGTTCAGGTCATGATCTCACAGTTCGTGGGTTCGAGCCCCACGCCGGGCTCTGTGTTGACAGCCAGCTCAGAGCCTGGAGTCTGTTTCAGATTCTGTATCTCCCTCTCTCTCTGACCCTCCCCTGTTCATGCTCTCTCTCAGAAATAAATAAAACATTAAAAAAAGAAAATTTAAAAAAATAGAACAAATTAACACCCATATGGGAAAAAAATGAATGTCATATCTTATTTCACAATACACAAATTATTTTTAAATTGTCATAGATCTAAATGTATATACTAAAATTATATACCTTCTAGAATACTACATAGGAAGAAATCTTAAGTACTTTAATATAAGCAAAGATCATGAAAAATCACATACACACAAAAGAAAGATCTGTTCTTTGAAGGAAACTTAAGAAAATGTAAAGGTACATTATGCGTTGGTTTATTGGCTTTTTAAAATTAGATTATAAGGATTCTCTATATATTCTAGAACCAAACTTTTTAAAGATATATCTATTTTCACTGTTTTCTGACAGTCTGATAAATTATTCAAATGGTACATGTACTTTTTCAAAATTAGAATCTGTTCTTCTAAAGGTGTTCCTAAAAGTACTTGAACCTGGAGTATATTAAGAATCCTTAAAAACAGAGCAGACATAAGAAAATACCAAAATAGATCCTCTACATCCTGAATGTAGATGTTTATAAATAATATTAGCTGCAAACTGGAGAGAGTAAAATCAATACCATCAATTAAGGAAGAAATAAATTTCCACATATTTATAATATGAAGTACTACTAAGCAATAAAAGAAAACAAATTGCATACATTCAACGACATGAATGAATCTCCACAACATTGTGCTGAGGCGAAGGATCCTTATATAAAGTAACACATGTTGTTTTATTCTATTTATATGAAGTTTTAGAATTGTCAAAATTATTCTGCAGTGACAGAGAATAGATTTGTGGTTGCCTAGGGCTGAGGATGTGGGAGATTGACTGCAAAAGAAACTTTTTGTAGTGATGAAAATATTCTTTGTCTGTATATTCTGATGGTTAAATGGTATTTATCAAATGCATTTGTCAAAACTCATAGGACTCTATAATTAAAATTAGTTCACTTTATGTTATATAAGTAACAATGATGATTCATAAAGTAAAACAAGAAAGTGAAGTAACAAAAAATGTCGCTTACAGGGTCAATTAGAGAAAACACAGAAGTTATTGAATGCCCAAACATATCAACATTTGATCGCTATAATTAGAAATCGTATAGAGATAAAAGTAAAGGTCCATGTAATTTAGTCTGAAGAACTGAATATGCACTTAGGAATAAAAAGTTTAAGAACACTTATGAAAACAGTAAAAAAAATCTAAATACTAAACTTTTATCAAGTAAAGAAGTCATGTGATCCCTGATGTGCTAGACTCTTAATTAGATCTCTCCTCTCCCTTTCTCCAAATATATAGCCTCAAAATGAATTACAAGAGATTCTGTAATTTCAATGTCTTTAAAAATGCTAAATACCAAAATAGGAGAGTCCTTCTAAACAACTTTCAGGAGATACAGTTATTCACATTTTTACATAATTCGAAATGTTACCTTAAATAATATATGTCTGTTGTAGTAAACATATTGACTTAAACATAATCACTATTCAAAATGTATGTCATTTTATATCAAACTATTATGGTATATCAAACTATTATGATGAAGCATGACCTTCTTCTGAATGGTGAATCAAAATGATTAGTCTATATTTCAAAAGGAATATTGTTCCAGTAGTTTTGTTTAAAGATTCTAGGAATGCAATTCTTTAATTTTAGTTTGGATGATTTCTAGAATTCAAAGACCAAGGGATGAGTTGTCAAATTAAATGTCTTAATAATTGGGGTGGCTCAGTTGGTTAAGCATCTGACTCTTGATATCAGCTCAGGTCGTGATCTCATGGTTTGTGAGATCAATCCTGTGTGGGGCTCTGAGCTGATAGCATTGGAGCCTGCTTTGGATTCTCTTTGCTCCTCTCCTTCTGGCCCTCTCTCTGCCCCTCCCTTTCTATGCTCTCTCTCCCTCAAAATAATAAAGTTAAAAAAAAAATGAAAGTTATTTTTGCACTGAAGAAGATAAGAAGGAAAGTATATTTTTCCAGGAGCTTGTGGGTGGCTCAGTTGGTTGAGCATCCAACTTTTGACTTCCTCTCAGATCATGATTTCGTAGTTCCTGAAATCCAGTCCTGCTTTGGGCTCCACCCTCAGTGTGGAGCCTCCTTGTGATTCTCTCTTTTCCCCCCTCTTCTGCTTGTACATGTACTTTCTCTCTCAAAATAATGAATAAACATTAAATAGTATATGTATTTTTTTTTCCAGGCAAGCTAGATAAATTTTGGAATTGAATCACATTTACTATTGTTTATTATGGCGGTCTTTTTTATATTTTTGAAACTCATTATTTTAAAGTTTATCTGATCAAATGTCCTCAGTTTTTTTCTTATAGATATAATAAAATATATTAATGATTTCTTTAAAAATAAAAAAAACAAGTATAAGAACATAAGGTACATTTGATCTTGCATTCCAAATAAGTGTTTCTTTAAAAAGTATATTTTAAAGATACTTAAGCCCTGAGAATAATTAACTTGCCTTAAACGGAAACACTAACTTCAAGAGGGTTCTTTTGCAATCTCCACAGCTGTCTTCCCAACACTGAATACATAAATATCATTCTAGCACTATGGCACACATATAACAGCATCAACATACCGCTTTCTGACTAGCAATATTATTCATGATCCTTGGCAATTAGTTATGCTTAAAATGAAGACAGCTGTTAAAGTAGAATCTTTTATCATATGCATATATTATTAAATTTGCTTCAAAATGGCAATAAAACTGTGAGTGATTTCCAGCGCAGAAGAGCTTCTTAAGAAAATAAACAAATATATAAAAAGTAAGCATTTATTGAGCACTTTCTTTTAGCCAGACATTTTGCTAAGTATATTAAAATAAATTACCTCTAATCCTCACAACAATACTTCAAGTCAGATATTTTCTGCATATTAGGGAGAACACTGAAGTGTTGAAATGAAAATGGTTTTCCCCATTTAAACATACAGTAGTTAGCAAGACAAAGATGTGTCTCCAGGTTAGTATGACTCCAGCATTTGGGTAAAGCCTAACATCCTTTCCTCCTCACTGCTTCTTTCTTCATGTTGGCTTAAGTGCTTTAAACAAAAAACTATGAAAGGAAAAAAGAATCAAGCATATTATGGATGCTGCATTAATAGGGAAAAAATAGTGAAGACATTGATGAGATTTTTGAATCCTACCAAAACCTGTTACTGTAGTCTATTATTCTTTTAGAAAATAAAGAAAAGAACATAGATTTAAAATTTGGGTTGAGTACTGAGGAATGAAGAAATTAGTGTGTCTACTGGGTAAGTGCAGAGAAGATTAATCATTTTTGTCAACTATCTAAGAAATCAGGACTAGAGGAAAATAAACTGATCAGTGAAGACCAAACAGGATTGAGAAAATTTAGTGACACATTACAAGAGATAGGTAATAAGTGATGGTGTAAGCAAATAGTTTTTCAACATAAAATACTTCATGTTAAAATTGTATGATAAGGGTGCCTGGGCTGCACCAGGGGTTCCTAGGCGGCTCAGTCATTTAAGCATATGACTCTTGATTTTGGTTCAGGTCATGATCTCATGATTCATGGAATCAAGCCCCGCATCAGGCTCTGGTCTGACATGCGGAGCCTGCTTGGGATTCTCTCTCTCCCTCTTTCTCTGCTCCTCCCCAGCTTATGCACTCTCTCTCTCTCTTCCCCCCTTTCCAAATAAATAAATAAGCTTTAAAATAAACTTTAAAAAAAAAGTATGTGAGAGAAGTTAAAATAGGAATTGCATTGCAAGAAAATAGAATTTTAAACATGCAGGTAAATACTAAGATTAGATAGCGGATTTGATATTCATGTATTTTGGAGGTAAGATTTGTACAACAGCTTGAAACCTTTTAGTTTGATTTCTATATCAGCTACTTATCACCTACATAATACAATTGAAAGATATTTGGGAAATAATCCATATTACTATCAGCAAAATAAATTTTAAAACTATTTTAGCAATAATTTTTAAAATTTCTAATATTCCCTTCTGAACACTTCACACAACTTAAATTATAATACAAATGTGGCTATTACAATCGAAATTCAAATACATTGATTTACAAATTCCAAGTCATTTCATTCTAACAGTCATTGTAAAAAATACCATTTCTCCTCTTCTCTAATTCAGCAGGGAATAGGAATGGATTTTCTATATGAATCATGAAAAATTCCTAGACCTATAATTCCACATTAATTGCTATGATATTTTGCTGTCCTGGGATAGGAAATACCAGTTAAGATGTCAGTTGCTCTTAAAATTAAAACAGCATTACATTTAAGTTACCACAGTTATTACCAGTAATAACCAGAATGTACCAAGATGATAGTACTGAGCGATTCTTTTAGAAAAAGCTGAGAGGAAAAGTTCAAGTTTGATCAAATAGCATCTATGTAGGGGGGAGCAATAGTGGAAAAATGAGTAAGTCACACATCCTCAAATGCATTTCCTCCAAGCAACGGTTTCAAAAAATAAAGGTAAAATCTTCCTTATGGACTTAAATGTCTCATAAATACACATACAAAATTTTAAATATACATCTAAACATGTATAATTCCTCCCACAAAAAGTTCACAGACCCATAAAACAATCACACTGCATATATTTTCTCCCTGTGAGTCATTAATGAAGATCTCTAACTTGATCTGAGGTTATTGTCATTCCCCTTAAGGTTTAAAAGGTCAGGATAATTTAGTTGACTATTTTGGTTTGTAGTTTATTTCATTTAGTTAAATTTCACTGTCTACCAACTCTGACAGGGACCAAGACAGGAATATTACCCACTGGTGATTGTCAACTAAGCATCTGTTTCCAGCCCCTCACCTTTAATAACACAATTCTGATGGCTTTTGGGAATTCACTTCTTCCTCATGTAATCATGTGCCTCAAATCTTTCCCTTACCCAACTTCAAGGGTAGTGTTGAATAAGTGTGTCTCTGTTATCCAAATGAGGAGAAAGATATCTGATTTTTGCCTATACATCTTGAAGGGAAGTATGATATAGAAAAGCCTATAGAAAAGCAACATATGAGGGGAAAAAGTCCATTTGACTGAGGAAGGTGGCAGTGTGAATAGAGGAGAGAAAATGTAGGTGCTGTTAAAAAGGTAAACTTAGGTGTGCCTGGGTGGCTCAGTTGGTTAGCTTTAGTGTCCAACTTTGGCTCAGGTCATGATGTCACAGCTTGCAAGTTCGTACCCCACATCTCTGCAGACAGCTTGGAGCCTAGAGCCTGGTTCGAAGTCTATGTCTCCCTCTCTTTCTCTCCCTCACCATATCACACTCTGTCTCTCATGCTCAAAAATAAATAAACATTAAAAGTTGTTTTAAATAATAAAAATTTTTAAAAAAGAAGAAAAGGTAAACTTAGCAGAAGGTGGCTAATAATTGGCAGAGCGGCCAGGGGAAATTTCTCAGATTTTTCCTATATGACAGAGAATAAGATCCTGTTAAATAATATCTAAAAGATTACCACACGGAGTTTGAGAATACATAACTAGAGTTTAGGAGATATTCTAACGATGATCAATAATATTAGGAAGTGAGATGTGCTGAGGTGAAAATCAACAATGCAGGGATGTGGATATTGACAAAAAATGTAGTGATTATCTTGGACACAACCATATACACAACTCAGATAATTAGGTTGGAAGAAGATAACAGGTAGGAACAGTTTGAGAGGTTTGTTACCTAAATTACAAAGAGATAAGGGAAGGGAGAAAGAAAAGGAGAGGGGAAAATTAATAGCTAGAAATGAAAATTATTACCTAGAAGCAATATTATACAGAGTTCAAAACGGTTAAACCTGAAGAAGCTCCATTGCATTTCTTAATTAGAAAATGGGAAGCAAATTTCTGTTGTGTATTTAAGTAGAAGCTTTCTGAAGATGATTTTATTTTCCATCTAACAAAACAATTCTCATGGTAAATATGCTAGACATTTGGAGGTAATAATAAGTAATATGGCTGAAAGAGATGAGCACAAGCACAAGGCTTATTCCTCATGTATGTGTCAGACAGACCCTTGATGGCTTTTGGTTTTATAGTCTCGACACAGAAACGTGTTAGTCACAGAAGGGTTATCCCAGCCAGTGTCCACAAGCCTATGAACAAATATAGAATAAACAGAGTATAAACAAATGTAGAATTGCACTGATAGAAACATATTTTGAATGCTCTGCTGAACTAGCAACAGCTGTCTTGAAGTAATGGCTTAAGGAGTTACAGGCCTCAGTTGTCAGCATTTATAGTGTTCTTCCCAGAAGCAATAACATTTTCAAGCATTATATTAGCAGTGACACCCATACAATTAAAAAAAAAAAAACCATTGGATTTAAAATACACAGATTGAATGATAATTTCATTTTGTATAGCTCAACTTTTAAAATTCCTAATATACACTGCTTTAAAAGAGAATTGGTTCATTTTAGACATATGTTCACATGTTACTTTAATAAAGATTTGTGTCTTTAAACCATATTAAGTGCAACCAAGAATTGTGAGGAAAATGTATGAGAGTGTTTTATGCTAAGGTTTTTCAGCTTTCTCTTTGATCCAGAAAACTAGGCAAGAATTATTCATTTACTAATTGGAGAGGATTATAAATTTGTTACCACGGGGACACTTGGAATAAAGAGGGGAAAGACAAAAGGCAAAGGTTTGAATAGATGTGAAAATGTTAAAAGTTCAGTGCTATGTTGTACAAAGTAATAAAAATATTGAAAGTGTACAGAAAAAAGTAGGTGAGTGTTAACATTTCTGGAAAATAATGGTATAATGCTTCATGTTCTCTAAGGACCTAATTATGAGCTATTCTGAATAGCGCACCTCAAGTATTGACAGACAGTCTGTTTATATTGGTTCCTAATTAAAAACTCTCCCCCTCACACCCCTGAAAAGGTTTAGCAAAGACATCTTTCAACACTAACAAGCGTACTGTGAAGCCACATGTTGGGAGGCAAAAATAAATGAATTAAGAAAATAGAGTTTAAATATCTCCATAGACTGGAAGAGAGAAACTTCTCTTTAACTTTCAAAGAAAACAATCTTTTTATTTATTGGTCCAGGTTTCCAGTCGTATTTTTTATATTTCCCATACTTCACATAAAAATCAGTCATATATTTTTAAACTCCCAGAACAGCATCAATGGTAGGAATGTTTCTCAAAAATTACAGTCTTGGGATAAACCTTTAGGAAAACAATTTCTCTCGTCAGTTTCTTTGATGAATGCATTCAATTCAACTTCTATGTTGAAATTCCCTAAATATTTTTATGTGTTGCATGACAGTTAACAGGAAGTGGACAGATTTCTAATTGTATCTGGTTAATTCTGGTAATAATATCATGTCTTGGGAATGTTTAATGAAGGGAACGGAGTAACACTAACAATCAGGTGTACTATTAATAATATAATATCTTGATTTCATGGGGGGGTTAAATGGCAAGGAATAGAAATATCAACAATGGAGATACATTACAGGAATGTATATGAGCCTCAGACAAGGTCTTACTTTATGTCAGTAGTTTTTCTGGTCTTAATGTATATTGTTTAACTCTCATGAAAGCAACAATTAATATATTTATATTCTCATTTGTATAAGAGCCAGGATTTGAAAAGTCTGTCAGACTGCAGTGCTCTTAAAATTTTCACTACTCTAACATTTAGGTCTAATGCTTAAGGGAGAAAGCTCTCTCACAAAAAGTGTGATTCAACAGAATAGCTGCTCTCCTTGGTTTCTTCTGAATGCACTAGGCATCATTTGGTTGGTTTGGAAGAGTTCTGATTGTTTTCATGGCTGCTCTTAACCACATCAGCTGTATCAGTTTAATAAGGATTTGATTTTCAGCAAATTGTTTTTTAGCTTTATATAGCCTTCATATTCTGAGGTTTTCCCTTGTATTGTTCTTGTTGTCTGGCTTTTAATTGCTTAATTACTCATAACAATGAGCATCACCCACCTATTTTTCCAGGATTTACCTTGTTCATTTAAACATCACAAAATATTTTAAATATTATAAAAATATAATATTTAAAAGATATAACACATTAATGGTTTCCCAGGGGATGAGCTAAAACTATTTGTAAGGATTCTCAATAGATAGGTCATTCTGAACTAGACAATAAAAGAATATATTTATAAATTTTCTTGGGGGGGGCGGGAAGGTAGATACAGTGTTAAAGCCTATATTCAGGGATGAATAATTTTCACCAAATTGTTATGTGTTCTGAAGAAAAGGCAAAAACCAGAGCTATCCACCTGTGGAATTAAATCATTTAAAATACAGCAAAGCTCTCTTCTCCTCACTGCAAATGTCATTCCAGGGTGATTTAACTGTGGTGACATTTGGCTGAAATGAGACCATTGGGATCCAAACATACTCCCACATGTGAGTAAAATTTTACCTTTTAAAATGTTAACGTGTTTTCCAGCTCTTTCTTATCATTCATACTAAAAATAAAAGCACAATTTGCTTGAATATTCTGCTAACAGGACCTAATTTTAAGTATTTAATTTTCTGAATGTATATTACCCTTCCAATGTAAAAGTAGAATTAGAGTCTTAGAAAAAATGGTTTAAAGACCTTTGAGAGTTCACCAAATTTATCTGACTGTTTCAAATAAGTTGGTCTCTTCATCAATATGGGCATATATTTATTTACATTCTTTTAAGGGAAACATCTCCAGAGAAGAATATTACATAAGCAAACAAAATACCCAAAGAACAACCTGTGATAAATTTTTGTAATTACTCTTTTTAAACACTCTCTCCCCTTTCCTCCGTTCTCCCATCTCCCTCCTTCTCTCTCTCTCTGTCTCTCTCTCTCTCACATACACACACACACACACACACTAACCTTTTCTTAGATGTATTCTGATATTTCCTTTCCTTTCTGTTCTCTTCCATGTTTCTTCCTTTTCTCCTTACATTAATGAGGTGTTGTAACAGTACAGTTTGAAAATTACATCTTTAACACACTGACTGTGATTTTGTAATTTGTTGAGACACACAGGCACACACAGGCACACGCACATACACTCCCACATCTCATCTCAAACAGGGAAACTTACAGCTTTATGCCAATCACAGTTTTTATATCTAACATGATTACGCTTGATGCAAAATGCTCATCTGTAAGCAGCCAGACCTCAAAAAATAAAAAGGACTTCCTTTTATTCATTCCTTCTGTTCGTGTTAGTACCTTTTTTTTTTTTTTTTTTCTGGTTGATTTTGAAGAGTAGCATTGAACAAAGCTGATACTGAATATACCTTTAACCTGAAAATACATGTACAGTATATTGTTTTCTCTTTCAATAAATCTGTGTGTCCTGCTCCTCTGAAATCAAGAAATAAGTGATTAAAAGCTGACATGTTATGAAGTATATATTTCTGTGCATTTGTTTTCTGGGCGTTAGTTTTGCTAGAATTGACAGAGTTGAAAGAGATATAAATAAGACAAATGCAGGGATGTTTTGACTGAAAATTTATCACTTGATAGCATACAATTAAGATATGTCCTTAAAAGTGTTATGTTCTTTTAGAATTGATACCATACTGGAATGGTAATTCAAACACTTCAATAATATTTTTGCATTAGACAATAATTAATTTTCATACTTCTTTCCTTACCTTGACCCATGTTTATTGAGAATTATTTGTATTTTGCCAACATGATAGTATTACCTTCATTCTTTTTAAAGATAGAGATTAAATTTATCAATTAGAAATCCCCATCCTGTATTTCTTAGAATAATAATAATCTTATTAAAGAATATAATGCATTTGAATTGACTTGAACATAATTAAATTTAACTTCAGCCTATGTTTTTTTTTCCCTTAAACAAATGCTTACAAAAGGAAAATTATGTGAAGGGAAAACATCGGTATATGGTTGTTTCTGTACCATGTTTTCTGAAATGTGATTTGAAGGTCCATAGTGCAATTTATTCCAGCTAAGCAAAAATAACTATTTATGGTTTAGGAGATGGACTATTTATTTTTGACATTGCTCAAAGATTATGTTTTTAAGTTGTAAACTCATCAAAACTATCTTTGAGAGTATTCACCTTCATTTGTAGAAATTCATTCCCTAAAATAGTGCAAATATACAAGCAAAATCATGTCTAATTTCTTATAAAATAAAAATTCATTCAGTACTTACAGAGTTAAGTTTTACCAATAAGTAAGTTTGAGTTTTACCAATAAGATGATTATCTTAATAATACTTTCCTCATGGACAATAACTCCAAAGAGAACATGTCATAATTCGACTGCTTAAACATTTTTGAAATGTATGAGCTTTTAATGTTAGGATGCATTTTTCTTTGTATGTATATTCTACTTTCTGTGAAACATGAAAAACAAAGATTATACTTGCCACATATATATCTAAACATCTTTTTCTCAGGTGGAATACATCATGAGTCAGATATAGTGAATTAAAATATATTGACAAAACCCCCTAAAAATGGAATTAAACTCTACTTTTTAAAAGGCTGCACAGCACAAGCATTGACATAATCTTTCCCAACCCCTAGGCGGGTGCAACAAGGGTTGATGGTACTTTTTAAAATATACATATTTATTTAAATTCAAGTTAGTTAACATACCATATTATATTGGTTTCAGGAGTAAAACCCAGTGATTCATCAATTACGTGTAGGATGCAGTGCTCATCCCAACAAATGCCCTCCCTAATGCATAGCACGCATTCTCATCCCCCACCCACCTCCCTTCCATCAACCCTCAGTCTGTTAGACTCTGTAAGAATCTCTTCCCGTTTGCCCCCCTCTCTATATTTATCTTATTTTTCCTTCCCGTATACTATGTTCGTGTGTTTTGTTTCTTAAATTCCACATTTGAGTGAAATCATAGGATATCTGTCTTTCTCTGACTGACTTATTTCACTTGGCACAATACACTCTAGTTCCATCCATTGTTGCAAATGGCAAGATTTCATTCTCTTTGGTCACCCAGAATTTATTCCATTGTGTGTGTGTGTGTGTGTGTGTGTGTGTGTGTGTGAGCATTTGTTATTTGGTATGACTCTTTCTGGTTTTCCTTACTTGCATGTTGATGAGCTACAGGAAGGTGGGGGGAGGGGGTCACAAGAAAGACTGAGCAGCGAGTAGCCTGAATCCCCTCACTAAAGAAACGTGCCTGCTTGCCCACCACTCCTGTTCTCACTCACTTTGCCTATTTTCCAATTCCACGTCCAGTTTCCATAGGTGATGGAGATGGCCTCCCCTAGCTAACCCAGCTTGGCTCCATGCTTGTCTTTGTAGTAGTTTTGCTCAGCAGGTCTTGCCCCGGCTTCCCACACACATGCTCGCTGATGGAAAGGTACCCATGTTATTTCTAGATGAAGCTCTTTGAGACACTCTCTCTAGCTTCTCTGCTGATCCAAGATCACCCAGCACAATGGGGTTGGATGAAAAGAGCCCTGACAATGGCTTTTGAGGTTCAAGCTTGGAAGGTGGAAGTTTCTTTTCTCCCACTGTCACCTTCTGCCTCATCAGGTCCTGAGCAGATGGGCCAGTGTCCTCACAGGCCCAAGGGCCACCTACTTTATAGTTTTGTACTGGTTAAACTGTAGGGGTTCCATCTGTGGTCATTTTGTCTGAATCGCTACTTCACTCTTTTATTAAATCAGCTGTTTTCAGCTGTTTTACATAATATTGCTGAGGAACTATTTATGTGGGGAGAGGAAGGGAAAATAAATCTATAAATATATTTTTTGAAGTAACATCTTTAATAAACTGTTGGCTTTCTATCTTTGTGTGTGTGAAGAGAAAAGCTCTGTCATAAAAAAATATATAAAGCTTTCTTTATGTAATTAATTTTTACAATTGTTGCTCAGGTTCAGCCTGCTGTTGTTTCCCTCCATTTGTGTTTTCATTCACAAAGGCTTGCTGTGCTTTTGCCTTCCTTTAATCTTTTGATGTCTAGTTTAATCACTATCATTCCCTTGTTACTTCAGCCTACATTGATCTTCCTTTTTCGAGTATTCTTGTACCACTGGCTGATTCATTTTGTGTTACTGTCTCTCAATACATGCTGCAATTAGCTAAGCTAAGAATCATTAGAAAATAAGTCAATCTGAAATATAATGACATTTTATTTTTCATTTTATTTTGCATAAATTTTCCTCTTCTCTCTCAAATCTTTCACTATTATTATTGTTAAATGTTAAGGCTCACTGTCGTGAGCCTTTAATTAGGAAACTTCCCCCAAAGCTAATATTAGTCAATATTAGAACACATGGTGCTTCTTGAACTTTGGCGTCAAAAAAATTAATAATTTACCCTGACTGACATCTCTAGTCATTATTAGGCAGGGAATTTCTAGTTTTATTGCTCTCTGTGTGAATTGTGGCAATGAACTACTAAATCACGGTCACCTCAGGTTATATGTCTTCTTTTTATTTTTTTTCTTTAGAACAACACATTAAGCAACTCAATTCAAATTACGTGTCATTCTAATTGGAACTGGAGAGCAATTAACTTTTGTGTGACAAAATGTCAAGTACTTTTTTTTGACTCATCAAAAGGAATTCGTCAAGAGAAGTCTATAGCTTCGCATAAATTACAATCGCTGCTATCATTGGTCTCTGTTTCAATTAGCTTGTGAACTATTTTAAGTATGGCGAAGGATAACAACTAGGAAATTGAAGAAGTAACAACTGTGTTTTGCCTCTTGGCATGACATCACTTCTTAAGACTCAAAATCAGTGCAAGTTTCAATTCAAGTAAAGAGATTTTCCCCATTTTATTAAAAAAAGAAACATAGGGGCACCTGGTTGGCTCAGTCGGTTGAGTGTCCAACTTTGGCTCAGGTCATGATCTCATAGTTTGTGGGTTCAAGCCCTGCATTGGGCTCTCTGCTGACTGCCAGCTCAGAGCCTGGAGCCTGTTTCAGATTCTGTATCTCCCTCTCTCTCTGACCTTCCCCGCTCATGCTGTCTCTCTCTCTCTCAATCTCTTTCTTTTTCTCTCTCTCTTAGAAATAAATAAAACATTAAAAATTTTTGAAAAAATTTAAAAAAATAAAAAGTAAACCTATAAAATGCCCCCAAGTTGTATATCTTTTTCACTTTAGTCCCGATATCGCCAAATTTATATTAATGAAATCTATATAAGTTTATAAGTTATAACCAATTGTGTTCCATAAGCCAGTACTGTAAATCTAAAACCAAAGAACTAAACAGATAAGCAATTGCATAAGCAAGATCTGTATTATCTTTCTCCATTTCATAATTGGATATATTCCCTAGCTCCATGTAAATTATAATTCAAAAATCTTTTAGAAAACTATAGAATTTCCTTTCCTTTTCTCTTCTCTTCTCTTCTCTTCTCTTCTCTTCTCTTCTCTTCTCTTCTCTTCCTTTCCTTTCTTTTCCTTTTCTTCCTTCCTTCCTTCCTTCCTTCCTTCCTCTCTTTCTCTGTCTCTCCTTCTGTTTATGTTCCTATCACAGTATAATATTAAAAAACTTCTCATTTATTGAACTTTAGTGACAAAGTGGAGAAATGTGACAAAAATTATATTTCCTAATAGACCCAAATATCTTTAGTTCTTCTGTGAAAGAAAGCCAAAAGTGGATAAACCTATGTTCAGTAATTAATGTTTCAGTAATTTATCTCTTGGAAATGATTTACATATTAAATGAAATACATCATTTAATTTACCTCAGTGTAACTTTAATGATTCAGCTTACCAAAAATATTTTAGAAACTCTGTTTAAATAGACGTACTGTAAAGCATAATCATTGTTGAAGAGTTCATTTATAAACTTTTGTCTACTTATATCTATTTAATATACTTAATCATAACAGTTGTGTTTAGATTATTCATGAAAATTATCTTTCTTGCTGATAAATTCTGTAACAGAGACAAGAGCTTATTTAACTTCTAGTAAATCTAGATAGAATAAAAGTTGTATGGCTGCATTGTATTTAGTGATGATGATTCTAAAGACATTACTATTTTAATTAACCAACAAACTTAAGTTAGCTTTTATTTACTGAAAATTATTCCAGGGGTGCTGGGTGGCTCAGTCATTTAAGCATTTACTGTTGATTTTGGCTCAGGACATGATCTCAGTGTTTGAGAGTTTCAGCCCCACATCAGACTCTGTGATGACAGTGCAGAGCCTGCTTGGGATTCTCTCTTTCCCTCTCTCTTTCTGCCCCTCTCCTACTTGTGCTCTCTCTTCTCAAAAATAAAAAAGAACTTAAAAAAAAGATTATTCCAAATCACATGAATTTGAAAAATATTTTAGTCATTTTCTATATTCTAAGAGTATGTTTAATTTATTTAAATGCTCAGTTTTCTTTAAGCCAAATAAATAGAGCTCTTTACAAATTAATTTTGGCAGTACCATCCAGAGGTAAAAAAATGTCATACATTTATAACATACATCCATAGACATCCATAAACATGCAGACAAATACAAACAGAAATCTTATGGTTTTGGAGTGCCTTGGTGGCTCAGTTGGTTGGGAGTGTGACTTTGGCTCAGGTCATGATCTCTCAGTCCATGAGTTTGAGCCCTGCTTCAGGCTTTGCACTGACAGCTCAGAGCCTGGAGCCTATTTCAGATTCTGTCTCCCTCTCTCTACCTATTCCCTGCTCACACTCTGTCTTTCTATCAAAAATAAAATAAAAACGTTAAAAAGATTTAGAAATCTTACGGTTTTGTTTTAAAAACTTAGCCATGACACAAATGTGATGATGCAAAACTCACTTATTGATAAAAGAACAGTTTGAACCAAATTATATTTCTGACTATGTAACAAGATAAGGTTAACTGATTAGATAGCTTAAAGTTTTGGGGCACCTGGGTGGCTCAGTTGGTTAAGCATCTAACTCTTGGTTTCAGCTCAGGTCATGATCTCATGGTTTGTGGATTCAAACCCTGCATCAGGCTCTGCACTGACTAAGGCAGAGACTGCTTGGAATTCTCTCTCTGCCCCTTCCATGCTCTCCCTCGGTCTCTCTCCAAGATAAACAAAAACAAAACAAAACAAAAACTTAAGAAAATAAGAAAATCTTAAAATTTTTACTAATCTTTGTGGAGAAGACTTTTAAGATTTATTTAATTTGCCTAGCTTCCAAATAGACTCTTCCTTTTGTTCCCTTTGATAAGAATTAGCTAGTTTCCTAGAGAAGACCAGGAAAAACATTTATGTCTCAAAGGCACAGAGAAAAAATACAAGTTCTTCCAAGAAGGACTTTTGTTTTCTAAGGCCAGAATTTTTAGAGTACCTGCAAGCCTTCTGAAATGAATAGTTGAAATTTGAAGATTGGTAAAAAGGATAAGCATTTTTAAATTTTTTCCCATTCTTGTAAAGACTCAATTTATAAGCCAAGTTGTGTAGGTTGTTCTCAGTTTGTAAGAGTGTTTGTAATTCCTCAAAGATCAGGTTATAACCTGAATGATATCAAGGGTCACCAAACAAATATATTATCTTCAATTTGCTTCTTTATCTCAAGAGAATATCTTCAACTAAAATAGAAATCAAATGATTTCTGTGTTCTAGATTTAAGGTTGTTTGTCTTTGAAATGTTTTTCTTTCCCTCCTGGTACATAATTGCATTTTATCCAGGGAGAAACACCTAAAAATGTTCTATCAGGCTCTAAATATCAACTTCAAATTGGCCAACTTCTGACCAGAGAGTTACTTATAAAAAAATCCTTGTAAGCATCTTGTCATGTTTTAGACAAGACAAACAGTAAATATCCCTGGATGTATTGAATGCCCCCTTGGATGCAAGAGGCATCCCCAAAGAGGATGCAGAAAGATTTACCCTCCCAAGTTCCAGAGTCACTCTCAAAAATAACCAAAAAATGAAAAGCAGACAATTCTCCTGAGAGCTGTCAACAATCAGTCAAATTCTAGCTTCAAATGAAGTGCAATCTGCGTTTCTGTTGGCTGTATCTAGCTGCAAGTGGAGTTCAACCCACATTTCTCTTGGTGATATCTTTGGACTCTCAAATGGAAGGTTCGGTTGCCTGAATATACAAGAACTGACAACCCATGTGCCCAGGCAGGCAGAAAGCTAAGTCAAGTTCTCAGGACACAAAACAAGACAAACAGAAGGCAGTAACTGTCCCTGGGAGAGAAATGATCAGCAACAATGGACACCTCAGAACCATACTCACAAGAGTCTAAATTCAGAAAGGAAAGGATAACGTGAAATTTTATCTTCCTTTCTCTATCAGGCACTACAAAATCAAGGGAATTCACTTTAGTAAGAATTCTCTCACCTTATTGGCTTCTGCCAGTTTTCCCAGGATCCTTTTTTTAAGCTCTGAAGTGAGCGGAGTTTAAAGAAGACAGTGTAGCTCAGGTATCTACTAGAATTTGGCAAAATTTTCAGTGATTTTTACCTTTACTTTCCTTTGATTATTTAGGTGAATAGATGGTATCAGTTACCAGAGAATTTCTTGGAGTCCCATCATCCCTGGAAGGGCCTGTATGGGGGCCTGCTTTGAGGGTAGATATGGGTGCATTCAATTTGGTGTCAGTTATTTGACAAAATCTTGGAAGACAATCTTTTTTTATAGTGTTCAGCTTGACTGCAAATGAGACCCTGATTCTGGGGTCAGTGTTTTGATTATGAACCCCTAGGGGGGTACAGAGAGGGAGGCCCACATATTTTAGGTTTCTGTTCTTGGAGCTGTTGCAGTTGTAGAGCACTAGCTTAGCAGACTTTTATTTATGGCCTTGTAATCTCTTCAGAGTGAAGAAACAATTCAGGTAAGGATTAATAGACTGTGGGTACTCAGATAAATAAGGATAAAGGGGAATAGAAGTCACATCAGTCTTACAGTCTTGTTTTAAGTAGTTCTTTGTGTATTTCATATTTCATTAGCTTTTTGTAATAAATCTTTCAATAAAGTTATTTTGGAATCTTGAAACCTTTTGGAGCCTTCTGAATGCCAATTAAAATAAGTATCCCATTCTGTTTGTTTGATTTGAGAATCTTGCTTTCAACTGAACTTCTCAAATGAACGATCTTTTCTAATTGAAACATTCTCCATAATGGTCATTATTTTAGTAACATTTTGCCATTTTTATAGATCTCCTTAACTTCTAGGATCACAATTATTAAACTGTGATAAGCAGGTGTGCTGGAAGGTTGAGTACTTAATTCATCAAAACTGAGGATCACATCTCCTTAGCTAAACCTTTGGATCTCTTGGAGCCATAATAATATCTAAGATGATGTGCCTTGTGTTGAGGCTTTTGTGGTGTTTTACAGTATATCTTATTGCACAGAATAAATTTTCTTGAGATTGGTGGGTGACCCAGTGTCAATCTAACTCATTGCATTACCAACTTATCCTAGCATGGGAGTGTTAGAGTTACGTGGAGACCATTCTCACAGCTTTTAAGTGCTCGACCCATGCCCACCAATTTTGCAGTTTTGGCTTTCACGATTCCCATTAGCAATAGATCTATTACTCCTTTTACTCGAGGGTTTCTTTCTAGTGGCAGATACCATTTGACTTTTAATAGACTGACTTGTGCCTACATAGATTTTGATTTTGATGGTCAACACAGTCTGAAATTTTTTATATTAATGTATTTCCCCAGGTCCCACAGCAGCTTATTCTGTGGACTTACCTTGAGGTTTTGTGAGTCCTACAACAACTGCCATGCATTGTGGACGTTGGAATTCCTTCTTGAGTCCTCTAATGGCTGCAAGCCATATGGGATCCTAATATAACTACCTTGCAGGCTTCAGAAACTTTTCTGGGAACTTTAGTATACCCCAGAACCTTCCCAGGATGCCAGAACCTTTCTGAAATAATATATGTATATAATAGCTTAAATATATAGATTTTATATTNTTATATTATAGTTTATATATATGTATGTATTTCTATATAAAGTTATATATTTCTATATAAAGTTTGTTGGAACCGAGTTGCATGCAAGGAAACAGAGTATAGGTCTGGTAGTAATTTACTCATAGTCTCTGTAATGATGAGAAAAAGACTGAACTCAAAGTGTTGTGCAGGCACCTTTCCTGTGTGTCTCCTCCTGCGGGCCATTAGTGGTCAACTTTGCACGCCACTCCTCATCACCAAAAACTGTTAAAAAATGATTAAAGAAGACAGTTGAGTTATTAAAGAAACTTTATTTAATACTTTAATACGTGGACACTCTCCATTCACAGACTTCAAAATAGGGTGGAAGGCAGGAAGCTCTTTTATAGGATACACAAAAAGAACTGGAAGAGAACACTAGAGGAAAAAAAAAACCTGTTGCCTTGGGCCATACAATCAACCTTATTTGGGATAAGAAGGCCCAGTGGTGGTTTGACATTTGGGGATTGGCTGATTGGTTGACTGTTTCTGGTCAAGGGCAGCATGTGCAGTGTTATCTAAGTTTCGATTTGCTGACATGACACCACCGGCAGGAGTGACTTCATCTTGGGCTGAGACAATTATTTCAACATATTTGATAATCTGAAGAGAAGCTGTGATTTATAATCAAATATGTGAATATGAAAAATAGAATATGTAGCCTCGTTATATTGGTTTATGAATAGGCACAATTGTGGACTTCTTATAGAGTAACACCATGTAAATATTACAGAAAAGCCAAAGTCAGAAAGAATATCCTTCAATTCTGTGTTTAATATTATTTCATATTTTAAATAAAACTATTCACAATGTTATTTTAATAAGTTATTTTGTTTGGAAAATATGTTTAATTTATTTTTAATTGTAATTATACCTGTTTTGGTCCAGTAAATAGTTAAACACTTTTAGATAAAATTTAATCCATTTACTTAAAAAGAAATATGGAAAATCTTCCATTAATTTATTCAATGAACATATATTAATCACTGATTTTGGGCAAATTATCTGGAAGGGATAGCAGTTAACCAAAAGTTTAGGTCCTCATCCCTATCAGTATGGATAGATATTTAACAGTAAATTAAAAAGCTTATACATGAATTACATGTATGGTATGGTATTGAATAAAGAAGTTCAGGTTTATAAAGTAGTATATAATAAGGATCTGAAGTTGTCCTGAAGGTCAGTAAAAAGTTCCCTAAAGTAAGGTTTTAATTCAGAACCTAAGAATGGGTTAAGAGTTAACTTAAAGATTATAAAGATGAATTGGGGCAGGGAAGAGGCTGTGTGCAAAACAACACAGGAAGAAGAAATGTGAGGAAAATACTGCATTCATTACAGGTATTGAAAAAAAGTCAATACGGTGGTTGAAAGTCTATATATTACTGACAGATTCATGCTGGAATAGAAGAGAAGGAGAAGCCAATTATTTAGGGAATTGTAAGCCAGTTTAGTAATTTGTCTCTTTGTGTTAAGAACAATGGCAAGAAAACGCCTAAAAGTTCATATTTATCAGAATTTTTCTTGAGGCGCTTCTGACTTACCTACCCTTTAAATTAGACATAAAGGGGAGTTTATTGATTGACATTACTGAAAAATCCATGATTCATACATGACTATGAAAAACTGAATTACACACTGGACAGTAGACAGACCTTATATAAAAATAAACTCTGATCCACACCTACAGCAGTCAACACTGTGAACCAACCCATCGCCTGCAATAAGCAGCCTAGGGAGTCAGCCTGCCATAAATCAGACTAGTGGGAGACCAGGTTGCTATCTCTACTACTAATCCAGTAACCATGAGGACTTGATAAATCACGTGAAATTTAGGACCGACCACAGAAAGCCAAATGTGCACCTCTAACCGTTTCAATTAGCCCATCTACAGTTTTTCCTTTTCAGCATCCTCCAGTCAGAGGATACCTAAGATTTCTCTTCCTTCCAATATAAAACTGTCTTACTTCATTGCCTGGGTTTGGGGTTCTGCCAAAACTCAAGTGATGGTGACTGACTTCCTTGCTATAGCAAA
This sequence comes from Crocuta crocuta, assembly GCF_008692635.1. Lineage (NCBI taxonomy): Eukaryota > Metazoa > Chordata > Mammalia > Carnivora > Hyaenidae > Crocuta > Crocuta crocuta. Next base: position 576,970 of record NW_027530619.1, read on the forward strand.
TCCAAGTAAACAGCCTTTGCCTGCTCTTATTTGACTGCCTTAAATTTATTTCCACAGCTGGATTCAGGGACACAGAACTGTCACTAATCTCCCTTTTTGTTCTCTTCCTATTTTTCCATCTCTCTGGTCAACTTTCTTGTAATTTATTTTCTTTCATAAGACCAAGCTGCCCACAAATAAGCTAGTATCAAGGCTAATCTCACCCTACAGATACAAATCACAGATAAACACTAACTATTTATCTAAAGCCAGACACAAAACATGTCCAGGGTGATCACAGCCTCATCTTAGCACACAGGTCCATTCCTGAACCAGTAGTTTCCAGGCAGGTGATTTGTTACTGGGGTTCATAAGATTATTTCTCTGTTGGATTACTATAGAAAATGAAATGCCTGGTTTCATTTGAATTTTAGGTAAGCAACAGACACTTTTGATAAATGTAAGCATGACTTTGGGGCACCTGGATGTCTCAGTTGGTTTGAGCTTCTGACTTTGGCTCAGGTCGTGATCTGGCATTCATGGGTTCGAGCCTGCTTTGGATTCTGTGTCTCCATCTCTGCCCCTCCCCTGCTCATGCTCTGTCTCTCAAAAAATAAAATAATTTTTTAACTTCTTTTTGTTTGTTTGTTTCTGACAGAGAGACAGTGTGAGCAAAGGAGGGTTAGAGAGACAGAGAGACACAGAATCTGAAACAGGCTCCATGCTCTGAGCTAGCTGTCAGCACAGAGCCCAATGTGGGGCTCGAACCCACAAGCCATGAAATTATGACCTGAGCCTAAGTCAGCTGCCCAACTGACTAAGCCACACAGGCGCCCCTGAAAAAATAAAATAATACATTAAAAATTTCTTTAAATGCAAGCATGACTCATGAAATAACTATGAAAAATAATTTTTGTTTACCTCAAATTCAAATAATATGAGGCATTCTGTATATATTACAGCAACTCTATTCATACGGCAAGGAAGACAAAGCTGTCATTAACTCATATACCAGACTATGAAGTTGTTCAGGGACAAATCCAGAAAGGAAAGGTGCTAACCTAAAGAACAGTAATATACCATTATTTTTTTTAAACAAGAGGAAGAGAAATTCAGTTTTGAAATTTGAAAGAATAAGCCTGGTTGCTATGCTGAGAGAAACTAGAGGAAATAAGGGAGAATATAGAATATTAATGGGAGACTATTGAAACAGATAAGGTAAAATGTTAGGTGGTTTTACCTGGAATGATGTCATAGAGATGAAGAAAAATATATTAGCAAGTGGGATAGTAGAATTAATAGCAATTTGTAATTGTTACTTATTAATTAAAATGAGTACATTTAGGAAGATTACAATTAAACTGTTATAATTTAAGGGAACTTAGCAAATATACTGGATGCAAGGTCACTGTGCAAATTCAATTTTATTTTTAAAAAGCAACAATAAACAAGTAAAAAATGAAGTTTAAACATGTGGCATGTAGAGTCACATCATAATCACAACATTACAAAAATAAATCAACTAACATTTAGGTAAGACTTCTTCATAGAAATATATAAGGCTTTTGAGAGTAGACAGAAAATGCCTAACTAAAATGCAGGCACACATCCTATTTGTTGATTAGTGGCATTAATATTATAAAGTTGATACCTGCCCCCTCCAGAAATTATGATGCAGCTCCAATCAAAATTTAAGCATATGTTTTTGTGAAAATGTACAGGTTGGTTCTTAAAAATATATGGAAATACAAGAGCCAAATATAGCAAAGGCAATATTGAAAAAGTACACGGTGGTTAAATGTACTCTGCTGGATTTTAATACATGTATTAAAGTTAAAGTAGTTCAGAGAATTGGTATTGACACAAGAATAAACAAATAGGTCGATGAAACAGAACAGAGTCTTGAAATGGAACTGAGTACATATGGCTGTATTATTTAAAATGAGCTAGCCTTGCAGAATCGTTAAGATTATTCTTTTGAATAAAATGTTCTGGCTCAATATGTTCAATAAAGGATTGACTATCCATATGAAAAGCATGAAAAAATTAACGTTTGATTCACCACAAAATCAAAAACAGTAAGCTGGGGGTGCCTGGGTGGCTCAGTTGGTTAAGCGTCCGACTTCAGCTCAGGTCATGATCTCATAGTCTGTGGGTTCAAGCCCCATGTCAGGCTCTGTGCTCACAGCTCAGAGACTGGAGCCTGCCTCAGATTCTCTGTCTTCCCTCTCTCTGCCCCGCCCCTGCTCGCTCTTTGTCTCTCAAAATAAAATAAAGACATAAAAAATGTTTTTAAAAAAACAGTAAGCTGGTCTGTAGATTTATATGTGAAACCAAAAAGATATAAAATGTGCGGATTATAATATATGAAGATACACTAATTACATTCATGTTAAGATATTTACTTAAATAGGACACAAAAAATATACGAAACATGACATAGTTGTTTGACCTATTAAAATTTTAAAAAATTAAAGTCAAGAGATACCATTAACATGATGAAAAGATAAGTTACAGAATGAGAGAAGATATTTGCAACACATATAACAAGGTTGTGTCTTATATTTTTTTTAATTTTTAAAATATTTTCTTAATGTTTATTTTTGAGAGAGACAGAGTGTGAGTGGGGGAGGAGCAGAGGCAGAGGGAGTCACAGAATCCAAAGCAGGCTCCAGGCTCTGAGCTGTCAGCACACAGCCCAACATGGGGCTTGAACCCATGAACTGTGAGATCATGACCTGAACTGAAGTCAGATGCTTAACTGACTGAGCCACCCATGTTCTCCAAATGCTAATATATTTTTAAAAGAATCCCTATGTGAAAGAATTCATACATAAAAGGCAGAGAACAAACAGAAAACAGACGTTAAGCAATCACTCTGCAAAGATGATATCCTGGTGGCCAATAAAAATATAAAAAGATAACTATTCTCTTTTGTTGTCAGTGAAAAACAATTTAATCACACTGAGATACTGACCAAAATAGATACAGTTTTATAAAGTTAACAATCTTAAATTTTGGCAGGGATTTGCAGTAACTGGCATTCACAAACACTGCTGGTGGGAGTATACATTGGTACAAATGTAATTGGTACAAAGAAAAGAAATGTTTATTGTTGCTTACTAGAATTGAAAATGTAAATTTATTATGACTCATCAATTTTACTCTTATTTATAACCAGCAGAAATCCTTGTAAAGTTTCAATAAAAGACATTTGCAAACATATTTAGGGAAGTGTTATTTATAATACTGCAAAATGTGAAATAACTAAAATGTTCATCATATGGAAACTGACATTAAATTTTATATATTCATTTCATATATATGTGTATATGTATATGCATCCACACACATTACATATGTGTATATATATATATATATTATACTATGTTTACTACGTTTATATATATCATTTTAGGCAATGAAAAAGAAGAAAGTGCTCCAACACACACACACACACACGCACACGCACACACACACACGTGCATGTCATAACTAAAAAGTGAAACAAACCATACCCACAAACATATTTATATAATTCATTTACATATAATTTAAAAACAGACTAGATTAAGCTATAATGATAGAATTCAGGACAGTGAGAAATAAGGACCAAGGAAAGTTCCAGTTTTTACATCTTATTGCAGTGATTTGTTGTTACATAGCAAACATGGTGGCTCCAACATGCCCCTTATTTTTTTCATAAATTTTGTGTCAGGAGTTCAGAATTGACTTGACTAGGTGGTTCAGCTCTGACTGACACGGCCTCAGCAGGGTTGGCCAGGGCTGGAAGATTTACTTTTCAAATGATTCCTTGACTCATTTTCATTGGGCCCATCTCAACTCCCATTGTCTCATTCTCCAGGGTTTCATTACATGGCTTTGACTTATCATAATATGCATGTATCAGAATAGTCTAATGTTTTACATGGCAGCTGGCTTCCAAGAATAAGTCTTCCAAAAGCTAAAAACTATAAGCTGCAGCTCTCTTAAGGCCTCATACTGAAGCTGACATCAGCTTTATTTCTGCCATGTAATATTGGCCAAAGTAATGATAGAGACCTCCCAAACTAAAAGAAAATAGGCATTCAAAGGAAGAAGAAGGAAAGTGTATTCCTTTGCATCTGCTATAGGCAGCAATTGGAAAGAAGCTTAAAAGATGTTTTTGAAATGCAATTAGTATATCATTTCTTTGTTGGAGTAATAGTTATATAAGTTTGTTCAGTTTGTTTTAAATCATCAAGCTATAAGCTTAAATTATGTGTTACATATATATGCTGTATTAAGTTTTAAAAGTTTGAAAAAAGATCAGGTGCTAGATGAAGTTATTTATAATGATAAAATATTAGACGGAAAACTTGTTCAGGATTTTAAAATACTAATTTTAAGGGTGATGTAATAAAAGAGATTCAGTTATTAAAGTGAATATTTGAACATTAATGAATATTTGATGCCTCCAATATCATAGGCATTTTTTTAATACTTCGATATTTTAAAGATACAGGAGCAAGAGAGAAAAGCATACAAAGAAAGACAGAAGAAACACAGAGAATGGATTATAAAAATAACACAAAATCTGGAAAACATGGAATCCAGGATCAAAGAGGAGATGAGAATTCATCCCTGAATATCAGGTATAGTGCCAACGAATTGTATCTATTTCTTCTATAAGAAGAAAAAGTTTAAGGTAATCACTTCTATAGGAAGAAGTTTAAGATAATCACTAAATTCCAAAATTTGGTGCAATATATAATTGTACAGATTTTAGAAGCTCAGTGACCCGCAAAAGGGGCAAATTTGAAGAATTAAATATAGGGACATCAGAGACAAACTCTTAAAAAAAAAAAAAGGTAAATAGAAAATCTTGAAATCAATCAGAAAAAAATATATGACATTATACCAGGGGACTAATCTTCCAATGACTGCACCTGTTAATCAAAAACTATGTAGCCTAGTGCAGCCTTCTTGGGATTTTCTCTCTCTCCCTCTCTGCCTCTTCCTCACTTATGCACACACGCTCCCTCTCATGCTCTTACTCAAAATAAAAATAAATAAACTTAAAAAAATCTGCATAGCCTAGAAGACTGAAGAACTATCTTTAGCACTGAAAGAAAAATGACAAAAAACCTCATTGCAGAATTCTATATCCAGTAAAAGATCCTTCAATAATGAAAATGAAATAAATATATAAAGTTAATCTAAGATTATTTTTGTTAACCATACCTAAACTTATAGTGAAGGATATTTTTCACTGTAAGTGGAAATAATTACAAGGTAAACTCAGATTTTTAAAAATGAATGAACAGCATATCAAAGATAAATTGCCAGGTACATATGAAAAGAGTAGAATTTCTCATATTTTCTTTAAAACTAATAGCTACTAAATCAAAAATTATAACATTGTCTTTATTATATTATACAGGTTTATAATACTGTAGATTTAATACATATGCTAACTCTAATACAAAACGACCTTGAAGAGTGGAAATATATCTGTGTAACTGAAATTTTCTGTTTTCTGTGCAGCAGTACGTTACCTCTCAGTTGACCATAAAATTTAGAGATGCATGCCATGCCATCTAGAGCATGACAAAAACATGGAAGAATACATAACTAAAAACAGTGGATATATTAAAACAGAATTCTAAGAAATTCAGAAAATTTAAAAAGATACGTAAGGAGAAACAGAAGAAGAAAAGCTAGAGAGGATAAATAGAAAACAAATAATGCAAAGATAGGCCTGTATCTAACCATAGCAATAGCGGAATTAAATGTTAAGGGACTAAATAATCCCATTAGGTTTTTGTTGAAGTCAGTTAGATTCAATGGACTTTTTTTTCCCTATTATTTTTTTTGTTTCTTTCAATAAATCACAGTGTAAATAATAAATGTATTTTATTTCATATGAATGGAAAAATAATACAGTAATTTATTTACTCTGTTTTATTTCTTAAACAGTTGTTTATAGAGAAGTATGTGGTAGGCACTATGGCAAAACGACAGCAGTGACAACCACAGCTCCTTTAAAACTAATCAGTGTTTTTGGCAAAATGGTAGCACTTTTCTCCCCAAATTCAAAATCAGTTGCGGGGTACTCAAACAGCTCAGGTGATTTACATTTTTGTTAGTCAAAATATAGTAAATAAATAATGCATGTTTTTTACAAAACACTGTATGGATGGTAACAGAAGTTGGTATAGAATCACAAGAATCTGAGACTAACTTTCCTGTAGTTAGCATGAAATAGTTGCAAAGATAAGCCTGTTGCAGACGTACAGCAATTCCATCCATTCAACTAATTTGGAGAAAACCTCTTATTTGAATTTCTTCTCAAATTTTGTTCTTTTATTTAACACTTGGGTCTTCTATATTACTAATGTAAACACAACTCTAATCTGTACTGATTTTTTTTATAATTTGCTCCTCCTCTCTAAATGCTTAGTCAACATCATCATTGTTGGAAATAAACTAGCCCTTAGAATTCTTATTCAAACTTTGAATCCGTAATTATCATCTTTAGGTAAAATACATGGTCTTTCAGATTCTTTTGTTTGATGCTCTTGGAGATCCTTTATGGTGTAAAATATAAGCATATTTTAAAGAAAACTTTTAATTTGATGTTTTCAGTGTTACCTTCTTAAAAATGAAAGGGGAGGAAAACAAGGGAAAAAATAGTTCATAGAGATTTTACTTTGTATGGCAGTTACATATATTGCCTCAATATTTACCCTAATACTTGACATAATGTATTAGAGAAATACAAATTATATTTTTAAAAGACTGATCATCCTACTAACCAGAAGGTAGGACTTCTTTTACTTTACAGCCCTATAAAATGCCATATCAATGATATAAGAGATGCTAAGAACTACAACGGTTATGATGATCTGTCTTTATATACATATATATAATATTATTTATTTATTTTTGAGAGAGAGAAGGAAAGAGAGGGAGAGAGAGATGGGTGTAGGGCAGAGACAGGGAGACAAAGAATCCCAAGTAGCCTCCGAATTGTCAGCACAGAGCCTAATGTGGAGTTGGATCTCATAAATGGTGAGATAATGACCTGAGCTGAAATCAAGAGTGAGATGCTTAGCCTACTAAGCCACCAAGGTGCCTCTCCCCCTATATTTTTAATACCTCAGTAATCTATATGGTGACTTCCTTGATTTATGTTGCCATTGTTTTGTTATGTAGGTAGAGTGGGAGCATCAATTATCAAAGTGTTTATTAAGAAATCAGTGCATTCATTTATTTTGATCTAACAGTGTCTGAAATGTGAGTTTATGGTCTGCTGATGGTGCTCCAAAGCACTTTTCAGATTGTTCAGCTCTAGTTTTCTCCTCTTATCATCATAATGTTGCAGCTTCAGATGTTCTTCAAGGATCCTTTCAGCGAAGATCTCAATTCATTGCTATTCCTCCAACTTAGTATAAAAAAAGTCAGCAGACAGACTATATACTTTACTCTGGTTTCCAGCACACTTTTTAACAAAATATCATTGACACTTACATGTAATAGCAACAAAGTTATTAGAAAAGGTTGTACATTGAGACAATGAACTCAAACTGAATTTCTTCTTATTTCTAGTAAGTTGGGCTGTGATTGGCCCAACAAAGAGAGAGAGAGAGAGAGAGAGAGAGAGAGAGAGAGAGGGCTCATCTGATGTGGGACTTGAGTTCACCAACCGTGAGATTATAACCTGAGCAGAAGTCAGGTGCTTAAGAACTGAGTCACCAAGGCACACTCTCATATCATTTTTAAAAAGGATGACTTAATTTTATTTTATGACAATTAGAGACATTTACAGGAAATAACCTAAGTTATGCTGTGTAGATGAAATAAGCTAGAGTTAGTTTTGCTTGACTGGTTTAAATAGTTTTTGTCTACTCAGGGAATTCTCAAGTCTGATGTACATTTTTTTATTTGATTTTAACCCTATCAACAGTAGAGTAGATTAAAACAATAACTGAGGTTTATCCATACAATTAAGCATGATTCTGAAATATAAAAGAGCATCATAGATGAATCTTAACAACATAATATTGCTTGATTAAAGCCAGACAGAAAAGAGAACATATTGAGATTACTATGTCTATGAAGTGTTCAAAATAAGATGGTAATTAGTAAAGAGGCAATGATAGATTAGGGCCAAGTCATTTTACATAGAGTGAGTAGAGATAGGTTCACAGGTGTTTAATTTTATAAAAATTATTTGAGCTGTGTACCTAATATGTTCTTAATGTTCTACAAACATTATATAAATAAACTATATAAACATTATTATAAATAAAAAGAACCTTTGAATACATGATATTAAATAAGATACAAATCTTAAAAAAGGAAAGTGAGACATTCTGTTGTATAGAAAAGGCATACAATTTTAGTTAATAGTAAAAAAATATTGCTAAGAAGTAAAATCAGCAGAAAGTGGTCAGTTTAGCTGACTTACTATAATTATGTTATAATGAGGAAATGTGCGAATTAAACACATAGACAATAAAAAGACCACATGCATAATTTAATACATTATACATTTAGGGAAGAATAGGGAGAAACATACATTTTAATTTTCTCATTCATCACTTCAAGTACAAATACTTGTTTAATAGCCTCCTATATTATTGCAAGCAATCTATATGCTAGAGATACAACAACTATTGAAAATGGTTTTATTCTATTGCTCAGACCCTGGCTATACCTTAGTCCTATCTTACGGATATCGCTTCTGCCCCACTGCCTATTTTCTTAATCTGCATCCTCTGGGATATCATGATGTTGGGTAAGGAAACATTTTTATAATACTCATACTTTTGGGTTTCTTCTCTGATTGAAGGCTTGTTTTTTCCTCTGATGAAAAACATTTTCTCCTCCCCTATATGGGCACTACTTCTCAATACTCCCTTGAGAGAAAAAGTATTTCTAACATTTCTAAAATGCCCTTGCAATAAACTAAGAATATTTGGATCTAGGTGCAGAATCTCTAATGAAATCACACCTCAGGCAAGCATGCGGGCCTTTCACAGCATCTATCCATATCCCCATCAGTGTACATTTATTTTCTAAATCCATAGACCCTGGATATCCACCTATTTCTTCAGTATTCCAAGCTATTGACTCCCCACTCAGTCCTCTATAAGTAAGTGGTCGCACCTCTAGAAGTGGTTGAATCCTTCAAAGTAAAGATAAGAGTGGGGAGAATCTTCTGAGTTAAAGGCTACCTAGATTACTCTGATTTCCAAAAACAGTATTGACAGAGGGATCATTCATGTTTTCCCAACTCTACATTTCTAACATTTAAAGTGTCACTTATGAAGAATGATGCATGAGAACCCGAAGTAAGAAAATCTGGCCACACAAATACATGATGGATTATGTAACATTACATTGACTAAAACTTTCCCATGCAGGAGAAGCAAGAAAGAAAATTTCCCAGAGCCCCCATGTTCTGTCAACCCTTTTAAGAATGTAGGTCTTATTCTTCACCTATGAATGACAGTTTTTTTATGTGGAAAACTCCACCCAAACTTTCCTTCACTCCTTCTCTAAAGGTGCAACTAAGTATGCCTTATGTAGTCATTGCTCAAGTACAGTTCTTTTCTATTTGCATGAAGTTTTTCTCTTTGTAATTTTATTACCCTAAATGAGGATTGATGTACCGTTACCGAGACAATGAGGAGTGAAATGTGACAGTCTTGACCCAGACTCTAATTATCAGACATAAACAACACTGAGATCTTGCTACCCCACTCTTCTATAGTTAAAATAATTCATACCTCCTCACGCCTTTGCCTCTATATTCTCTTCGCAATCCCCTCCCCTCACACAGCCCCTAATCTCTACTCCCTGCCTTATCTTTTTCTGTCTTGTTGATCTGCACCGATGTCTACAAATCTTTCTACTTCTACTAGGTAAACGTGATCCCTTTCCATCCCCCTATTGCCTGTATTCATCACAAATAGTTCTCTTTCACCTATAGTAATTTTCTATCATATTCTATGTCTTTGTCCTTACCTAATGATTATTATTTTATTATTTTTAATATTTCTGGTTTTATTTAAATTTTAGTTAGTGGGGTATGTGGGTGGCTTAGTTGGTTAAGCATCCAGCTTTTGATCTTAGCTCAGGTTGTGATCTCATAAGCCTATGAGTTTGAGCCTGTCATCGGGCTCTGCATTGTCATTCAGGAGCCTGCATTGGATTCTCTTTCTCTCTCTCTCTCTGTCCCTTCCCGGCTCATGCGTTCTCTCCCTCTCTCTTTCTCTCTCAGAATAAATACACTTAAAAATAAAAAAAATAGATATTAGTTAACATACATGGTAATATTAGTTGCATGAGTAGAATTTAGTGATTCATCAGTTATATATAACACCCAGTGCTCATCACAAGTTGTCTCCTTAGTAGCTATCACCCATCATATTCTATTCCTAAATTATACTCATTTAATATGAAATTTGTATCTTGAAATATGAAACATGAAAGAAACAAATGTGAGCTTTACCCTCAAATATGTTTTTAAAATGAGTGATTATATTCAGTCATTCAGTGGTTTGAGAACATTTTCAAATTGAATAAAACAAATTTTAATTTGAATAAAGCAAAGTCAGTCAAACTAGATACAGAGTTCTGGCTCACATTAGCTTTTGGTTTATGCCTGTCTGTAATTGTGATTCATTGTGTGCAGTTGGATATCATCCAGTTTGGGATGCCCAAATGCACTGGTATTCTCGGGCGCTACTGTTCTCTTCCATGAAAGCAATTTTCTATATCCCTACTATAATTAAGCACAAAGCATTTCATGTGAATTAGAGGAAATTTTCATTTCATTCAAGCTCAGATGAAGTTAGAGACTACCATTCTAGAAAACAAAGAATTAAGTGGGACTTTCTAACTGTTGAGATAGTGAAATGGCCAGTATCTTTTCTAGAAAATACTGTGGCTAAACGTACTGATAGGACTGTTTCACAGTAGCCAGGAAAGTATGACCATGGCTAAATATTTCAACATAAGGATGAAGATTCAAAAAATATATAAACACTATACAGTTTTTCTTCTCTGCCTATGGATTTAATAATGCTGTTTTTATTAAACTGTGTAAAAATAATGGTTTCATAAAAACAGATTTTGATAACTCTACCTTATAATCAGACCATGTGTCTTCATTCAGCCTGTGAATTGCCAAAAAAATTCAAGCCAGCTTCTTAAAAAGGCCCTAAAACAAACAAACAAACAAACAAAAACAGGGAAGGTAAATAGCTTACATTTAAAAAATTAAACATATTTTTATCTTAGAGTGGACTTGAGTATTATATTCAGATTAACTGTGAAGGAAAAAAAATGGAGAATAATGGAATAAACAGGCCAGTTGACAGGGGTTTCTCTTACTACGTGTTTTATGTTCTCTGGATGGTCCTTATAATGTTGCTTAATAATTTTTATTTTTAAAAAAGTTGAAATGTATTAACAACTAAATAAATATTTCCAGAAATATAATGCCTTGTATTTTTTTTTCTGCCAGCCAGATGAAAAATCTAATGGACAGTTTTCTCTGGTATTAATATAGAAATATTTTCCTTAACATTAGAGTTATTTAGAAATTGCCATTATCATAAAATTTAAGGAATATTCAATAATCAAATCTTAGGCAGATAAAGAAGTTAAGTATTATTATCCAATTACATAAATTCTCAACTTGGTATCGAACTATTTAGTAGTTTGTTTAAGAACTTAGAAAGAGGAAAAGTAAATTGCAGAGGCAGAATTTATATTCCAAAAATTACCAACATCAACTTTTACCTTTCTTTCCTGTATTCAACAAAATTTAGGATTACTTTTGAAATGTTTTCAGTCTCCTTCATTTAGTAGCAATATCTTCTGTGAATTCTGAGTGGGTTTCATACCTGAATCCTACTGTATCCCACTCCGTCTTCCTAGTTTTGTAGCTTAAGAGGTCTGTGCACATAATGATAAATCACTAAATTAAAAATGAAACGTTATTTGCTCTTTGGCAAAGAGCTGCTTATTCAGCAGTGGAGCACAGTACGATATATTTGGCACAGTAAGCCTCCTTCTCCATGGTTCCACTTTCCATGGTTTCAGCCACCCACATTCAACATGGTCTGAAGTCAGAGTATCATCATTCACCTCACTTCTTCATCCCATCCCACAGACAGTTCACCATTTCACATCATCACAGTAAGGATAAGTACAGTACATTAAGATACTTTGAGAGAGAGGGAGAGACCACATTGACAACTTTTATTACAGTACATTATTAAAATTAATCTTGGGGCTCCCGGGTGGCTTAGTCGGTTAAGCGTCCAACTTTCGCTCAGGTCATGATCTCGCGGTTCGTGGGTTCAAGCCCCGCGTCGGGCCCTGTGCTGACTGCCAGCTCAGAGCCTGGAGCCTGTTTCAGAGTCTGTGACTCTCTCTCTCTCTGACCCTCCCCTGCTCACGCTGTCTCTGTCTCTCTCTCCTAGAAATAAATAAAACATTAAAAAAATAAAATTAAATTAAATTAATCTATTTTATCATTAGTTATTGTTAGTCTCTTATTGTGCCTAATTTATAGATTGCACTTTATCATATGTATGTGTAGGAAAATCTTAGTATATTTAGGGTTTGGTAATGTCTGCAGTTTCAGGCATTCACAGGGAGTCTTCGATATCCCATGGACAAGGGAAGAGTTCTGTAATTTGCTTTTAACATGTGTTTCAGAATTGAAAGCAAAAGTGAATACCTTTCTCTTTCTGAGGAGTGGCCATATAAAAAGGATTAATGAGAGTAGAAATACTGAACTCAAGCCAGCTTCAAACTTACCTATTTTTAGATATCTTCTTTAATTCAAACTTGTGGTGATCAGAAAATAAACTATGTATGATTCAATACTTTAGAGTGTATTTACACTTGTTTTATGTGCAGTATATGCTGTATTTTGTTTTATACTTAATGTGCCCCTAAAATATGTATCCTCAACAATTATTTTCTCATTTTATTATAAAAAATGTATGTTGCAGTTGAAGAGTAGTGTTTCATAATATCAATTACTATTATCATTAAGTTAAGATGTTTGATTATATCCAAATCTTTTGTATTATTAATCATATATACACATACATATATGCATCTTCTGTATATATATTGAAATATACACATACGAATGTGTGTGTATATATGTGAACCTATGGGCTCTATCAATTACTAATGATGAAATTTCTGACTGTAATTGTAGATTTATATTTTTATACTTTTAGATATGTTAAAATAAGTTTTCAGTACTTTTGAGTTTTTTTATTAAATACATACACATACCTATTGAGTATTATTTTGTCTTACTGAGAAATTAAACTTTTTTATTATGATGAAACATTCTCCTTTATGTCTTATATCATATCTTACCTTTAATTATATTATTCTAATATTCACTTAACCACTCCAGATTTATTATGATTAGCATTTGTGTAATACATCCTTTCTAGTCATTTCTCTTTTAAGCCACTTTTATATTTGTATTTCATCTGCTGGAAACATTACATATTTATATCTAATCAAGATGTAAGCTTTTAATTTAAAAGTTTAGCTTGATTACATTTAATGTACTTATCAATACAGTTAGGTTTTGGTGTGCTATCTTCCTGCTAACTTTTAAATGTTTCATCCTTCTTGCTTATTTTTTCTCCCTACGTTTAGATTCCCTGAATAGTTCTAGCATTTCCTTCTATGTCTTTTATTGTTTTTTTAGCTGTATCTGTTTTATTGTTATCATTGCCATTTTTGCTGTTTTATTTGCTAGTCTTTGCTCTTGGGATTACAGCACAAATCCTTAATTTATTACTGTCTCTTTTCTCATAATTTTTTAATGTTTATTTATTTTGAGAGAGAGAGAGTATGAACGGGGAAGGGCAGAGAGAGAGAAGAAGAGAGAGGATCCCAAGCAGGCTCCACTCTGTCAACACAGAGCCCAACACAGGGCTCAAACTCAGGAACCCTGAGATCATAACCTGAGCCAAGCTCAAGAGCAAGTTGCTTAACCGAGCCAGCCAGCCGCCCCATTACTGTCTGCCTTAAATAAACATACCTCCTTTGAAGGATTAAGTAATCAATCCCAATTATTCTGTGGTCTATATTTTTCCATTATTGACTTCAGATCTGTGTATCGCTACTAGCTCATATTAGGTGAATGTATTCAGTAACCTAAAACTCAGTTGAAAAAAAAATCTCTCCTGAAGAAATTAATTATGCTGTTATTATCAGATTTTTCTATATTCTAGGAAAAGCTAAGTGAGGCTATTGACTTTCCTCAAGTCTGTGCTTTCTGCAGCACAATGAGAACAACGATCTATGTCCATAAAGTCTTTATGAAAATGACATTTCTTCAGATTTTAATCTCTTGAACTCCGGTTGTTACAATAGCATTCAACTAGTAGTACATGACTTTGTATCCAGTAGATGGTTTAATTTTCTACTTTTATCAGACAGGGAAAGAAAAGAATAAAGTAAACAGATTTTGTTAGATATTGTTCAGTATTAAGAGATGCTGTTACATCTTCCTGATTTGTAGGTATGTTTCAGAGGAATCCTGTTTTGAGCTAAATCATCTATGGCTCCAAAGGAAGTCTATTCTCCCTTCAGTCTCCAAAGGAAGGATACCTGTCTTTAATTTCTTCAATCCACAAGTACTTCCTAAAGGAAAAGAAGAATTTTCTATTTTTACCTATTTTGTGTTCTCTGGTATATAATGTGACATAGAAATGTGATTACTTCCTTGATACACAAAGCATCTTATGTCAATAAAGCCAAACTAGCCACCGCTGTCTGTGCAGATGTTTTATAGTGCTTTCATTTGCCAAAGTAGTTCTTTCTCTTTTCTACTTAACACTTGATCTTAAAACAAATTCCATTTGGTAGAGACTTCTTGCAGTAGAGATATCTCTTTCTAATAGGAATTTCTTTCTCCTTAACAATCAGATTTTCAGGACTATCACTACATTGAGAGTAAATGTTTGTCAAAGACAATCCACCAGTGTCAGAGTAAAAGGAACTAATTAAATGAGAAGAATTAGCAAATGTGCCTCTCCTTATCCTCCAGTTACTTAAAGTTATCTAGCCTTCATCCATGGCTGTAACAGGGTCATATTATTTTATAGAAAAAGAGTACTGAAGTGATGGCTGATCCATGTCTCAAACAAAATCCTCTTTATTTTCAATTGCCAGCAGCATGAAATAGAAAAAAAATGGAGTGGATACATAAGCTATTTTAATGGCTCAGATAATGTAGAAGCCCACTTATTACAATTAATGTAGATGTATTCTCTCTCGCAAATGTATCACTAAATACGGAGCCACGCTGAGTTAATTTCTAGCTCTCCCTTTATGTTTTTAAATTAGAAAAAGACAGGTGATATTGGTGGAAGAAAAGAAAGAGGACAAAAGATAAAAACATTAAGCCTTTTCAGAGCTCCCTGTTTTTTTTCCTTTTTCCCCAAAAATATATTAGTTTGAAAAAGTTGACAATCCATCATTTTTATACAAGTTTATCCTTTCTCTTGCAGAATCACAGATATACAAAAAAAGCTCAAAGTGGAAATTAAATCTCCCAACAATACAAAAATTTGAGTATTTGGAAAACACTTAATTCGGGCAGCAGCAAGAGTAGGAGGGAAAAAGAAAGAAAGAAAGAAAACCTGCCCAGAGAGTCTGAGCAAAGCCCTTCATGTGGAGAATATGACCAACCTATAATAATGATAGAAATTGTCGATTGGGGGTAGAGGAAAATGGGTCACGGTTTCTATGTGAGACCAGAGTAGAAGTTGGATTAAAAGAGAATTAGTGAGTTCTCTTCAGAAATATGCCTATATATACCCTCAAAACAATCTCACTCAAACTCTACATGTACTTCAGGGCTTTATTTATAAAAACTACTAATTTTGAGAATAGACTATTTTTTACTCCTTACTTATTCTTTTTTATCTTGAAAAATCTTGTAACATACTGGAAATATATCCAGATATCAAGAATTTGCTGATAATTTGTGCCATTAATACTTATGTGGCAAAAACCCAGATTCCTTTCACTAATAGTGCTGAAAACTAATGTAACCTAATGCCTAATGGAAGAAGAGGGTGACACCTTAATCACAAATGATCTTACTATAATGTAGACACACACACACATGTGCACACACATTCAGGAAAATGTACAAAAGTGTCTTTGAGTTCAAGGTCTTAATTAGCTTCCAAACACTGCAGTTTCCACAAGAGAATGAGGTTTAAGGAAATTATGTCACCCTCTTTACCCTGCTCATTGCCTCACCCCCACTCCTCCTTTGCTATTTGGCCTTTAACCTCAAGGAGTTTTGCCTTCATAATGCTTCCATTCCTCTTTAATTCTCAATTTTCCTCCCCTTTGAGATAATCTCTTCTCAACAATTTAATATGAGGGGAGCCTGGGTGGCTCAGTCAGTTAAGCATCCATCTTTGGCTCAGATCATGTTCTCACAATTCGTGAATGTGGGCCCCATGTCAGCTGTGCTGACAGCTAAGAGCCTGGACCCTGTTCAGGTTCTGTGTCTCCCTCTCTCTCTGTTCTTTTCCACTCATGCTTTGCCTCATTCTCAAAAATAAACACACATTTTTAAAAATTTTTAAAAAATAATTAAATACGGGTTATCATTCATTTGATTCAATCTTCAGTCGTTTCAATTCCATTTGTTATGCCACAATTGAACTATTTATTTTTTTCTCTAGTTCTCACACTCAGAAAACCTCAAAGCTTTCCTCTGTTTTCTTTTTTTTTATCTTGATATTGATATACTGGACTCCAATGAAATTGGATGCGAAAACCACCATATCTGTGCATGAATCTGTACAACCATAATCTCTCTTTGTGATGAACCTAGTGAAATGGAGTGAGTATCAAAATTGCCATCAGTCAGTTCCTCATTGGGAAGAGGAAAAAAATATAATAAAGTTTCCACAGAGTGGCGCCATCTTACATATTGATGGGAAATACATTATCGGTGTAGAAATATCACTCAGAAGCAAGAAAATTTCAAGTCTTTCTAGGTAACTATTTGACTCAGGCAATTTTTTCATTTTAAAAATATTTAGCTTAATAAAAATGTTCCTTGTACGTATGAGGTAAAAATCAGTTTTTTAAAAAACTGGAGATATAAAGTTTAAAATACATAATTCCTCTTTTGAAGGAATGGAAAATCTCTGACTCCCGTAGTTAAGATTAAGTTCAAATAGGAGAGAGAGAGGTAGAGAGAGAGAAAGCTGTGTCCAATTTTAACATTCTTTTGTGCCCTTCATTTTATGTTTATTCCACACAAAGATTCATTACTTGATTTTAAATCTTTAACTTATGGGTGCAGTAAATAAATAATGGTATTTATTACAATATATCCAAATTATAAATTAAAGGTAAATATCACATGAACCAGAACACTCAAATCAAATAAAGGGTAAGTATTACATGAACAAGAACATTTAAATCAGGATTATAGGCACATCACAGCCCTATTGGTACTGTTTCATAGGAATTCAAACTAGAGTCAGAAAGATGCTAGTTGACTCTAAATTTAAAATGTGACAAGAACAGTGTGGTTCAAAAGCTGGACAGTTGATTATAGAGACAATATTCATGATGTTTGAAAATCTGGGACTTGGAGCAGATTACAGTGAATTCAAGTCTTGACTCTGACACTGTGTCACTTTGAGAAGATCATTTAACTGCTCGGTGATTCATTTTATTTCCCTGAACAATGGTGATTATAATAGAACCTACCTACAGGGTTATTACACAGGTTAAAGCTGCTTAGACTAATTCCTCTTTCTCAGTAAGTGCCAGGCCACTAATACTATCAAGTTATAATATCCTGACACTTTCTTTTCTACAAAGAAATGTTGTCACTCCAGACACCATCATTATTGAGTATATGGGCCAGGAAATTTCTTCCTTAATAGTGTTGGAGACCTAGTGCTAACTTGGGGCTTCACAGATTCATTTTACTAGCTTCACTTCCTTGCCACCTCATTCACTTCACAGTCTTCAAAGAAGCAAAAACACAATAATTAGGTTTCAGTTAAGTAAGTTGCCATCCCATTTCAGTTCTACTTTTCTGAGATTTTACCCAGGAGACTGTAATGATGTTTTAAGTATTTCAAAATTGTCAGTTTCAGATTTACATAAAACAATTACATTTACTCTCAAAGTATGCAATTAATGCCCATTAAATTTGGATTTAAACCTGAATTGGGAAACCCTACTCTCATTGACTACAAGTTTTTCAATCCTTCTTTCATTTCCTAGAATGAACTATATTACCTTAACAATAAACCTATGAGTGATCTTAGTTTTAAAATTTTGCTTTTGCTTTTACCACTGATGGTAAAGTATTATAATGATATATTTGAAGGGTTTATAAAATAAGTCCAAAATATTCACAGGTTGGTAACTGGCACATTACTTTTTTAATGGTCTGATCAATACAACAAATACTGTCCACTAATACTGGATGGATCCTGCATTGCAGAATTTGTATTGATGGCATCATTACAGCTGTTAACTATCAATGATTGTATTTATTCAAAATATGTCCATGGGAGAAATTTTATTATTGATTTGATACAATTCAATTTTTTTTTTAAAAGCATCAATATTTTGTATTTGGGATATAGTTCCTGCAAATGCATTTTCTACTCATAGTTACTATGAATGACTTATTCTTTGGGGCTTACTTGGTAATATATGTGAACAATAAAATAAGATGTTCTTGATTTTTTTCCCATGCTACAAAAAAACAGGTAAATATAAAATGAAGCAATCTAGACCTGTAATAAATCGTCAAATGATAAGTAGAAATAAAATACAATTGACTTTGGAATAATGCATGGGTTAGGTTAGGGGCACCAACCTGAAAATCTGCATATAACTTTCTGACTTCCCTAAAACTTAACTACTTCTGTTGACTAGAAGGCCTAATGATAGCATGAATAGTTAACACATATTTTGTATGTTATACGTATAACATACTGTATTCTTACTATAAAAGTAAGCCAGATGAAAAAATGTTAAGAGAATCATAAGCCTCTTTGAGGGTTAGTTGTACTTTACATGACAATTCCATGCCTCTTGTGCAAATCTCCAGTGGAGCCCCAAAGACACTGAGTTTCTACCACATCAGAAATATGTAATTAATCTAATTCTCATAAGACTCTTAGGGACACTGAGAGAGGCTACGGGGGTGATGGAAAGAATTGGCACAAATATAGATGCCTATTAACTCGTGTAATTATTCATTATAAACTAACTTCGTTTCAAATAAATTTCACAATCCCAACCTCTTTGTTCATTTACTTAAGTAGTTCATTAGTATTTGTGTCCTTTGTAAATTTACCTTCTTGAGAATGTATATTACTTTGTCAGTGAAAAACGTCATAACCACATTCTTGAGAAGAACTTAAAGCAGTGTGTTTGTTGGATGATATTAGTATTTCTATTTAAATTGTTTTTACTTTAAATAAAGCCATAATAAAAAATAACTTTACCATTTGTAATATAAAATGTGTAATATTAATATAAAATTTACACTTTAGAATTTAGTCTGTGTAAGAAAAAATAATATGGACAATAGTTCATAGTATTAACAGTTAGCTTTAATGATCTCATTTCTCAGTTTTAGTTACTAGTTATCCTTACTTTTTAAAAATAGTTTGGGGGTGCCTGCGTGTCTCAGTCAGTTAAGTGTCTGGCTCTTGATTTTGGCTCAGGTCATGATCTCATGGTTGGAGAGTTCAAGTGCAGTGTCTGGCTCTGCCCTGAAAGCATGGAGCTTACTTCGGATTCTCTGTCTCCCTCTCTCTGTGCCCCACGTTCTCACCCTCTCTTTCAAAATAAATAAACTAAGAAAATAAGAAGAAATGATTTGGAAATTAAGGAATGTAAAGAAGTAAATGGAGTAAATTTTGTTATAGCAGATGAAAGAAAAATATATGGTGTAGATATATGAAAATTCCCAAGAAACTTAGAAATGGCCTAGTAACTCCATAATCTCCTAGATAAAGTGTAATGCTAGGTATCAGAGCAGATTTATCAGCCTCTCCAAAATCATCACTGTATTTTAACTCCCATCTCCTCATCCTAATGCTGTATAAATACTGTGTTTTGCCTCTTAGGCAATTTGCTATTTGCTCTGTATTTAAGTCTTATTTTTCTCTGGTGGTGACTTCAAGATGTGGGTATTTTAGAATGCCACACATGGAAAGCTTGAGGTTTCATAAACAAAAGATACTTTCTTCTGTTAGGATTTATTTTAGAAGTAATGTGTGCATTACATTATTCTTTGGATACCTTACCTATGGTTTATAAATCATATATATTTTGTGTGTGTGTGTGTGTGTGTGTGTGTGTGTGTGTGTATCCAGAAAATTTTCTGGACAGATATCAAAGAAAGAAAAGTATCATAGAACCTAAATATATGTAGTAAGAACTTTAATAGAAGAAATAGGAGACAGGGTCAGAAACTTATATGAAGGCTGAATATTGTTTGTTTTGTTATAATTGAAGTATAATTGACATACAATATCCTATTAGTTTCAGATGTACATCATAGTGATTCAATACTTTATACATTACAAAATAATCTTCACAATAAGAAAAGTTACCATATATTACCATACGGTTATCACAATATTAATGACTACATTCTGTAAGCTGTACATTACATTCCCATCACTAACTTATTATAGAACTGGAAGTTTGTGCCAATAATTTTAAAATTATTTCTTAATACTTATTCATTTTTGAGAGAGAGAGAGAGAGAGAGACATTGAGCCAGGGGAGAGGCCAACAGAAAGGGAGACACAGAATCAGAAGCAGGCTCCACGCTCTGAGCTGTCAGCACACAGACTAACACAGGGCTTGAACCCAAAAACTGTGAGTTCATGACCGCAGCCAAAGTCAGACGCTTAAATGACTGAGCCACCCAGGTGCCTCAGGAAGTTTGTATCTGTTTAATCTCCTTCATCTATTTTGCCTGTCCCTCAATCCATACTGCTTCTGGTAACCAACAGTTTGTTTCCTATGTCTGTAGGTCTGTTTCTGTTTCTGTTTTGTTTTGTTTGTTAATTTGTTTTGATTATTAGATTACACATATCTGTGAAATCATTTGGTGTTTATCTTTCTCTGTCTGACTTACATACTACCATCTGAGTCCATCCACGTTGTCGCAGACGGCAAGATTTTACTCTATTTTATGGACGAGTGATATTTTAATATGTATATTAAACTTCTTTTTATCCATTATTTCATAGATCAACAATTTGGTTATTTTAATACCTTGACTATTGTAAATAATGCTGCAGTGAACGTGGGGGTACATATATCTCTTTGGATTGTTGTTTTTGTTTTTTTCAGATGAAAGCTGGAAATGGAATTGCTGGATCATACAATAGTTCTATCTTTAACTTGCTGAGGAAATCCCATACTTTTTTTAATGGTGGCTGCATTAATTTACAGTCTCATTAACAGTGTATGAGGTTTACCTTTTTTCCATATCCTCACCAACTCTTATTATTTTTTGACTTTTTGATAATAGCCAATCTGACAGGCATGGCATGACAACTCATTGTAGTTTTGATTTGCATTTCCCTAGTGGTTGGTGATATTTAACATCTTTTCATGTGCCTGTTGGCCATCTGTATGTCTTCTTTGGAAAATTACCTATTCAAGTCCTCTGCCCATTTTTTAATTGGTTTATTCTTTTGTTTTATTTTGATATTAAGTTGTATACCTTCTTTATGTATTTTAGATGTCAACTCCTTATCAGATGTATGATTTGCAAATATTTTGTCCAATCCAGTAGGTATAGTTTTCATTTTGTTTGATTTTGTTCTGTGCAAAAGCTTTTTACTTTGATGTAGTTCCATATGGTCATCTTAGTTTTTGTTGCCCTTGCCTGAGAAGACTGGTCCAAAAATATATTATCAAACAGCTTACTACCTATGTTTTCTTCTAGGAGTTTTATGATTGAGGTCTTACATTTAAATCTTTAATCCATTTTTAAATGTAATTTTGTATATGGTATACAGTAATGATTCAGTTTCATTCTTTTGTACATAGCTGTCCAGTTTTCCCAGCACTATTTATTAAACAGACTATCTTTCCCCTCCTCACATACCCTTGCCTTTTTTGGCATAGATTAATTAACCATATATGTTCAGGATATTTTTCTGGGCTTTCTTGTCTATTCCTTTGACCTATATGTTTCTTTTGTGGCGGTACCATCCTATTTTGATTGCTGTATATTGTAGTATAGTTTGGAATCGGGGAATGTGATACCTCCCGCCTTGTTCTTTCTCAAGATTGTTTAGTTTTCTGGTCTTTTGTGGTTCTATACAAATTTTAGGATTATTTGTTTTAGTTTCATGAAGAATGCCTTTGGAATTTTCCTAGAGATTTCATTGAATCTGTAGATTGCTTTGGGTAGTATGGAAATTTTAATAGCATTAGCTCTTCTGATCCATAAGCAGATAATTTATTTATCTGTCTTTTTGATCACAGTTGTGAAAAACTAATTGTAGTCTTTCATTTAAATAGTAAATTATCTTGTTATAGATATATCGTCACCAATAAGAAGTAGTTGTCTATTTCCAGATTTTTCTGTAAGGTACATAAAAGAATGGATTCAAGAGTTTCTATTTGGGAAAGTAAGGAAAAAAAAAAAACACCTCATTTAAGACTACCCAGTCTCCTTTCAAGTGATCTTTTATTATATCCTCTTTTTAATTTAGCTTTTGGGNTTTTTTTTTTTTGGAACCATTTAGATTCTTATCCTGGGTCTTTTTTTTAAATATTTATTTATTTTTGAGAGACAGAACGTGAACAGGGGAGAGTAGACAGAGAGGGAGACACAGAATCTGAAACAGGCTCCAGGCTCTGAGCTGTCAGCCCAAAGCCCGATGCAGGGCTCGAACTGAGTGGCTAAAATGAGCAAATCAGAGAACTCTAGATGCTGGCGAGGATGTGGAGAAACGGGCACCCTCCTACACTGTTGGCGGGAATGCAAACTGGTGCAGCCCCTCTGGAAAACAGTGTGGAGGTTCCTCAGGAAACTAACAATAGAACTCCCCTATGACCCAGCCATAGCACTGCTAGGAATTTACCCAAGGGATACAGAAATGCTGATGCATAGGAGCACATGTACCCCAATGTTCATAGCAGCAATCTCAACAATAGCCAAAACAGCAAAGAGACGAATGGATCAAGAAGATGTGGTTTATCTATACGATGGAATACTACATGGCAATGAGAAAGAATGAAATCTGGCCGTGTGTAGCAACATGGATGGACCTTGAGGGCGTTGTGCTGAGCAAAATAAGTCAGGCAGAGAAGGACAAATACCATATGTTTGCATGTATAGGAGGATTAGGAGGAACTTAATGGAGGACCATGGGGGAGAAGAAGGGAGGAAATGGTGGGGGAAAGGGAGAGTGACAAACCATGAGAGACTCTTGAATGATGAGAACAAACTGAGGACTGATGGGTTTGGGGGGAAAGGGGGGAGATGGGCATGGAGGAGGCACTTGTAGGGATGAGCACTGGGTGTTATATAGAAAACAACTTGAGAATAAACTATTTGTAAAATAAATAAATAAATAAATAAACGAAATAAAATAAATAAAATATGACATCCTGCTCATGGTGGGATGTGTTGATACATTATGTTCTTTTACATTATGCCTATTTCTTTATTGGAAATACAGCAGGTACTCTTAGGTATATTTGGCCTAATAATATTCTGCAACTATTTATTAAAAACAGCTGTAAAAATTTGAATTTTATTGTGCAAATTTAGATATCAATATCTATATGCTATTAACCTCGGCTTTTCTGTGAGAAATAATAATCAGGTATATTTTAGCAAACGTATGTTTGGTCCTAAATATAATTTAAACATAGTTTCAAAAATTGCATGTTAATTGATATTCTTTAATACATTTGTATCATCTTTGAGAGGATTCAACTGACATTTTGAAAATGAAGAAGCAGGTTGATGGAGGAGACAAGATTTCCATGGACTAATATGAGACTCTGAAAGCTATCCTCTAGATTGAGGATAGAGTAAGATCAGATGGCTAAGACATTTTTGTGATTGATGGAAAGAACAGTAATCAGAGACACATTTAATAATTTATTTTTCTTATCTCTGATGCAGAAAATGTTCTAATCTATCTAATGACAAGTTCAATTAGAGTCAACATCTCTTTGACCTTTAGATATATTCCTGGAGTGAAAAAATAGTCAAGCCTGCAGTATATGTGGCAAGCATTATATCTTGGTGTGAAAAGACCTTGTATGAGGACGTGTTTTCTCTATTATTTTCAAAATATGTAAAGAATGGTAGAAAAGATGCAAGAGCCATTTTATTGATTAATTAGGATGTTAACTATAAATAAGAAATGCATGCAAATTAAAACTCAGTGTACACACTAAAAAGTCAAGAAATAGGGACTCCTGGGTGACTCAGTTGGTTGAGCATCCGACTTCCATTCAGGTCATGATCTCTCAGTTTGTGGGTTCAAGTCCCATGTCAAGCTCTGGGCTGACAGCTCAGAGCCTGGTGCCTGCTTCAGATACTGAGTCTCCCGCTCCCTGTACCCATCCACCACCCATGCTTTGTCTGTCTCTCTCTCAAAAATAAATAAACATTAAATTTTTTTAAAAAATAAATAAAAATGAAAAGTCAAAAAGTAAATGTTAGAGTTCTATTGTAATAAAGCTGAAAATATTTTGGCATTTATCCTCCACAAAAAAACACTTCAATACTGACAAGAAAATAACTAAATCCAAAGGACAATTGGGCAAGGTACATGAAGAGGAATTTTACTGTAAAGCAAACCCAAGTAGCCAACACGAACATGGAATCATATTCAAATATATTGATACTAGGGGTGGAAATTAGAGCAACAATGATATAATTACTTAATAGAAATAACATAATATGCTTCTGTATAATACCTATTTTGGGGCAGGAGTGAAAGAAGAAGTGTTGCTGGGTGAAGTGAGAAGAGTTAGTAGCTGTTTTAGAAAGCAATGTGGAAATATAATTAATAATAAAACAACTCTTCATTTCCATTCCAGACAATGTAATTTATAGCAAGTTGTTTTTTTTAAACCAGAATACATACATAGGATAATTTATTGAAACCTTTTTTTCATAAAGTGAAAAATAGGGTCAATATGGGAAAAGTTGATAAAATGTGCTACTTCTATTCCTTGGACTATTACAATCATTAAGCAGTTGATTTATTACTAATCATTATTATTAATAGGACACTTGGGAGTATTCCATGATGTATTGCTGGATGAGAAAATCAAGCTTTAGAAAAGTGTGTTTTACATGCTATTTTTGGAAAACCTAAGTGAATATCTAAGAAATGTGTTGTTGTGTGTACCTTTGAACACAACAAAACTTGGTATACAAACACAGCAAATGATATAAAGAACATAGCTAAGGTTGCAATATCATTCTGTTTCCTGTTAATATCATGAGGCAGGAGATAGAGAAAGTTGAATCTATTTTAGACTATGGTGTGCCCTCCTTTTTAAAATTTTATATGCCATACAATTTTCATTTTATGTTTTCCTGTATGGCATTACTAGAGTTCAGAAATAGCATTGGCTCTTCTGGAAACTTGTCTCTGAATATATTCTTGGAGTGGTTAATAGAGGAAAGTGCTGGGGTCTCAAACCTTTTTAAGCCAGAACTTGAATGGGAAATGAAATTAACCTTGAACCTCTTTACTTAGATTTTCAGAGTACACATTTAAGTGTTTAAGCTTAGATTGTGTTTTCTGGCTTACTCTTTGGAAAAATGTTATGTCAACACAAAAACTAGTTGTATCATTTTAAACTAAGTGACTAGTCAGAAAATAGTTGCTGATTAATTGTTAGATTGAACTTATTATGCTGACTCCATAGTTGACTTTGACAATTGGTTCAACTGATAGAAATAATATAACTGATTTAGACTGAAAATATTAGAGAAAGAAAGATGGCATTAAATGGCACCAAGGCTAAAGTGAAGTGAGAATACAGAGAGGAATATCCTGGACCTGATAAAAGTAATAAAATTATTTTTAGACAGGATGTATTAAAAATAAGCATTGACTGTGAAAAATTGATGGATAATATTAAATACCAATTTTTCTATGATTAGACATTCCTAAATGATCACATTTGTCTCTTAGCTATGGAAAGGAAATAATAGTTTGGCTTTCATTTATCTGTTTGATACTTAGCAGATATTACTGTAATTATAAATTTATAGTCCTATTTTTACATGAATATAACCTAAGCAATAGAATATTTTACAGAATAGAATGTTAGGCTTTTATTTTTACCCCCAAATTATGGACAGAAACATAACTATAAACCTCTGTGGTAAAAGACAAAGTGAAACAGATGCCACTACATATGTTATAGAAAGTATGCTGTTTTACTTGAGGTTAGGATTTATTTTCTCATTTCATGAAATAGTAAGACTACAAAACATCATGAATATGTGATTGCAAAAGAGACAAGCATTCATTTTATTATTATAATAATATTTTAAAATGTCACCATCTACTTAAATGGATTTCCATCTGCACAATATCAGACTGTGTAAAAGAATGGGGTATTTTGCTGTTGTAATTTGTTTTTACCAGTCTTATTCAACCTGTAAATATAGTTCTCAAATCTGCATCAGCTATGTTTAATGGTTGATAATAATAATTCTTAGATTAAACCAATACAAAAACACAGCTGAAGAAGTCAACATACAAATGACAAGGCTTTAGTCTTTGTGTCCATCAAGACTATATATATGCAATCACCAAATCCCAAGTGGCAAATCAACAGCATTTCTTGAACCATGTAATTAACAGAAACTACGTTTCCAACTGTGCTAGATAATCAACTTTGCTTTTACAAATCTTATTCCTTATAAAGCAGTGAATATTTGATTATTGCCAAAATAAATCTTATTAATCTTTAAACTAATTTGAGTACATATATCCATTTACCTTGCTGAAAATTTAATAGTAAGATTATAGCATGTGAAAAGTTATTAGAATATGACTTCAGAAATTATGTTCTAGTGTATTTGTAGCTACCCATAATGTCAGCCATAGTGACGGAATTCAATGAATATATATTAGTTATTTGAATAATAGAATATCAGTTCTAATATGAAAATTGATAAATGAGATGAGATGAGATCTTAGTTCTCTAAACATTGGTCTTTAAAAACCACTATATTTGAGACTCTATGCCTTTAATTTCACTTATTTCTTTAGGAAACATCTGATTACCCAGTAGTGAAAAAGTATTTGAAAAAATTATTATAAAAATACATCATTTTAGAATTGCTTTTAGTATATATTGAGTTTCACTTGCAGTCATTGTATCTTGTTTTTCTCATCTCAAGAATTAAATCAACAATATTTCCATTTCAGTACTTCTCTGTAATATTCTTAGAAAGAAAATAAAACAAAGAAAATAACCATAGAATAGAAAGAAAAAAAGTATCAATTTCATTTTTATTTTTTATTGAAGTCCCACATTTTCTGTGACTGGAAAAAAATAACTGGAGAAATTATTCTTTCTTTATAAATATTTTGTGTCTATATGCTTAAAAATAGAATAATTGGAAATTCTCATTTAGCTCGTACCTATTGATGCTCCCCAGACATTTACTTCTTATCCAGCCTCTCTCTCTTAATATATTAAAGAGATAGTATTTATTCTAGTGTGAAGGGACACTTGAATGAGATAAAAACCATATTGTATAAATGTTGTCTTGTGAAAGAGACACAGTGTCTACATATATAACTATGGTTATTTGTTGGATAGAGATGATTATTGGAATTAACCTTTTTATCAATACATCAGAAAAAAAGTCTTTTATAAAGTTTCAGAGTCTGTGTCTCCCTCTCCCTCTGACCCTCCCCTGCTCACGCTGTCTCTCTCTCTCTCCTAGCAATAAAAAAAAAAAAGAAAAGAAAAAAGGGTTTTAGTGCTCTGTAGACACATAAAATAAGATGCATGTCAGAAAACCAGAAAGGCAGCATGTGTGAAAGATCATAGCTGCAATAGAAGAGATTGATGGGCTAAATCACAGAAAAATGACAGGGAAGAGAACACCAGTATAAAGTGTTTGGATTCTCAATACATGCCAGAATGCAAAGACACAGATACATTCTATTAAAATCCTGTCTATAATCTTAATATTGTTATGATGGAAATTTACATATGCTAATTATAAAATCATGTTTTATTTTATTACACTTAAATTTTTTTATGATTATTTGTTTTTGAGACAGAAACAGAGCATGAGTGGGGCAGGGGCAGACAGAGAGGGATACACAGAATCTGAAACAGGCTCCAGGCTCCAAGGTGTCAACACAGAGCCCGACACAGGGCTTGAACCCACGAACCATGAGATCATTACCTGTGCCAAAGTTGTACGCTTAATCAACTGAGCCACCGGGGTACCGCTTTTCATATATTTCGAAACCGTATATTACAATGCCAGCAATGTAATATAAATCACAATATTTGATTTTAGATATTTATTCTCCATTTGGATCTAAAACCTTGATTTATCATTTCCTAGAAAGACACATAACTAAGTTGATATTTGTCTAGGCAGACAAATAACTCACATGCCCTTTTCCCCCTAAGAAATATACAATCAGAAAATGTGATGATACAATGAAATCTAATGTAGATATACTAATGCAAATAATACAATGGCAGTTTAATACATTAAATAGAACATTAGACTGGCAGTCCAGAAACATGTTCTTCTATCAGAAAGAGCATTAAATATGTGACCTTGTAGAAAGCTTGTGACAAGATGCATATTCATAGAACAAAATGACAATCATTTAAGTTTTAGCTATCCATATGAGCACTCTTTCTTTTCACCTATAGCATTTAATATATTTTTCAAAATTCTGGGATTTTCACTAAGACAAAAGGGTAGGTCAATTTTTTTCTATTATAAAATTTCTATTTTTATGCTGGCTTAAGAACATAAATGTATTCAATGAGTTAGAAACAATCACACAAAGATTAGTTAGAACAGTGATTTTTGACAGTTATTACTTGACTTTGATAGATCACAAAAGAAGAATTAGCCCTTACAATTTGTTTTACTTCTGTCTGTATAAAGATCATGAATGTTCAGGTACACTTAAAGTCAAGAGATTCTGTAACTGTTAAAATTAGTGGCAGAAACTTGAAGAACTCAGGCATGAAAAAAAGCAAGAAATTGAGAAAATACTCTTCAATTCTTCATACATTATTTTGAGAGCACTGTACCATGGAGGCATTAAAAGTTTGTAATTTATTTACTTTGCCATGTTTGAATGTTTAACATTTTAATGTCTTCAAAAGTAGCTGTATTATATACATAAGATATCACCATTTAACTCCCTATGGGGGTGGGGAATTTTCAGATGGTTCCATACGTGTCACCTGTATGACAATATCTCATTTTCTTTTTAACAAACAAAAAACTCATTGAAATATTATTATAATAATACAGACATAAAGGGAACACCAGTGTTTAGAAGACTTGAATAGGGAAAATTATTATTTTTTCCTCCCTCCCTTTCTCCTTTCCCCCTTTCCTTTGTTTCTTCCTCCCTCTCTCCTTCCTTCTGCCTTCCCTTTGTTTCCTTTCCCTTCTCTTCCCTTCCCTGCCTTCTTTCCTTCTTTCCCTGCTTCTCTCCTTACTTTCTTCCCTCCCTCCCTCCCTTCTTCATCTTCTCTGACAGCTAAAGACAAAGAAGACTAAGACTAAAATAAGTTGGACACATTTTCTCATACCTGCTATTGGGTTTTCTATTTAATAATGGTGGGATTGGAGATAAATGGAATATTTTAAGCATCCTTTGAACATTATGGAAAGCAGGATTTAAACAGAAAGTTAATGTAGTCATGCCAGGGAGGCAATTTGTTTTTAATTGCCAGATATTTTGTTACTGACTAAAGGAGTGGTAAGCAAGGTGTGAATTCAAATAAAATCAAAATATGCATATGTTGTGAGGAATTTACTTCAGTTTTCAGAATCTCTGTTATGCTATTATATTACCTAAGTATACAAATATACACAGTCACCAACTCTAAATGAAAGGGTTACTGTAAGAACACCAGTATTACAATGATTATATATGTATACGTCACACATGCACACACATGCATAAGGTACATACATATATACATTTAGTTGTCTTATCTTCTTAGGCTTCTCTGGGCTGTAAAAGGTTTTTAGACTTTCTCATTTTTGATGACTTTGACAGTTTTCATGAATGCTGTGTAATGTCCATCAGTTGTGAATTGAGTGATGTTTTTCTCATAATTTTGCTGTGGTTATCTTTTGAAAGTCAAGGATACTACAGAGAAGTGTCATTTTTATCATATAATATCAACATACATAGTATCAACATGACATAACTACATTTTAAACTTGATCACTTTATTGAAATAGCGTTGCCGGGAATCTCTACTATAAAGCTACTCTTTCATTCTGCTTCCGATACTATAGTCTTTGGAAGTAAGTCATTTGGTTGCCACTAAGGCAGTGGGAGTTGTGTTCAATCTCTCTGAGAGAGGAGAATCTATAAATTTTTTGGAAATTTGCACAGGATATTTGTCTTTTTTTTAAACTATTTTTAAAAAAGTATTTGTTTTGAGAGAGAGAGAGCATGCATGCAGGGGAGGGACAGAGAGAGACAGAGAGAGACAGAGAGAGGGAGAATTCCAAGCGGGCTCCGTGCTGTCAGCACAAGGCCTGATGCAGGGCTCTATCTCACAAACTGTAAGATCATGACCTGAGCCAAAATCAAGAGTTGAACACCTAACTGACTGAGCCACCCAGGTGTCCCACTTCTGTTTCACTTATTTACTTATTTAGTCATGTCTTTATATCTATATGGATTTATAGATATTTTATACTTTGGGTTGTAATTCAATGCTTAATTATTTAGTTTCTTGGTCACATTGTTCCAGACTTGGGCATTGGAGACTTTTTCAGTTGACCCCAATGTCTTTTTGACATACCCTCGATGATATGTGGGTGTGTGTGTATATGTGTGTTTTGAGCACTCTATTAACTTTTACTACTATAAGATACTTCAAGCTCATGCTGTAGATTTGCTTCCTCTGTTTTAGATTCAGCTCTTTCTTCAAAGAAGAGGGTATTCAAAACCAAGATCTGGGAGCTATATGTGCTCTTTGATAATAATTGTCATTGTTTGTATACCCTTTCAACTAACAGAAAGGAAGTACATCTGTGTATATTGACCTGTGTATATATACATATCTATAAATATGAAATCACCTATATCTACATTAAACTGAATATGAGTTCGTACTGATATTTCTATATCTAATCCATTACCACACGGATTATTCCCCCTCTCCTTGCTGAACTGTAACCTCCAACTACAAATGTGAGAAATTGACTCTCACCATCCATAATCCATTTAGTTAGTACTAAGCTGTATCATAACTGTTAACCATACCTCTGTGGAAACCTTATCAACTAAAATACATAATTTGTGGACTCTCTTGCCTTTAATCTTATAGATTCCACTCATTTTGAAAATTACTTAGGCCAACATCTTTCTCCCTCTCTTCCTTCAGTGAGGTTATTTCATTCATTTATAATACAGTTAGATTCTTTTGTTAGTCTGTATTCTAACCCAGG
Source organism: Crocuta crocuta (assembly GCF_008692635.1). Taxonomy (NCBI): domain Eukaryota; kingdom Metazoa; phylum Chordata; class Mammalia; order Carnivora; family Hyaenidae; genus Crocuta; species Crocuta crocuta. The sequence continues at coordinate 608,714 of NW_027530619.1, forward strand.
ATCATTTGGTCTCTTAAAACGATGTTTTAAATTTTTATACAAGGTTTACTCTTTGTGTTATGAAGTCTAATGGGTTTTGACAAATGCGTAGCGTAACATATACACCAATGTAAAATTATATAAAATAATTTTACCACCATAAAAATCCACTGTTTTTTTACCTACTCAACCTCTTTTCCCCCAACATTATCACCTAGATACCACCAACCAGTTTACCATATTTGTTTTCCAGAATGCTGTATAATTGGAATCATGCAGTATGTAACCTTTTCATATAACTACTGTCACTTAGCATGTGCAGGCATATATGCATGTCTTGCATGCCTTTATAGTTTGCTTCTTTTAATTACTGAATAAAATCAATTCTATAGATGTACCATAGTTTGTTTACCCATTAACCTATTCAAGAACATCTTGGTTGATCACGGTCTTGAATGACTATGAATAAAGCTGCTATAAATATTAATATTCAGATTTTTGTGTAGAAATAAGTTTTCCAATCACTTGGATATATAATATAGGAGCCTGACTGTTCAGCTGTATACTTAGTCTTGTTTGAAACTACCATAGAAACAAAATGGCTGTACCATTTTGTATTTCCACTAACAATGAAAGAATGAGAGTTTCTATTGCTCTGCATCCTTAGAAACAAACAGAATTGTCAATACTCTTTTTTTTTAGTAATTTTAGCCATTCTAATAAATGTGTAGTATCTCATGAAAGAAGGTATTCAGAAATTCAACTAATATATATCCCACTTTCTTTTTCCAATACTCAAAGAATAAATCTCTTAGTATTTTTTAAGCTTATTTATTTATTTTGAGAAAAAAGAGGGAGAGTGGGGAAGGGCAAGAGAGAGAGAATTGCAAGCAGACTCCACTCTGTCAGCACAGAGTGTGATGTGTCTAAAACTCACAAACCATAAAATCATGACCTGAGTTGAAATCAAGAGTTGGATGTTTAACCAACTGAGCCACCCAGGAATTTCTCAAAGAATAAATTTCTTAACCGATCATAAATTTCCCCAAATTTTCTATATATTTGCTTAAGATACTGCTTAAATGAAGTTATATCTTCTTTTCCAATTCTATTTTATATATTCTTGTTTTTGATGATGAAACATGACACTTTTCATAAGTTTTCAAGAAACCAACGTAGAACTTTATTGGGTGAATCTTTGCAAAATCTAGTCAAATTAAAATACATATTATAATAATGACTATTTCTTAGTACAGACTTGTACTCAAAAACTGATTTCTTGGGGCGCCTTGGTGGCTTAGTTGGTTAAGCATCTGACTTTCCCTTAGGTCATGATCTCACGGTTCGTGGGTTCGAGCCCCGCGTCGGGCTCTGTGCTGACTGCCAGCTCAGAGCCTGGAGCCTGTTTCAGTCTGTGACTCCTTCTCTCTTTGGCCCTCCCCTGCTCATGCTGTCTCTCTTTCTGTCTCCTAGAAATAAATAAAAAAAACATTTAAAAAAAACCTCATTTCTCTGTGGAGGAGTGAATGAATGTTTTCTATTCAGAAAAGAACAATTATTTAAAGGACTATTGAATGGTCTAGATTTTTCTGAAGAAAATAAACTCAACATTTTAATTCAAATAATGTTTATTATACTAGGGAGTCAATAGATTCTGCTGACCCTTAGTACCCTAAATCACATTATCTTGAAACTTATTCCATTTACTGAATTTGATATTTGTATTCAGTTGCACAGTGCAAGAGTTGTTGTGTTTTGTTTTATTCTACATGGAAAGGAGTAAAGTGTTAATTCTCAGTTCATCATGCTACAAAGTAAAGTATTATATGTAATCTAAAAACAATAGTATAAATAAATCTTAAATATAACTTTTTATAATGTTTAAAATTGTATTGTGGAGTAAAAACTATAGAATTTTGTGTGATGGTAAAAACAAATTCATAAAGTGAAAAGATGCTATGATTTCAGGTAAAAGGAAACCTTAAAATTAGAACTTGAAA
>NW_027530619.1:610779-643458 GCF_008692635.1 Crocuta crocuta
CTTACAGGAGCAGGCTCTTTGAAAAGTATAAAAGACATGCCAAGAAATGCCAAGAATTTCTGGATCCACCAAAAACTACATAGACACAAGGAGGGATTCTTCTCCAGATCCCAGAGGAAGTATGACCTTTCCAACACCTTGATTTTAGACTTTTGACTTCAAAAACAATGAGCATTTTATTTCAATTACAATTTAATAATAAATTAATAAAATAATATAAATATAATACAAAATGAATAAAACTAATTTTTGGAAACAAATTTATGGGTTTTTTTTAAATAAGGAAAAGTAGAAAAGAAATAAGCTGTGTCTTCAGGTTTTGGGCCATTTATTATAATGATGTCTTTTATTGAGGGGACAGCCAACATTAAGAATTTTATTGAAAAAGTCAACTGAATTTATCTGGAGTATAAATGTTACAGATTGAATAGAATATCCTTTGTGTTATGGCTGGATGTTTTATTAATTTCTAAAGACATGGATAGATGATGGTGATGGGGATGATGATTTATTGAGTAGGTACTATATGTCAAGACCTCTGTTGAGTTCTTGACTCATATTATGCCATTTAATATTCTCATCTCCATTTTATATAGAGAGAATATTAATAGTAGTTAAGTAGTCTTCCCAAGATCTTGTAAGAAGCAGAAACACCATGTGAAACTTCTTTAATTCAGAACTCTGTTCAATGACATGTTTCCAATGACTGTACTGTCCCACCAGCCTGGAAGGAATGTGACCTTCATGGTAATTAGAGCCTCGTGTGCGTCATACAATGACTTAGTAGAGAAAGAAAAAGGAACTATGTTTTTATAACATCACTAAAATGTATTCAAACAGAGAGGGAAGCAAACCCATCAGAGACTCTTAAATACAGAGAACTGAGGGTTGATTGGGGGGAGGGGGAGAGGGGAAAATGGATGATGGACATTGAGGAAGGCACTTGCTGGAATGAGCACTGTGTGTTGTATGTAAGCGATGAATCACAGGACTCTACCCCCAAAACCAAGAGCACACTGTATACACTATATGTTAGATGACTTGACAATAAATTACATTTCCAAAAGTAATTTAAAAATGATTTTAAAGAATGAGATAGCCAGAAAATAATAAAGTTATGTTGATAACTGTGCAAATCCTTTGAAATACTAAAGATTTAAGTGTATATTTTAAATGGGTTATGTTTTAAATGGGTTATGTATGTTTCAAAGGTATGTGAATTATATCTCAAATCATCTATTAAGAAACACAAAGCATTGCTAGTATGAATTCACAAGACTGAAAAATTATAATGACTGCCAACAGCAACTCTCATAGAAATGCAAACAACAATGAAATCTTTGATTTATTTTGGTCTGTAGTATAGAACCTCTTTACCCACTTTGGAAAACCTTTGAATATATGCATATTTTGTGGCTCAGCAATTCCACAGAATATATTCAGTCAAGAAGTTGCTATCAGCAAGGTTTATTATATCCAATAAAGAGAAACAACCCAAGATTAGAATAGATGGAAAATTTGAGACATATTCATAGTGACTGAAGATTATATAACAAAATAAATGAACAACACCTTCATGAACTAATACAGATGAATCTCACAAACATATAATTGGATGAGAAAGGCATTTGACAAAGTGCTGCATGCAATGTAATTTTACTTATAGGATATTGAGCAACAAACAATATCCAGCTGTATTGTTTAGGAATGTTTACATATATGTGTTTTAAAGCATCAAGATAGTTTTTACCCATGGGAGAGAGCTGAAACTTTGTGAAAAGGAAACCAAACATTTGGAACTTCTGGGATGCTGTCTGTTTTTTTTTCTTGATCTGGGAGGGGATTATATGGGTGTTTGATTTATATACTTTTAATTATAATCCATATTTAATGTGCTTCCCTTCAGTATGAATGAATAAATATGACCTTTCTTACACTTAGTAAGACAAAAACAAATAAAAAAGTCATTTCCGGCATAATAAAAATATATTTCCTGGTATAAAACCTGACAAAAATCCATTGATGTAGAATGGAGAATAGGATTCGATGTGGTAATAACATGAGGTAAATGAGAGAGAGAATAGTTTGAAGTGGGTTGTGACAACAACAAATTAGAGCCACAGATGCATTGTGAAGCCTTTTAAACTTGATCTGAGCAATTTTGAGCCATTGGAGGCTTTTAAACTGAATAGAGAGAGACATTCAGATGAAATTTGTGTTTTTATTCACTGTGACTATAAAATAGTCTGACGAACAAAAGCATTAAGACTGGAGGCAAGAGGGGCGTCTGGGTGGCTTAGTCAGTCAAGCGTCCGACTTCCGCTTAGGTCATGATCTCGCGGTCGTGGGTTCCAGCCCCGCGTCGGGCTCTGTGCTGACTGCCAGCTCAGAGCCTGGAGCCTNGACTGGAGGCAAGAAGACATATTAAGATACTCTTGCGAAATTTCAGTTCCTGACCAAGATAGTAAGCCAAAGAGGGAAGAGGTATTTATACATATAATCTAGAGGGAGTAGTAAATACTTGAGTGCAGAAAGACAGTGAAGAACTATGCTCAGATCAAGATTTCCAACTTGGTGTACTAGGACTTCAGTACCATTGTCAATGGCCGTGAGAAAGGACACAGCAAAGGGAACATAGGTTTCCCTTACTAGAAGAGGAAAATCCTCCAGCTCATTTATATGTGTACAACCAAACATTCTAGTATTATTCAAAAAGGGGAGAATGGAAATTGTTAGTGATTAACAGTCTTTCCTACAAATATGCATTTTGGAATAACTTTGGAAGAATATCAGAAAATTACTTGCAGTGGTTATCTGTGAAGAGGAACAAGTTAAAACAGTGTACATTTTACACTCACTGGAAAGTTTTCATAATATATCTTATTATACAATTTGATTTGTGCCCCCTATATATTACCTATTTACAATAAATTGGGTAATTACAAACTGTTCTCTAAAGGTTAATAAATAAGAGTAAAAATTTATGTTCCAGGCAGTCTCAGCTTTGCCAAGAAGCAAGGAGGGTCTTGTGTCCATGTTTGGGTTAGAACATCACAGAAGGAGCCCATGTCATAGCTCAGTGAGCTAATAGTTCCATCATTTCTATTTTTTAAAAAATTTTTAATGTTTATTTTATTTTTTTGAGACAGACAGAGCCTTAGTGGGGGAGGGGCAGAGAGAGGGAATCACAGAATCCGAAGCAGGCTACAGGCTCTGAGCTGTCAGCACAGAGCCCAACGCAGGGCTCAAACTCGTGGACCCCGAGATCATGACCTGAACTGAAGTCGGCTGCCCAGGTGTCTGAGCCACCCAGGCACTCCTACTTCCATCATTTTTAATGACCTAATGACAAGAAGGTATAGCACAAGTTGCATTAGTTTTCTATCTTTGTATAACAAACAGCAGTTGGAAATAACCCAAATTTATATCACATTTCCCTGTGTTCAAATTTTGGCATGCTTTATCTGGGGCCTCTGTTCAGAATCTCATGATACTGAAATCAAGATGTCCCCTGGCTATGTAATTGTGGGCAGGCTCTCAGCTGGAAAGATCCATTCATAAGCTCACTGGGTTGTTGGAAGAATTCAGTTCCTTGCAGTTGTGGGATTGCAGCACTCATTTTGTTGCTAGCTTCCCACTCCTAGGAGCTGCTTTCAGGTCCTAGTGACATGGCCTTGTCCATCTCAGCAATGGAGAACATGAATTGCATCAAAACTTACTCATGATTTGAATGTTTCTCATGTCCCTTCTGCAAAACCTGAAGAAAATTCTGTGTTTTTTTAAAATTATTTTTTAATGTTTATTTTTGTTTTTGAGAGAGAGAAAAGGGCAGAGAGAGGGAGACACAGAATCTGAAACAGGCTCCAGGCTCTGAGCTGTCAGCATAGAGCCTGACGCAGAGCTTGAACTCAGGAATGGTGATATCATGACCTGAGCCAAAGTCAGAGGCTTAGCCACCCAGGCACCCTGAAAATTCTGTGCTCTTAAAGAGCCCTTGTGAATAGGATAGGTGCACTCTGAAAGTCTTTCTTTATTAAAGTCAACTGTACAATATAGTGTAAGCTAAACAAAGGAGTAATATCATATATTGAAGTTCCAGCCATATTCAAAGGGAAGGGGATTATCTCCTTCATATTTTAGGAATAATTTTGCCAGATGAAGTTATTAGTTGACAGTTTTCTTTCTGCACGTTGCCTGCTTATTGACCTACATGGCTTTGATGAGAAGTTTGCTGTCAGTCTTATTGTGGGTCCCTTGTGTGTGATAAATCACTTGCCTCTTGCTGCTTTCCAGATTCTCTCTTTGTCATTCTATAATGTGATTATGATGTGTCTCTTTGTGGATATATGAGCTTAAACTAACTAAAAGCTCTTTCAGCTTCTTGCATGTGTACATTAATGTTTTTCATCATATTTGAGGAGATTTCAGCTACTGTCTCTTCAAATATTCTTTCTTCCTGTGTTAGCAGGCTTGATGGTATTTCATAGGACCCATAGGATCTGTTCATTTTTTTTCTTATGCTAGGTAATCCTGATTGATCTGTTTTCAAGTTCAATTGTTCTTCTGCCCTAATCTGTTTAAATCCACTATTGAACTCCTCTAGTTATTTTTTTTTCAAATTTTAGTTTTTATACTTTTCAAATCTGGAATTTCTATCTGGCTCCTTTTTTATAATTTTTATCTTTTTATTGGTATTCTCTATTTGGTGAGACAAAATTAATTATTCATAATTCGTAACATTTTGGTGAGACATGCATTCTGTTACTTCTTAGATAAGGTTTTCATAAGCTATTTGGATATATTTTAAATGGCTGATTTAGGGGATGTTTGGGTGGCTCAGTCAGTTAAGCATCTGACTCTTCAGCTCAGGTCATTATCTCATGGTTCCTGAGATGGAGGCCCACATTGGCTCTGAGCTGACAGTGGCAGAGCCTGTTAGGGATTCTCTCTCCCCCTCTCTCTCTCTACCGCTCCCCTGCTCACACCTGCTCTTTATCTCTCAAAATAAATGAAAAACATAAATACATGTAATACAAATACAAATAAATACAAATAATAAATAAATAATAAATACAAAACATGTAAAAACATGTAAGTCAGCATAGTTGATTTAAAGTATTTGAAAACTGGGGCTCCTGGGTGGCTCAGTCGCTTACACGTCCAACTTCGGCTCAGGTCATGATCTCATGGTTTGAGTTCAAGTCCTCAAGCTCTCTGCTGTCAGCACAGAATCTGCTTTGGATCCTCTTTCCCCTTCTCTCTCTACCTCACCCCTGCCTGCACTCACTCTTTCTCAAAAATAAACATTAAGACATTTTTTTTTTAAAGTAAAAAATAAAGTATCTGAAAACTAAGCCCAGCATCTGTGATTCCTCAGGATCAGCTTAGTTTCTTTTTATTTTTTTCTGGTTATCTGAGCCTTGTTTCTTTCATGGGTTGTAATTCTTTTGAAAAATGGTCATTTTGAAAATTATAATGTGGTGAGAGCAGATAATCATACTTTTGTAGTTATTTTATCTGTTTTAATGATTTTTCTGAACTAAATTTGTAAAAGTTTGAGTGTGACTAAAAAATCTTACTTCCATTTGCTTAGTGGCCTTCTAATGATTGGGCAAGCCAAATGCTTTTTACTTGGAACTGAAGAAATATCTCCCAGCCTCTGCAGAGTGGCTTTGTGTGTGGGGGCATGCCTTCAACACACAGCCAGGCCATTTTCAACTCTGCTTTATCCTTCAATTATTGCTTTCAGATAGCCTTAATGTCAGCAAGAGATGAGGGAGTAGGGCTTCCTCAAGACTATCTTAAACATGCACATAATCCTAGACATGTACCTGGCCTTATTCATTCCCAGCAATGTGTCAGAGCTTTTCCAAGCCCTTATTCCCTGAAGCATTTCATTCTTCTGCCTCCCCACTCCCCCCAAGCATCTTGTTTATTCTGTTGTTAGCCTGAAATTTGATCCATTGCCTCAAATGAAACTGACTAAAACGTTTGTCTATATGTGTTTCTTCAAACTTGCCCTAAGTAGTGACTTTCACGCCACGATTGTTCAATTTAGTCAAAATAAAGGGAATCCTTTTGAGCCAGTCTTTCAAGGAAGCACCAGACAAAATAAATAGTTACAGTTCTTTGAAAATGAGATCCATTATGTCCCTCTGGTGCTGTTACTGGAAATGTAGGCAAAATTTCCAAGGTCACCACTGAGCTGAAGAGCAAGGAATGGGCTATGCTAAGTTAAAATGCCACAAAACACTGTTTTCCCCCCAAGATTCAACTGCTTTTTTCTTGAATAATTGTTCATATAGTTACTGTACACTATTGATTAGTTTCTAGAGTTCCAAAAGTTCGATGCCTATAGTTTTTTACTAGCTTTTCTTTCATTGCTTTCTTTTTTTTTTCATTTTTTTTTAACATTTATTCATTTTTGAGAGAGAGATAGATTGTGAGTGGGGGAGGGTCAGAAAGAGAGGGGGACACCAAATCTGAACTAGGCTCCAGGCTCTGAGCTAGCTGTCAGCACAGAGCCCGACGTGGGGCTCAAATCCACAAGCAGTGAGATCATGACCTGAGCCAAAGTCGGATGCCCAACTGACTGAGCCACCCAGGTGCCCCCATTGCTTTCATAAAGAGGTAGATGTTTGGAATTTTTTACTCCATTATTTTTAGTGATGTCTTTTTAATATAAATATCATTTCAACTTTATAGATGATAAATCTAAATCAGGTTATATTGATGCAGCCTGCCAAATTAAAAAAAAACTGGACATTCCTATTTCTTACCTGCAACCCACACCCTCATTAGATAGAACTTCCAGGTTTGCTTTATTATGCCTAAGTATTTTTTTTTTAATTTTAGACCTCTAAATAATAGTACTTAAATTTTATAATGAGACAGTGTTCAGTATGAATGCATTCTTCATTTTTAGTTTTCATAGCTATAAATACTGGAAACCCTTGCTGAAATAATTAAGGCTATAAAAATGAAAGATATTTTCTTATAACAATACCACTTGTTTCTTTGAACATTTTTCAAGCCCTAAGCAAAAATGATATAGTGAATGATGTTTATTAAAAATTAGCTATCGGGGCACTTGGGTGGCTCAGTCAGTTAAGCGTCTGACTTCGGCTCAGGTCATGATCTCCCAGTTTGTGAATTTGAGCCCCGCATCAGGCTCTGTGCTGACAGCTCGGAGCCTGGAGCCTGCTTCGGATTCTGTGTCTCCCCCTCTCTCTGACCCTCCCCTGCTAGCACTCTCTCTCTCTCTCTCTCTTTGTGTATCAAGAATAAATAAATATTTTTTAAAAAGTAACAAAATGTAGCTATCATTTTACAGTTGGATTTTATCATCCTCTAGCATTTTTAAAAGCAAAAAAAGAAAAAGATAAAATCTGGAAAAAAAGAAATGAAAATAGATGTGTTATTCCTATCAATTAATACTGTAATTTTTTAAACACGACACATGCCCTTGTTTTGCCATTCACCAAGTACAATGCATATCAGGGATATTAAGAATAGTTGAGAATTCTGTTTTGTAAAATAGGAGATGTAAAATAGGAGGAGAGGTGAGGCATGAGCCAACCATAAAGTCTTGAACACTTATCTAGTATTTGGCATATTGATTTTAAGATATCATGTGTAATATATAAAATATGCAGAAATTGAGGATTGGAAATTGATTTACTTTAAATCTTGCTGCCCATGGGTCACTTGGAAAACCTTCATATACACTCACATTAACCATGACTGCTGCTTCTTTGTCATCTGCAAACTGCCCATGAGTAGTTAAGACAAACGCTGGTTACATTTTAGAAGTCAAAACAAAAAGTTAACCCTGTTGATCGAGGGAGACTAAGTAAAAGCTACACCCTAAGAATGGTGTCTTAGTGTTAAGGTTTCATTTCCAAACAAAGAAGAATTGTACTTGAGCAGCTGCTCTGTTAGAATCAGTTTCTATACTACTGTTTCTCAACTAGCCAGACTAACTCTTGGTTGCTATCAGAAACGTTAATACCTTCCTTTTTCAAACTCAAAATTCAACTTGGAAGTGTGATGCCAGACTTTAACATCTAATTTGGTGATGTCATTATTTTATCATTGAGAAATACACTGTTTTATTGACTTATATTTTAATTTTAAACTTCTGAAAATATTCGCATGCTCTTGGCAGGGCATTAATGGGCAAGGAAGAGAATTTATCACATTCTCTGTAGTAATCAGGAGACTGGAAAATGTGACAATATGATCTTTATAGAAAGATAAAATTGGAATTCCAGTACATGAAGAGAATATTCGTAACGGAGAAGATTTTTATTCAGATAACATCTTTGATATCTTCTTTTGAATAAAAGAGAGTTATGATTATTCACGAGAAAGGATTTCAAGGTTAAAGTTGCAATTGACTGTGGCAGAAATTGTGCCCCCCAAAAAGGTATGTTGAATTTCTAAACCCTGGTTCCTGTGAATATGACCCTATTTGGAAACAAGGACATTACAGAGTGAATAAAGTTAATGTGCTCTCATGCTGAATTAGTGTGGGCCCTAATTCCAATGGCTACTGTCCTTATAAGGAAAGGGAAAGTTATAGACAGAGAGATACACAAAACAGAAGGCCATGTGAGGACAGGAGCAGAGATGGGATTTATACTGGCACAAACCAAGGAAGGCCAAGAATTACTAGCACCCACCAAAAAACTAGAAGAGGCAAGGAAGGAATTTATCTAGTGTTTTGGATTGAGCATAGTCTTTCTGACAGTTTGATTTCTGACTTCTGGCCTCCAGAACTGTGAGAGAATAAATTTCTGTTTTGTAAGTCACCAAATTGGTGGTAATTCCTCTGTCAGCTCCAGAAAGTTACACATTGACTCTTCATTAAATCTGTATCCTTCTATTCTTGAGCATGCTGTCGGACTAAATTTCGCAGACAGTCTTGTTTTAGCCACATGACTGAGTTATAACCAATGAAACATGACAGAAATAATAAATGTCACTAGCTGATCAAGCAAACTTTTATATAGTCAATTTTTTCAGTTCTGTGCTGTTCCACTTTGATAGGCTTCCAGGAAATTTTTGTAAGATACTTATTGGAGATGGGCGATCCTTTATCAGTTTAGGTCCCTCAGGGTTCTAATGAACTACATTAAACTTAGCAGCTGTTTTGTTATGATGCTGAAAATTTGGTGTTTTTACACTAACTAATTCACTGGAGATTAGTTTACAGGTTGTTTTACAGAAAAGGAAGGTATCAGTCCAAAATATTTTCAGTGTTAGATACCATTGAAATCTGTTTTGTAGATTATGCCTTCACACTGCTCTGTAGTATTCCATTTGATATATTTAAAAGTGACTTTGGCCTCTACAGAACTGTACATAAAATATAACTTAAGAGGTAATATATCTTTATTTTGAAAGGCAAAACAAATATTTATTTTTTTTAGAAAAGAGAAATTATTGAGATAAAAATCATTTGAGAGAAAGCAGTAAATATTAAAGATGATAAACAACTATCTCTGGCTCATAAGTAACATGCAGATGATAGGCTTCCTTGAAGAAAAAAAAATTAAAGAGAATGCAACTCACCAAAACTTTGAAAATACTATTGAAATAGTATACCACATTCCTGAGAATATTGGTTCATAAATGCTAATATTTCAGTCGTTTAAAGAAAAAAAATGTCTTTTGGGCATCTAGAAAGAACATATGATTATAAAATAAAGAATAATATAATCAAATGCATTTATAACAATTTTTCATGTTAATATGAAGGTGTAAGGCAAAAATTATATATTCAGCAAAACTTTCAAGTAAAAAAGTACAAACTGACTGAGAGCTCTTCCTGAGGTACTTACCAGGAAATAGAATTCAGATAACCAAAAGATACTAAAGAGACTTTGACACAGAATCTGTGACTTCTGACTAAATGATCATTAAAAAGGAGGAAGAAATAGCAATTACAGAATGATCTAATTTTATCATCTCCTATATCCTTCATAATCAGCAATGCTGGTATGTAAGAGAGACATAGATGTAGTAGGAATGTGTTTTAATAAAACTCATTAAAGACTGTTGTCTTTAATTTGGATTGGTTTTACACATATGAACTTGTGAAAGTTGTCTTAAAAAGGCCTGGGGGCAATTACTCATCCAGTAGCAAAGAGCATCTAAACACCCAGACTGTAGTGTTGAAATGCTTTTTTCTGACTGGAAGATACCAGAAATCATAGAGATAGCTGATTCTGGGTATAGCTTCCAGGGAAGCAAATATACAAGATGATGCTGGAACATTGTGCTAGATCATATCACAGGAGATGTTTCCTGGGACATATTGAAGGGACACAGGAGATGATAACAAGAGGCTTTCATTAGTCCCTTTAGTCACATTATATGTGACATTTGAGCTTTAATTATGACAATAGATTGAGTAAAGAAAGTGTAATTGAGAGGAAGTATCTCTTTACAACAGAATAGCAGTTAGTAAATAAAAGGCAATCATAAAACTGGAATACAAACACAGTATGTAGATTAAGCAGACACAAACTAAATATATCAGTACAGATACTAAGCATCAATGGCTCTTACCATCACAAATTAGAAACAATCTGATATTATTTACCTCTTGCAGTTCTACCATATGCCATCTTGGGTCAAAGTTTGAGTCTTGCAAAGGAAATAAAACTGAAGACTGATCCAGTCTCTGATTCAGGGGCCAACTTACAGAAAGTATAGAAGACAAGGAAGCAGGCTTAACTGCATCAGTATATGCAATCAGTAAAACCCAGAGTTTGGAGAATACTACAGTTCAAATGGACCGAATTCATTCAGTGTATTTTTTTACATAAAATAAAACATCAAAAAGCTGAATAAATAATCAATTTTGTACCTAAGGTCTTTGTCTTCTGAAATATCTGAAACACGAATTAAATACAATTACCTATGTAAGGATAGAAGTGCAGACAATTGTCATTCTCCAAGAATTACTTGAATTACATTTTGTTGAAAAATAAAAGAGCTGTTATAGTATATATTAACAATAACTAAAGCAACAACATAACATCTTTCTTCCAAAAATGTTTTAGAATTGTAGCCAGTTATTGTAACTATATGCATATGATCCAGAAAATGCTCAGAGATTCAAACTGATCAATTAAATTAGTGAAAGTCACTTAGTGTTAAATTCACTCTGTCAGCATGTGGTAGATCCGCTGAATTAAACCAAATTTTCCACCCAAACAGGTTAATTAGTGCTCATTAGCAAACTCATTCATTTTGCTGTTCTTTGCCAGGCTGTATGACTCTTATGAATATTAGACAGATGTTATCTTCTAGCACTGCTGGAAACTCCCTACAGAAGAGTCTCATCTCATTCCCTTTTCAAAGGCCTTTTGTTTCTAACAAATGTATCTCCTGCCACCTTTGGGATGATTCCCTGGCTACAATTTTTAAACTATTTAAAACAACAAAGATGTTATAGTAATTATAGCAGGTAATTGTGGATTAATTTGCATTTTATAAACCACTTTCTTTTCCATTATCACCTTTGTTATTCTCAACTATCCTTTTAAATGATTTATTGTTAAGTTTGGGAAGCATTACAATTCATCCAAGGTCATACAATTAGTAAATGATGAGCTCTGTAGCTTTAACTCAGGACTTCCGAATGCAGTTATGTATCATTTACACACATGCTCACATACACATTCAAACTCCAGTCTTCTGAACAAAACTCTGCATTACTTTTGCAAAGCCCTACAACACAGTCAATATCAATATATAGCTGTGATTCAAGTGGTGAGTAATGAGTACCAAGTAGTGTTTAAAGTTCTGAAGAGACAGAAGTCAAATTATAACAATTCTACTTTTATGTAGTGTATAGTCTTACCATGAAAAAGTAAGATTTTACTTGTTATTCACATTACTAAATGTAGATTCTCTTCTGCCTCCTTAAGCCATATTATTAAACATACACAATGGAATAGAGAGGTCTGAACACAAGGACTAGAATCCAAAAAAGCCAGGCTTTCACTTTTCTTTAGTGAAACTATGATTTTGAGTACATTATTTAAATTTCTGGGCCTTATTTTCTGTCTCACCAAAATGGCTTATTTTAGCACCAAATTGAAATGATGCATAAAAAATATAAAGCACTTAGTACAGTGGTTCCCACAAGTAAGTGCTCAATAAGTGTTTGTTACTAAGTTATTATCTCAACTGAGAGATCAAATTTAAGTGCTTCTTTAGCATTTCTCGATATCATTTAAGTAGGTTTAGTGTTCCGAGGATAACTCAGTGACCCACAGAAAATTTAGTGCTATACCTAGAAGCATCTAGAAAAACAGTAAAAAACCCACTATAAGAGTGAGCATTAATTTAAAGGTGATTTTTCCCATGTGATTTTGAAAGTAAAGGCCAGAGCAGTTTTGATATTGCTGTTTCTGCACTCTTTGTTCATATCCTGACACCTGTTTGCCATCTGTTAATGTGAATTAGTATACTCAACTGGCTGGTGAAAACTTTTATATACATTTAATATAAGTTTTTCCGTAGATGAATGATTAAGGTCAAATAGAATTCACATAGAATTCACAATATTAATTGGTAAGTGGATACCTAATACAGAATAAAAAATAATCTGTTATTTAATACAGTGTCATTAAAATAGAATATTCAGAATAATAATATAATTATAAAAAGTATCTATGAAAAAAATCTTAACAGGGCTTTGTAAGAAATGAAATGACATATAACAAAACAAACGTCCATGAAACAAATGATAAAAAGTGAGCAAATTGAAATATAAACTTTCCTTGATTGGAAAGAAGTACCTCCATACTGGTAAGTACCTCAAAATCCACCTACGGTGGGCAGATTTACAATATGTAGTATTTACACTGCATTCTCAATTTTAAGAATTTAGCTGAAGAAGCTATTGAGTCTGGAAGTAAATGTGCATCTAAAATGTATATTAATCAGGATAGTTTATAATAAGTAAATATACAAAATATTTATTAGCTATTGTTACAGGATAAAAACATGTTATTATAAATGGTATATTGTAATATGTCCTACTTTGGACAAATATTTATCGGGATTGCACATATAGATGATTTGGTATCTGTCTTCCTAGCTACTTATATATGTATATGTAGATACATAAATATACGTTTCTAGATATCAAAAAAAATAGCTTCTTTCTGAGTAAGGGCACATAGGTTATTTTAAAAATATTTTATTGTAATCTTCTAATCATTTACCATTCTTACATATTATTCCTTTAGTTTCTATGTTCTCTTTGCACAGAAGTTTAATTATACCATAGAATCCTCTTTCCCATTCCTCAAAATACCCATACCCACTTATGTGTTTGTATAATATCTTCTTCATGTGAAAGAACTGACAAAGTATGTGGATCCATTTTGGTACCAGATGTTCTCACACTTCATCAGGATACAGGTATCCATGACAACTGATGCTTAGTGAGGGCAGGGATTTTAACTGTTTTGGTCACTATTGTATCATTTCTGATAAGAAGAGTGCCTGACACCATGTACATATTCAGCAAATATTTCAACTTAATTAAGCAATTACCAGAATTTACAAATACATGCTTTGTTCTGCCTTGAAAGCAGAACCATTCATTGTTTTTTAAACTCTAGTTAAGAGTTAAAAATGAACAACCCATGGCTATTTTAAATATTTTGAGTGAATAAATGTCCATCTGTTTAAAGATAAAATTCTAGACTTAGAGTACTAAGCCTAGATAAAGAGTGACTAAGCCTAAGGTTTTTAAATAATTGCCAGTTTTTTAAATGGTTGCTGGCCCCCAAAAAACAGTGGGATATAACAGACCCCCATTAGTAAAAATGCCCTAAAAAGTTGAGTTCTGTTTGAGTGTAAGAGAAGAATCATGCCCACAGGAAGGGTATAAAAGCTCTAGAAATGGAACGCATGTGTACCTAAACAGTTCCCACATTCCCATGATATCTGGTATTACTCCCAACAACATGTCTTTGCTTAATCCTCTGACTCTGAAAATGATTGGCCATCAATACCAATTGATGATCTAGAAATAGGTTTAAAGAAACAATGTGGTCATATCTTTAATGTTGACATGAGGTCCGCCTCTTGGGTCCAACAAATGATGTTGCAACTCTAGGCCTTGATCCTATTTGAGGGTGTTAAATATAACTATTTTCTAAACTCTGTGTGTGTGTGTGTGTGTGTGTGTGTGTGCATGTGCTTGATGGTATTTCGTATGTGTATTTGTAATGATACTTTCACAGAATATGTGAAAAATACCAGTTATGCATTCTTATTTCAAGTACCATTAACTCTAGTCCTCCAAAATTTCCCCTAAGATCTGTTATTATCAGCCCCAACTATATTTATTTTGAATAAAAGTATTATAAAGGCATAGGAGATGACTTTCATTTGCTCTTCTAGATTCATTCTCCACCTAATTCCTTCTTTTCTATGCCTCAGTAGGTGGTCTCCATGATTAGTTATACCAATGTGCTCCTGTCCCCTCTGCCTTCCAGTTGGATCTAAGTATTTATTTCCCTAATTCCCCTTGTGAGTTTGACTTGAACTTCCTGTGTTCCTTGGGCAGAGGTCACTGCTTCTCTCAAAATATGTTACCCTGTTTTATACTCTTGTTCTAAATTCTAGCATCTCCACCTTCTCTTTGTTTATTCGAATTTGCAGGCAGTGATAACTGCAATTTGCTAACTTTGAGTTCATGCATTAATCCTTGCATTTACCCTCACCCGACCCACATCTTTGTAAATTAGTGCTTCGTAATGATTCTTATTTTGTAGGACTATCCTTATTGAATTTGATATAAAAATTGGTATTACAAATAACCTAGGAAACATGTATTTGTGTCAGGTTGTTCAAATATTGAAGACAAATATGTATTCAAGCCACAGTACTGGAGCAAACAGGATTAATCTGTAGTAGAGGGGGGTCTCAGAATTGCTGAAATTCTCATCAGTGGTAACTTGGGATGAATTATAGGTAGAAGGCATAACATTTAAAGAGCAAGTCATTGTGGTACTTAGTTGCTATGGTAACCGCAGTGATTATACAGATAGCAGATTCACCTGATTTCTTTGCATAGTTCTGAGGAAAACCGAGCAAAAATTTAGCAGTTATCAATATACAATTAATATGCATAGGAACCAGAGACATTACCAAAATCTTTGAAGAGGTCCCTTGGATCCTGTATTATAATGACCTTGAATTTCCTGTTTTTCCTAAATTTCATTTGCCACCACTCCTATCCAGGAATCTGATCTCTGCATGACAATATTTCAGTGGTTACATGCAAGGCATTATCTTTAAAAACTGAGGTCAATTATTCTTAGGTGCACCCACATTACCTTTTATTCCATTTCATTCTTTTCAACTCCCTAATGAAAATCAAACCTAAAAAATTCCTGCTTAAGTAGCACAAGTCCTGATCCAGGAGAAAATCACCTTGACATTGAAAACATTATAAGATTTCTAGGATCTGTATTGGCATAAGACTGGGAGCAATTGTGGAAGTGATTCTAGTGTAATACACCAAAAGAAACATAACAAAGACTTGAGTTGGTCAAATATATTGGAGCATTTAAGCTTTAAAATGCTGATTTGATTAACAGGAAGTAATAGTCTACTAGATGGGCTATTCAAAGGCAGACTCAATGATGACACTAATTAATAACATGAAAACGCTGTAATTTCCTTGTGATATTGAAGTGAATGCAGTCTAAAGAGTCAGGAATATGCGAATATGGGGATGTTGAAATGGATCAATTAAGAGCACATATTTCAGCTGCCTCTAAGAATACCTCCCTGATGGGCCTTCTATTACCAAATATTAAGACCACTGTTTTTGAGGGGTACTCCCTTATCCTTGAAAAGGCCTCTGAATATCAGGGTTGACTAAGGGTGATACTACACTAGACGCAGGCATCCTGATGTCATGATGATAATAGAACCTAGAGACACAGGGGCCAGTTGACAACAGTAGAGCATCAGGGACAGCATGAATGCAATTACCACAATTAAACTACACTGGCATAAAGTTAATTAGGTGTTGTAAGCTCAAGGATTTGTGACAATAGTTAAATGATCTCAGGGCACTTAGAAATTAAGTAGAAATTCAGCTTCTAAAAGTACTGCTTGACATATGTAGCAAGAATGGTCCTAGGTCTGTTGAGGTCTGCTGAGCAGAAAACTAACCTGTCTACAGTAAGGGTTATTCTAGTAACCTTTTAGGAGTTGTTATATATAGGCCCTGAATGTGAGCTGACCTTTGGCCACCTCAAAAGCTACTATAGTTTTTCATTCAGGGCAAAGATTTGTGGCAGTCATATGGTAAATGGATTCTTGGCCTGAGTCCAAGTAGTTTCAGTGGGACTATGGCTTCCTCCTCAAATTATTTCCTCAGTTCTCAAATGAATAGTCAAAATTTATATGTTTACTACATGGCAGAATTTCCATTTTGGCTTCCTAAACCACAGAGTGAAAGACATTACAGTAAAAAATGTTCAAGTTGAAACCATTATATTTGAGTCTTTCTTTCAGCCACAAATATAAACCAAAAACAATGCCATATTTGTAGAGAGAATTCCAGAAGTCAGTATGCCAACTGAAGTCTTTTGAGATACATGGGTGCTGATTTCTACATCTTTTAACTCATTTACTTGGTGGATGCAAACTTCATGGTTAAAATAAATGTCACATTTCTTGACTATAATTGGCCATCATTTTACTTGATATGGAATTATCCCAAGTGGGATTCCTGCTAACTACCAGGTGGCAAATCAATTACATTGGACTCCAAACACAATACAAATGAAAGGTCTCTCTTCTCACACGTACTGATCCACATTCAGAGTATGGATTTGCCATTGTTGCTCTCAGAGGCTCTTCTAACACCGCCACACATGAAACTTTACCATTTTTTATCCATCAGCATACTTCACACACATCATATCTTTCCAAAGAAGTATAGCAATGGTCTCATGGCATGGGGCTCATTTGTCATATTTTGTGTTCCCTTACCCATAAAGAGTGGGCTTGATAGAATGATTGACTGATGCTGAAGAACTAATTACGGTGCGAGTTGGAGACATGTGGCTGGGAAATAAGCTATAAAATAAGAGAAAATGAAATAATAGTATACAGATATTAACTCAAAAGCTTAAAAATTCTAATTTTAAACTCATTGTTCACATGATCAGCAAGTGGTCTCAACTGGGTAATTCTGACCTCAGCTGAGATCACTCATGTGTCCCGAGAAATCAGCTTCGATGTTGACTTCTCAGCAAGGAAGCTCTGCTTCTGTAGGATTGACTGGCTTTTGGCTGAGTATCTTGTGTCTCCACAAAGTTTCTCATCCTCTAGTAGGCTAGTTCAAACGACAACAAAATTCCTGAAAGAAGGGAAGACACACACAAAGTATTTTGAAGGCTGGATTCAACCCTCATATATTAATTCTCATGCATGTATTGTGAAAAGGAATCCAAAGTCTAGCCCATATTTAAAGGATAAAAAAATACTCATTATATTGCTGAGAGAAGCTGCAATATTACAATGCAAAGATGTGTGCATTTGGGGTAAAGTGGAGGATTGGGAACGTTTTTGCACTTTAACATGGAGCAAGATGTTTGTGACCAAATGAGATTAATTTGGCTGCCCCTTATTATTCTCTTGTCTGATATTAGTCAAAGAAAAACTAGAGAAATCCAATAAATACAAGAACACAAGGAATTGTATGCTATATGAATAAAGGTATGGCTCACATGATCAGGTAGAGTAGATGTTATAAAGTGTAAGTAGATGCTAAGGGGGCATTTAAATGTGCAGTGGAAAAAGGCAGACATGATTTGTAATTAGGTCAGCATCAGAGGTAGGAAAAATATGGGAACTATATGATTTTACTCCACAGTCTTATATAAAAACCACTGTATTTAACTACATTTAATTTTCAGGTAGGGTCTTAGCTGAACTAATATCTACACAATATAGTTGTGTTTTGAACTTGGTACTTCCTCTGAGTTGGGGAAAAAGACTTTCAATATAAAAAAAAAATCCAAGAATATATCCTGAAATTTTACATAATAGACTGTACTGAATATCTTCCTATTGTCCTATAAATCCATTTCACCCGCTTTTTGGTCTAAAGTTTTAAGAAGAATGGGCTAAGGTAATAGGTATTCAGTGCTTTCTAGTTTTTCATTTATTTTAGACACAAGGAACCCTGACAGTAGATCAGAGGATGGAGAAGAGTGAACTCATTTTTATAGCATCCTGAGAAACAAATCTCTTCTAAGTCCATCATTAAATGTCCACCACTGTTCAGCACTGTGCAGGATATACATATTCTGTTGGCTTTAAATATTACAACCAAACTAGGATAATAGAATTCTCACACAAGATAAAATAACAATGATGTTTCTCAATAAGTGTTTTCCTATAATTTCCAAAATACTTGTATTATTATGGATATTTCATTTAAAAATCCTCAGAATACATATTTTTAATATGAATAAAATTAAATATTTCAAGAAGAAAAGAGACAGCATGCAAAATGTCACTCTGGTCATGTCCACTGCCATGCTTGCTATTCCCTTGGATTTCAGTGATATGCTACACAGATTTTTTTTGTTAATATCTATTTATTTTTGAAAGAGAGAGAGCGAGCACAGGAGGGGCAGAGAGACACACACACAGAATCCAAAGGAGGCTCCAGCACAGAGCCTGACTCAGGGATTGAACTTATAAACCGTGAGATCATGACCTGAGCCAAAGTCAGACACTTAATTCACTGAGCCACTCAGGTGCCCCCAGATATATTTTTAATGTCAAGAGATCAGTAGAGTTTTAACTTTCTCCCTGCTAGCTTCATATTCTTTGAGAGATGGTTTCAGGAATGCCATCTCTCTTAGCCCTGGCCGTGAGCTCTGTGTTGCCTCAATTTTATAATTCTTTCTGTTGACCCACAAGGGTAGTGTTGTAGATTATGTGTGGAGTTCTTTCTTGTTAAGCAAAAGAGCAGACACAGAATTGAATGTAAGAGAGGCTAACATTCAAGAGGAGACAGGAGTCCCGAACAGGGGTTTCGTCTCCATACTTACTGAGCGCTCCAGTTCTACACATGTAGTGAAAGTGAAGAAAACAAGATCTTACACACATGGTGAACATGAAGAAAACAATCAGAAAGTAATCATTAACTTGTGTGTAAAAAGCAAAGGGTCTAGGGGGCAGGCAGGGTCTGTGATTTAGTATATTGTCACCAGATGGAAAGTAATTCCCTGCAGGTGATGTAACAAGTTACTCCTGATCCCATTATACTGTCTTCCTAACTAACCTTGGGCACTTTGGCCCTGTGGTGGCGGCTTTCCACCCTTAACACATTTATGTAAATATAAGGAATTCTTGAACCTACTTCCCCACAGGGAAGATTTCCTGGTCTCATTCCACCTCCACAAACAGAAGAGTCCTACACACTCTGCACAAGGCTCCAACTGAGAGGCTCATAGTCAGCACTCAGAGGAAGGTAGGATGGCTGGTAAAGAGATTTATTCATTAGTGGCTGTGTTTACAGGAGGGAAGTAATAAAGAGATCCTGGAGGGTTTGCTGCGAGCAGTTAGAGCTTCAGAAGTTTGGTAAGGGGAAGCAAAGGTAAATCATTTCCTTTCTGTTGCTTACCTTTAATTTCATTTATTCTGTTTATTCTGTTTTTTTAAGAGTAAAATTTAGATATCTGATTTTAAACTGTTTTCAATAAGTGATAGGACTTTTTATAATTAATACATTTCCCACCCTAGAATGCTTTATGTGCAGTATAACTTCTGATGTGCTATATTTTCATTATGATTTATTTAAAAATATTTCGTGTGACTTTTTGACAAACAGATTTTTTAGAAAAGGTTTAATTTCCAAATATGTAGGATTATCCTTGGGACCTTTTTAATTTTTTTTTTTTTTACTGTTTTATTTATTTCTGAGAGAGAGACAGCGTGAGAAGGGGAGGGTCAGAGAGAGAGGGAGACACAGAATCCGAAACAGTCTCCAGGCTCTGAGCTGGAAGTCAGCACAGAGCCCAACATGGGGCTCAAACCCACGAACCCGTGAGATCATGACCTGAGCTGAAGTCAGACATTTAATCGACTGAGGCACCCAGGTGCTCCTTAGGTACCTTTTTAAAAAATGTTTATTTTTGAGAGAGAGAGAGTACAAGGGATAGGGTAGGGGCAGAAAGAGAAGACACAGATTCCAAAGCAGGCTACAGGCTCTGAGCTGTCAGCACAGAGGCCGCAATGGAGCTGGAACCCACAAACTGTGAGATCATGACCTGAGCCAAAGTTGGATGCTTAACTGAGATACCCAGGTGCCTCCTAGGTATCTTATTATAATAGGCTTTTATGTAATGTAGTCACAGTTAGAGCATATATGTATATACGTATAATCCCTTAGAATGAATTGAACCTGCTTATGATCTAGTATATTGTCTTCTTTGGTGAATTTTCCATGTGCAATTGAATTGTATTAAGCAGCTCTTTGGTTATACTGTTTTTAAACTTTCATTACAACTTCTTGTTCAACCCATCATTTATTTACCGTATCCAAAAGTATGGTGTTAGTTTTTCAGTGCTGTCATAACAAGTCACCATAGACTGGGTGGCTTAAAACAACAGGAAAGATTATCTCACAGTTCTGGAAACTAGAAGTCCAAAACCCAGATGTCAGCAGGACTAGTTCACCCTGGAGTGTCTATGAGAGAATCTGTTCCATGCTTCCTCCTAACTTCTGGTGGTTGCTGGAAATCTTTGGTGTTCCTTAGCTTGAGGATGCATCTCTTTAATCTCTGTCTTTGCCATTCTTTGTCTGTGTCTTCACATTGTCCAACCTTCTGCATGTTTGTGTCCAAATTTCCCTCTTTGTATAAGACTAGTCATTGGATTAGGGTTTTTCCTAATCCAGAATAACCTCATTTTAACTTAATTAGCCCATACTCACAGGTATTTTGGCATTAGGACTTCAACATCTTTTGAGAGGGTGGGGCACAAATTAACTCATAACATATAGTTAGGATTTGTACTGTCTTCAAAAGAAATTCTAATTTATTTATTTTTAAAAACTTATTTGTATATTTTGAAAAAGAGAGTAAGAGCATGTGAGCAGGGGAGGGGCAGAGAGAGAGAGAGTGAGAGAGAGAATCTCAAGCCAGCTCCATGCTATCAGCCTAGAGTGTGATGCAAGGCTCAATGCCATGAATGTGAGATTGTGACCTGAGCTAACTTCAAGAGTCAGACACTCAAACAACTGACCCACAGAGGAGCCCCAAAACGAATTCTAATTTATTGGGCAGAGTCACAAATAAACATTTTTCCAAAGAAAACATCCACAGGGCCAACAGACACATGGAAAGCTGCTCAACATCATTCATCATTAGGGAAATACAAATCAAAACTACATTGAGATACACCTCACACTGGTCAGAATGGCTAAAATTAACAACACAGGGAACAACAAATGTTGGCAAGGCTGTGGAGAAAGGGGAACTCTCTTGCACTGTTGGTGGGAATATAAACTAGTGCAGCCACTCTGAAAAAAAGCATGAGGTTCCTCAGAAAGTTAAAAATACAACTACCCTATAACCCTGGTATTGCACTACTAGGTATTCACACATAGGATATAAAAATACTGATTTGAAGGAACACATACAGCCCAATGTTTATAGCAGTGCTATCAAAAATAGCCAAATTATGGAAAGAGCCCAAATGTCCATAGACTGATGAAAGGATAAAGAAAATGTGATGTATATACACAATGGAATATTACTCAGCCATCAAAAAATGAAACCCTGTCATTTGCAACAATATGGATGTAGCTAAAGTATATTATGCTAAAAAAAAGAAGTCAAAGAAAGACAAATACTATATGATTTCACACATGTGTGGAATTTAAGAAACAAAACAAATGAACATGGGGAAGGGGGAAAAAAAGAGAGGGAAGCAACCCATAAGAAATTCTTAACTATAGAGAACAAACAGGTTTGCTGGGGAGGAGGTGGGAGGGCGTTGGTCTACATGGGTAATTGGTATTAAGGATTGCACTTGTGTTGAGCACTGGCTGTTATATGTAAGTGATGAATTACTAAATTCTACTTCTGAAACCATATTACACTATAAGTTAACTGAAGTCTAAATAAACATTTAAAAAAGAAAAAAAAATTAAAAATAATTCTAGGAGTGCCTGGGTGGCTCAGTCGGTTAAGTGACTGACTTTGGCTCAGGTCATGATCTCACAGTTTGTGGGTTCGAGCCCCACATCGGGCTCTGTGCTGACAGCTAACTCAGAGCCTGGAGCCTGTTTCAGTCTGTGTCTCCCTCTCTCTCTGACCCTCCCCTGCTCACACTGTCTATATCTCTCTCTCAAAAATAAATAAAACATTTAAAAATTAAATAATAATAATTCTAATTTAATCACAGTGCTTTAAAAATATATGCATGATACCAAAATTTGCAATTCTCTGTGAGTTGCTATAAAGTCTATAACATTGTCTTTTTGAAACATTTTATTCAAGAGAAAATAAAATATAAGATTCTTTTCCAATTGTTAATTGAATGTTCCATATAAGATTAAGGAATTTATTATGTTGAAATTTTATTTATTACTACAATTTTGTCTGTTTTATCTATCAAAAATTGAGAAAAGTATATATATTTTTTTAATTTTTTTAAGTTTATATACTTAGAGAAGGAGCAAGCAGGAGAAGGGCAGAGAGAGAGAGAGACAGAGAGAGTGACAGAGAGAAACCCAAGCAGGCACTGCACTGTCAGCACAGAGCCCGACGTGGGGCTTGAACTCCCCAACCATGAGATCATTATGAGCCAAAACCAAGAGTTGGATACTTCACTGACTAAATCACCCAGGTGCCCCAAGAAAAGTATATTTAAAGTGCTCAATATGATGAAAATTGGCCAATTTCTAAGTGGTATTATCGCTCCTTCTACCATAATTTGTCTTTGCATAGGTATATACACATACATATAAATATTACACACATTCACATACATGGATGTATATACTGTATTGCACTTTAATGTATATTAATAGAATCATCATCATCATTTTCATCATTTTGTAGAAACAGGATTTAGTTTATATTTATGTACATGTCTAAAGATTATTTGTTTACAAGTATTTTTTCTCATTCTGGCTCTTCTCAGAGAATACTTTCAGCATTCCCTTTTTTTTTTTTTGAGGTACATCATATAGAATTATACTAGTGAATTGTATTTTGCTTAAATCAACATATATTGATTGTGCTTTTCGTTTATTGTATATCCTTCCTAATATGCTATCCTAATATGCTTCCTGATATGCTTTCTAATCACTGAAAAGACTGTGTTGACATTCACAAATATGTGTGGATTTCTTCTTTCAGCTATAACAGATTTTGGTTATTTACTTTAAAGCTTTGTTATTTAGTGTATACATATTTAGGATCATAATGTACTGATGAATTGATACTTTTATCAAAATATGAAATCTCTCTTTATCCTTAATAATTTTCTTTGTCTGAACTCTGTATTATCTGATCACATATAGCCCACCTGCCTTACTTTGTTTGTTAAAACAATTACCAATTGTTGTATCATTTTGATCCTTTTGCTTTCAGTATATCATTGTATTTGAAATGAGTTTTTGGTAGATGAAATATAGTTGGATCTGTATTTAACCTCCACACTCATTGTAATTATTAATAGGCTAGGACTTAAATCTATCATTTTATTAGTTGTTTTCTGTTTTTTTTTTTTCTCTAGTTCTTAGTTCTGTTTCCCTTTTATTGCCTCCATATGAATTACCTGAGGTTTTTTTGGTAGAGCTCCATCTTGATTTATTTATATCATTTTCTTAGTGTCTCTTTTGGCTATTATGACAGACAGATAAAACATCACAATCAACTGATAGAAACATTTTACTTCTGGGGCCCCTTGGTGGCTTAGTCAGTTAAGTGTCCCACTCTGGTTTCAGCTCAGGTCATGATCTCATGGCTCATGAGATCAAGCCCTATGTCGGGCTCTACACCAGCAGTGCAGAGCCTGCTTCAGATTCTCCCTTTCTCTTTGCCCCTCCTCTGCTCATGCTTTCTCTCTCTCTCTCTCTCTCTCTCTCTCTCTCTCTCTGTGTGTGTGTGTGTGTCTCTCTCTCTCAAACAAAACTAAACAGAACAAAACGAAAACATTTTACTACTTAGGATGAAGTGTAGAAACTTTATTTACATTCAGTCACCTTTATTATTCTCCTTTTTTTTTTTCTTGCACATAGGCTATGCTAATCTTCTCTGTGTCATTCTGGTTGTAGTATATGTGCTAACAAAGTGAACACTATTATTCTCATTTTTAAAATACAATTGCCTTGGAGCACCTGGGTGGCTCAGTTGGTTAAGCATCTGACTCTTGGTTTCGGCTCAGGTCATGGTCTCATGATATGAGATGGAGCCCTTCACTGGGCTCTGTGCTGACAGCATGGGTCCTGGTTGGAATTCTCTTTCTCTACCTCTCTCTCTGTCCCTCCCCTGCTTGCTCTCTCACTCTCTGTCTCCCTACCTCTCATAAATAAATAAACTTAATTTTTTTAAAAAAACTAAAATAAGATATAATTGCCTTAAGTATTTCCTCTCTCTAGATCTGAGGATCTGAGGTATTCTTATTTTTTAATGAGTAGTCTTACCATTAAGGTTTGCTGAGAGCTGGGTGTATATGCATTTTCAGCAGAAAGCTGGTTCCATTTGACTCCACCTCAGCACTGACTCAAACTGCCTGGTTTCAAATGGGTAGAGTGGAATTTCTTTGGCCTCTCTAACACTTTCTCCCCAAAATGAGGCACCAATTATCTGCCTCCCATGGCTGTAGGATAAGCTTGCCACTGGATCTAGTTGAAGGCAGTTGAGGGGGGAAGGCGGGGTAACTCACACTGCCACGTTGCTGTAGTGAGGGCAGGCAAGCTCCGCTCGTAGCTGGGCACAACACAAATGGCAGAAGTGAGATGCTGGCTAGCCCCAGCCCACTCTGCCTTGATGTAAAATATAAAATAATAATTCTTTGAAAAAACATTCAGAGACAGTGGTTGGGAACTATAGCTAGTCTAACAACTTTGACTTTGACACCATCAAACTTCAGAACTGTTACCTGTAAAAGATCCTGTGAAGAGAATGAAAGCACAGGCTATGTACGAAAACATTTGCAATCCATATACCCAGCAAAAGATTTCTGTCTAAAATATGTAACAGTATCTCAAAACTCAGTTAAAAAATCCAATTAGAGGGGCACCTTGGTGGCTCAGTCGGTTAAGGGTCCGATTTCGGCTCAGGCCATGATCTCATGGTTCATGGGTTCAAGCCCTGCGTTGGGCTTTGTGCTGACATCTCAGAGCCTGGATCCTGCTTCAGATTCTGTGTCTCCCTCTCTCTCTATCCATTCCCCACTTGTGCTCCATCTCTCTCTGTCTCAAAAATAAATTATTTAAAAAATCCAATTAGAAAATGATCAAAAGACATGAATTACATTTCACCAAAAAGGATATACAAATGGCAAATAAACGTGTGAAAAAAGGTATTCATTATGGAAATGAAAGTTAAAACCACAGTGAACTGTCACCGTATACCTATCTGTCGGAGGCCGCGCCGGCTCTGACAGGTCCAGGGGTCCCTGAAGGATGGACGGTGTTGGTGAAAGAGAATGAGAGAGCCCCAAGATTCTTTCTGATCACCAGGCAGGCATCTCTGTCCTGTCGGTTTTTGGTATCTTTATTTTAAGGTTCAGCAACAAGATGAAGTCATAGAAAGGAATTTCTTACAATGGGAGGCCTTTTGTGATATCAATTAACAGAATGTTCATAGTGAAAAACAGCATAACATACAAGTTAAATTGTATATAGATAAGCTAGGAGTTATTCTGTCTGGCCCTCAAGAAGATAAATGTTTCTGAATTGGTTTATTTGTGGAAACTAACATGGGGGCCCTAAATTGTCAGTCTTTGCACCTGGGTTTATGTTTTAGCTACTCTTATCTATCCTCATCCCAGTTGCCAGTGTAAGGGAGGGTGTTTGTGGAATGTAGGCCTTGAGGAAGGGACTGCTATGCTTCACCAATTAGCAAAGATATATGTAGTAACTTATGTTCTGCCCTGAAATAGGCTCTTTGTCTCAGGGCCAGGCTCAATTGTAACTCTTGTGTTCTTAACCCCTTAAGTCTTGGATCTGCAAGGACCATAGGAAGAGCCTTTTGACAATCGCCCATAGAGCTTTCATCTAAAGT
This sequence comes from Crocuta crocuta, assembly GCF_008692635.1. Taxonomy (NCBI): domain Eukaryota; kingdom Metazoa; phylum Chordata; class Mammalia; order Carnivora; family Hyaenidae; genus Crocuta; species Crocuta crocuta. The sequence goes on from NW_027530619.1 coordinate 637,095, forward strand.
CTCTTTTGTAAAGGCAGGAATATGCTTTTCCTTATGAGGTATCTGTATTCAGAATATGGGTCTGATATGGAATATTGTGAGGCCTGGTCAATACCAGCAGGCTCATTTCCAGCATGAGCCAGTAGTAGCAGAAGGAGATACTAGTCTTCATTTTTCATGGCAGAAGCTGTGCAAACATTGCCATTTCCTTGCTGTGACTGCCATCCAGAGAGGCCGGTGCGGCTCCCCGCACCTATCAGAATGGATAAATTAAGAAACAGGAATAACACCAAATGCTGGTGAGGATGTAGGGAAACTAGCTGGATCACTCCTACGTTGCTTGTGAGAATGGAGAATGTAATATGAAGGCATAACAGTCAGTAACTTCACCAAATAAGAAAACAGAATTAGAAACATTCATATGATTATGTATTAAAGATCTTTCTCTTCAATGGTCTAGTAAATGAAGATGAAACAATGAATGAAACAGAGCAGTGAATGAAGTAGCCAAAATAAAAGGATAGTGTAATGTTATAAGACAAAAATAGAAAGTATCTTAAGAAGGAGCAGTCAACTTTAAAGTGGTCAGTGTTAGTGAGAAATACAATTGAGAAATCATGTGATGTGAATTGGTGATGCTATCTTGTAAATTACTTATGTTAACAAAGAAGATTTTTGTTTCATGGATGAGGGTAGATGCAAGAATCATCAGAAGATGATAAAACTCAGAAAGCTGATTAACCAACCTTTTTTAAATGTATACCTGTTAAAGGTAAATTGTATAATTAAGGATTGTAGTTAGAATAGAAAAGGCAGTAAAGGAATTTTTTCTTGTTATATTTGATTAATCACTTTTTGGTTCTCTTCTGTTGTTTTAAATGGCTAGAGAGTCCTAATAAAATGTGTAGATGCTTTTGGGAAAGATCAGGGAAAGGAACTCAAGGACACAGAAAATGGAATATTTCTTTCATTTGAACATGAGGGAAAAGGAAAACATAAGGGAAGGGGAAAAGATTGGCTTTATAGATTTAGTCATGGGAAGCAAAATGATTCTTTCTCTCAATGGTTTATATTTTCTAAAAATAGATGGTGAGCTTATGTACAGAGTGAACATGAGGGAAAACAAAGAATCCATGTCTGCGGAGAGTGCAGGATCTCAGAAACACTAACTAACATGACTAGTGCTGTGCTGGCATTTTGAGTAGTTGAGAACAACCTTGAATTTATAGAGGCACTTACAGTTGTCAAGACCAGTGAAGTGTGTGAGATTTTACTCTACTTTCTCACTGACAAGGTAGCCTATTGCATTTTCCTAGATGACCATAGAAAACCTGAGGAACCTGAGTTGTAGACAATAGACGATTATTAATCATGGTACAACAGTGATCAGAATATCTGTACTTGCGCCTGTTCTTATATGTTCCAATTCCACTTGGTGATGCCGAGGGGACCGCCTGATGCCTCCACATGCAGTGGGTTGAATTAAAGGGGAGGAACCATGTGTTCTGGGGAGATGATTCTTTTATAAAACATAATTGGCCTGACCTTTTCCCAGAGGCTGACTATCTTTGTTATACTAGACAACATACAAAACAGCTTGGTTCCTAGACACTGTTTCTTATTTTCCAACACTGTCTGCTCCTTATCTATCCTTGTAAAAATAGTTTGGAATAAAGAAGTCACTGTCTGCACTCGCAGCTGTGTAGACACATGACAGACATATGCTTGCAACTCAGCCAAATGAACTTTCAGTGCTTTTAGCTTATTCACTGCCCTATGTGGTCACAGCTCATTTAAATTTACATATAGAAATATGGATTCCTCTGTACAAATTGTAAAATTATAGGGGCACCTGGGTGGCTCAGTCAGTTAAGCATCCAACTTCAGCTCAGGTCATGAACTCACAATCTGAGTTTGAGCCCCGTGTTGGGCTCTAGGCTGACAGCTCAGAGCCTGGAACCTGCTGCAGATTCTGTGTCTCCCTCTCTCAGCACCTCCCCTGCTCATGCTCTGTCTCTCAAAAATAAATAAACGTTAAAAAAATTAAAACAGATTGTAAAATTATAGTTAAAAGTTTGGGTGTGTATATGGTATTTTTAAAATGTTTTCCCAATTGTTGCAATCATTTATTTCCTCCTACTTTTTCTGTGTTTTCTCATTCTATTGTCTTTGCTTGTGAACTTTTTGTCTTGGTTGTGTGGACTGTGTTGGACAATGCAATTTGAGCACATTTGACCATTGCCAAAATGAGTGTTTTTAAAAGATTTTTTTTCTGAGCATTCTTGCGTAGTCCTTTTCTGTAACTGCATGTCCCACATGATAAATTCCTTTCAGCATGGACTATGAAATGAAAATGAAAAGAGACATAAAGATTAACCTGGGTAAGCAAACTGAGGTCAAACTCAATCCAGTGGGAGCAAATTGATCCCCATGAGGCTGAGCTACCCCTTTCCAGACCCAAGCTCAGGACAGCCTGTCAGAGTCAGAGCACTTCCACTACACTCATGAGTCTTAAGAGATAAAACAACACAAAGCAAAACTGTTTTAAAGCACTTAGATAAGACTGTTGTACACTATCAATTATTGAAGGTTAATACAGGGCTCATAAACTCATTTGGAAAAAGTGGATAGAAACAAGCTACACTTCAGAATTTTAGTAAGCAATTTCAAATGTGTATTAGATGTGATTCTGTAATTATTGGGAAAATATTGACAGGAATTATGAAATCTAGGATTTAGTCTCTGCCTTCCTATTATCACACCATGAACTTGAGAAAGCCAGCTAATTTCTAAAATTCAAGTTTTTCACATATAATTTAAGAGAGTTGGAAAACTAATCTTCATGTCATCCCATTGTAAAATTCTATGATTGACTTTACATTTCTCCTTATTGAAAAATAGCATATTAAATACAGACTTGATCAAGGACTCTGAAAGTTGGAGTATTTTACCTAATGACAGGATAACAAGGTAGTCTGTCACAGTTTTGTGGCTGGTGGCAGAATTCAAGAGATTTAGAATAGAAATGAAGAACAGTTCATGTCTCCTGCATCTCTTGGTTGAGTTGAAGGGAGTAAACCTAAGCTTAGAATACCTGATTTTTATTTATTTATTTATTTATTTTTATAATTAGCAGTAAGTACTTCTCTGGAGAGATACCTTATTTTGATCTTCAAAGGCTTTCACTTTACAAATATCATTGGAAAATTTTTGCCGAAAAAGGCAGCCAGCAATTCTGCTCACAGGACATGCAAAAATGCAAGAGACTCCTAGAGAACTGTCTTTAAAAACGCTTTTTTAAAAAAATCTTGGTATAATAGTATTAGTAAGTAAGTATATAGAATAACTTTTAATCAGTACAAAATACATGGAATAACTTTCAATGTAAATTAGTGTCAGAATTTGTATTGTATAAAATATTATATACTATACTATTGGAAATTTACTTATTTCAATTTTGCCCATTTTTGTTTAGTGAGTGCCTAGTATGCCCTCAGCGTTACAAGGACACAAAATGAGTATAATATATATCCAAATTCTGTTGAGAGGTTAAAACTTGACAAATATGTTCGAATTGGTGCCAAGGAAACAAAGTGTTAAAAGAAAAAAGACACAGTGGTTTTGGGTACTTAGAAAGGGTTTCATACAAAGCGGGGAATTAGGATAAACAATAATGTGACTGGGGTCTTCATAGCTGTTCTCAGAGCAGCACCTGAAACTGTTCCAGGCACTAACATGATATAGGTCAGGAAATCAGTTTAGTATTAGTGAGGGAATATTAGTGAGTGTTAGTAATTAAGTTCCACAGTAACCCTTTGAAGTAGGCATTTTAAAGAATTATTATGATTACAGTTTTTAATTGAGAAAATTGAAGATCAACATGCAAAATGACTTCTTAAGGATGATACAGCTGACAAAGTAGAAGCAGAACTTTAACTTTTATTTACTGATTTCTAATCTCTTATTCACAATCACTTCTGGTAATGAATAGGAAAATTTTTTGAAGTTTGTAATATTTACAAAATTAAAATTGTATATTTTAGGGGTGCCTGGGTGGCTCAGTTGGTTAAGCATCTGACTCTTGGTTTCAGTTCAGGTCATGATCTCACAGTCCGTGAGTTTGAGCCCCGTGTTGGGGCTCAATAATACATATTCTCAATAATAAATTTGTGCTCAATATTATATGTAATATATTTTGTGAGTAAATTTTCAACCTGATGCGCTTATAGCACAAATTTATGTAGTTTAATACTTTTACACAATTCCAGAAGTTTTAAAAAGAATTTGAGTGATAAACTTTATCAGAAGAGTCTTAAAAGTGGTAATATTCAGTTAAGAGGTACTTATATAGCTCATTTTAATAAAAATGTTCATTTAATAAAATGCTCACAAAAATTATATCATAAAAAAAGAGTTGGCAGGAGAATTGAGAATTGCTTCAGTGGAAATTCTCACACTAAGGAAAACATGTTTCATTATAGTTGGGAGTATTTTTATGCTTTCATAATTTAACTCTTTAATGGAAAGTAGGCACATGTACCTCAACTGCAGTCAGAGTGGTCATTCTTGTAAACTCTGTGTTTTACATTCTTGTAAAACTCTGTAGTGTTTTAGGCATCTGTGTGTATGCAAATGCAGTGTAGTTTATGAAATCAATCCTTTTAAAAACAATACAATAAAATAATCAAAACATTTTTGTAATAGTTAGAAAATAAACGTTTATAAATAAAACCAAGACACCCATGGATTGCTAGAAGTCAGCAGAGTAGTTATGTTTGCTCTAGTTGTTTTATGTGAAGTAAAACAATGAAACAGATTTGCTTCCCAAAGGATTCCCAGTTCAGGTTGTACACTAAAACACATCTAACTTTTCCAGATTGATATAGGTTGGTGAGCTTTTGCTTAAATATTAAATATGTAGTTATTCTTTTGTATTATCTGTTGTAGACAAATTCAGAATTTGATGTGAATAAAAGGGACCATGTGACTGAGAACATGAAAGCTTTAATCTGACCTTAATATTTTAGTAAAGTTAATAACTATTATTTTTCATATTAATTATTATTGGGATGATAGGGTCACTGGGTAAAAGGGATTGATTGTTGTCACATGATCCCTAAAGTTAAGGTGGACATGGTTACTGTAGTGGATAAGTCATTCAAAGGAGTGGGGAAAAAACCCTCTGACTTGGAGATGTTTGGCATGGGCTAGCTGATCATGGTGTCTAAAGAACTGAAATAGAATGCTAGTCTGTTGAAATTTTATTTGATCTGTATAAACAGGAAATCTCTAGGTCCACTGAGAAGGGGGTCTCACTTGAATCCTCAGAATAGGGAGTCATAGCCCTCAGTTTCTGGCTTAATTCATAGACCTGAAGCCTCTTGATTGAAGGAGAGACTATGTATCCTTAAGAAAAGAACCTTCTACACTGACAGCAATTTATAATATCTTCCTGTCAGGACTTCAAAAATGTACTTGCAGGCATTTCCCAAGGTGGACCTTACTCGACACATTGGGGAAGGGAAAATAATCAGTCTATTTCTGAAATACAGTGGTCACCTGGGCTGTGGAATGAAGGCTTTGCGCAGGGCCAGGAGTAGAGCAAGGCAAATACGCAGTGTTGGGAACAATATCTAAGGAGAAGCGGGTGTCATTCTGAGAATGAGTGTCTTTTTAAATTTTGTGCACTAAGTTTCTTGCTTGCCTTGCTCTAATCCCACCAGGGAGGGCTAACTGAAAGCCAGGAGACCCACTTCTACTCAGAAAAGAGGTAAAGCAAAGTACTATCACTTTCATGGAAGGAATACAGAGATTAGTGCCACTATCAAGAATTTGTCAGAGACAGGAGTGGTGATTCTCATCACATTCTGATTGAAGTCCCTTATTTTGGCCTTTGCTGAAGACAACTGCACCTTAGAAATGACAGTGGGTTATTGTCAAATTTATCAGGTGGTGACTCCAAGTGAAGTTACTGTTCCAGTTATGTTTCATTGCTGAGGCAAATCAGTGTATCTCATGTCACTTGGTTTTTCACCTAGAACATACCTTTTCTCTATGCCTTTTTTAAAAGACCACCAAAGTTATGTCAAGTGAAATAAGTCAGGCAGAGAAGGACATATATCATATGTTTGCACGTATAGTTGGATTAGGAGGAACTTAACGGAGGACCATGGGGTTCGAGAAGGGGGACAAAGTTGAGGAGAGGGAGGGAGGCAAACCATGAGAGACTCTTGAATGCTGAGAACAAACTGAGAGCTGATGAGGGTGGGAGAGAGGGGAAGTGGGGTGATGTGCATGGAGGAGGGCACTTGTGGGGATGAGCACTGAGTGTTATATGGAAACCAACTTGACAATAAACTAGTAAAAAAAAAAAAAAAAAAAGACC
>NW_027530619.1:643922-712646 GCF_008692635.1 Crocuta crocuta
GGGTTTTATAAGGAAACCAAATTGAAAAAAAACTAATAAAAAAAAAAAAAAAAAAAAGACCACCAAAAGCAGTTCACTTTAGCTGGCAAGTCCAGCATTATACCTTCACTGTCCTCCTTAGAAATATATCAGTTCTCTAGTTGTAGGTTATAATCGAGTTCATAGGAACTTTGAATGTCTTTCTTTCCACATAATGTCACCGTGATCCATTAGGTCAATGATACTAACCTGATTGGAGCTGGTGAGCATGAAAGAGATGCTACTCTGTGTATATTGTTATAACAATTATGCACCAGAGGAGGGAAATAAATACCAGAAAAAATTGATTACATATTTAATTTTTCTATCTCATAAAATTTACATTTCTTCTAGTGACATTTTTGTTAAAGTATGTTTCACTAATATTTTCCAATTCTTTTAAACTTTTAAATGTAGTGATAGAAGTACTACATAGTATAATCTTATGATCTTTAATATCTGTAGAATTACTTTTATATTGCTCTTCTGTGTTTAGTTCCTCTGTTTAGCTCAATTTCCATCTTGAGTATATCCAATGTTCATAGTATTCTAGGTGTAGACCTGTATACATTTTAGCCATCTGACTGCTGTGAGATGATGGTATCTCATTGTAGTTTTGTAAATCACTCTGGTAATATCATTCCCTATATTTTGATTACATGATACTGTTGAAAAGTTAAATGTCAGTCTTCTTATTGCTCCTTTGTAGGTAATAAGTCTTTTTCTATTGCACTTTCCAGCATTTTATCTTGGCTTTAGTTTTTAGTAGTTATATTACAGTGTCTGAGTGAGATTTTTCTTTTACTTATCCTATTCACAGTGGGGTCATAGCACTTAAGATAGCTCATCAGTTTTGGAAACTCAGTTTGGAAACTTATTTTCTCAAAAGCTCTATGTGCCTTACTCTTTTTATTTCCTCTTCTGGGACTCCAGTTGACTCCACATTTTATATATTTTAAGAATTTTTTCCTAATTTATTTTTATTTTTTGCTTTTCTTTAATCTATTGATCCATTTTCCAGTCAACAGTCTCTTCGGTGATATACAATATTTTGTTAATTTATTATAATCATGTTATTTTTAATTTCTAAGATTTGCAGGATTCTCATTTTATTTATATCTAACTCTCTGTTCTCTGGTGACATTTTCTTCTATTTTCCTGAAAATATTTATATCATTGCTATGTTAGTCCATAATCTGGAAACTCCTAGATCTGGGTTTTATATGACTCTGGTTATATTGCCTAATTGGGAGGTACTGATCCCTAGAAATTTTCCATGGATTATGATATGCTTTCCATGAGGAATTACAGAAGTTCTAGATATCTTCCCTAAGGCAAGACTGACCCTATTCTCTAACAGACATGTAATAGTAGTTAGATATCCTCAATTCAATCTGAGATTGAGCACTTTGTGTGTGGGGGGTTTTTTTGTTTTTTTTTTTTTTAATGATGGTTGTTTTTCTGATTAGTCTCTACTGATACAATGTAATCCTCCAAAAGACTCAATAGACAATTTGTGGTGTTTACCCTTTTTATTTACACGTTTTTATATTCCAGTTCTCTTTCTCTAGCAATGTAAGACTTCCAAAACCCCACTGCATTTCCTTATAGGCTTCTTAGCTACAATTTCTGGGAAGATTATAAGGAGAGAAATGATTGCACATAAAAGAGGCAAAGAATGAACAGTTTACTTCCCTGTATCACTTTTATTTATTTATTTATTTGTTTGTTTATTTATTTATTTATTTTGGTCTCTACAATTTAGGCCATGAAATCCTTGCTGCCTTTGCTGGCTTACAATCCATTTTTTACCCTTTATTATCTCATGAGTCCTCTGGTCTACCTTTCATTGCCAAACCTCTAATCATTTTCCAGTCTGTCAATCATTAGGTTCCTTAATCCACGAAAGGTGTTTTGTACTTATCTTTCTTACATAAATACAAAATCAGAAGCATAAGTCTCTCATCTGATGAAAATCATTGTTCCTTCCTTTCTTCCTTGTTGATATCATGAAACTGTATCTCTGAATCCTCGTCATTCTGTGATAAAAATAGTGTTGAGTTTAAGCAATAAAACTGTCACCATTGGGACACCTGGGTGGTTCAGTGGATTGAGTGTCTGACCTTGGCTCAGGTCACGATCTTACTGCTCATGAGTTTGAGTCCTGTATCAGCTCTGAGCTGATAGCACAGAGCCTAGAGCCTGCTTCAGGTTCTGTGTCTCCCTCTCTCTCTGCCCCTCATCTGCTCACATACTCTCTCTCCCTTTCTCTCTCAGAACAAATAAACTGTAAAAAATAAAAATAAAAAACTATCACCATAATTATGAGTTAATGTTATGAGTTGGGAATAATTTGCTTAAAAACTAAGTGGGAAAGGTTGGATTTTTTTTTGCAAAGTCCATGCTTAATTGCCCCTTTAACAAGAGTGTAGGAAAGCATCTCAGTTATGTGATATATTTGTTGAGTACTCACTTAAAGCTAAAATTGGACTAGGCTGAAGTTCTCATTATTTACAATATCTTTGGAATGTGATTCTCCTAATGTGTTTTGTAAAATATATTTTTAGCTTTTAAGACAGAGATATAGCTAAAATTATTTATTTTGACTGACAATTTTAAAGCAAAATGATCACAGATATCATATTAGTGTTTGGTTGTACAATTTATATTTCAAGTTGGAAATTTAATTGAAAAGTACAAACACAAATACAATACATTTTTATTGTATAGGTGTGAGTAAATCTTCCCATTATTAGCTCAGTGAGGTAACCTGACAGATGTTTCAGTTTCCTTGTCAGTATTTTGTTGTTTCGACATATTTTTATTTTATTCTTGGAACCCAAATATCAGCTTTTAAAATGTACAGGAAGAAGCAGACAGAAATGCTGAACTTTGTACTGAAGATGCTTTTGATATCCAAGTCATTTCCTGGGTCCAGGAAACAGTGCTATCTATAATTAAAGAAATGATGTCTATCACTCTCTCTGACCTAAAACTATTTCAGTGTGGGGAAAAAAAAAAAACCTTCAGAAAGATACATTTTTTAAAAATGATCTGAAATGTGCTATGAGACTGAACAGTAGCACACTGGTGAAATCTTTCACAGATACCTTCAGTGCATCAAAAGAGGCTATTTTGATGCCCCACCTTCATTTCATCCTCAAAAACAAAACCAAAATAAAATGAAAAAATGGAATACCTCATTCATTTAACCTGTATTCTCCTTCCCAACTTGTACAAGGTAGCACATAATCATTTCATTGTATCTTGTGTAGAATACATGTCTACATACCAGTCAAGGGAACTATAAGGGGAATCATAGTGGAAAAGAAAGAAAAACTAATGAGCAAAGAGCCAACACAACACACCCAAACAAAACCCTCTCTGTATTAGGGCCTTGTTTTCCTTTTTCTGCTTCATAAGTTATCTGTAAAAAAAGGAAAGTATTTTATATATTTACATTATTACTCATACTCTGTTTCCCACCAACATTCATTATTCAACATACTTGTTTGGAAACTATTCTATATAATACAACAGTGCTGTCGATTTTCATCCATTATAGTAGCTACTGATAATTATTGTTTTCTTCTTCTTCTTCCTCCCTCCTCCCTCCTCCCTCCTCCTTCCTCCTTCCTCCTCCTTCTTCGTAGTACACTGTTATTATTGCTCATAGATTTGCCCATGCTGCAAAAAGACAGTATGCTTCTTGAAAGTCAAAGCTTTGTTCCATCTTAGTTTCCTCAGCATATGACACAGTATTGTTACATGGTAAGAATTCAATACATTTTCTTGAAGAGTTGATGACCAAGTTTTATTGAAAATCTAGTCAAGCAGTTTGCCTCTAAATTATACAAACATACAAGAAGAGATGGTGAAGAAGTGTCCTTCTATTAATTAATGCATACATGTTGTATTGTTCTGGTACCAGATATTAATCATATCAAACACTAGATAAGAATGATAAGTTGAAATTGTCTTACTTCAAATGTTTTATAACCACTTTATTTAAATATATAAAAGTTTTTTTTTTCTTTTGGCTTTAAAAACAGGTTATTTTTCCACATAAAGGGTATTTTGGTCATAATTTCCTAGAATAGCACACAAATGACCCCCAAAAAACTCTTTTTAAACAAGTTGAAATGTTACTGTTTGATAATATTTTTATTACTGACTTTGAGCTTAATTAAGTTATGTTTATATAATGTGATCTATATGATACATGTTCATAAATAATTTGAAACATCCTTTATGGCTCAATATAAGGTGAATGTGTATTTTAATTTTTTTAATTTTTAATGGATAGGTGCACATTGATATTTGTCTTTTAGAATACTGCTTATTTAAATTTGTCATTAATTTTTTCTACAAAATTATTTTTGCTTTGATTAGTGACCTAATAATCAGGGTGTCATTGGCAAGAGATGGTGACCCCAGAGTCCATGACCCTGTAGATTAATGACTGGTTTAAAAAATCCTGTTAATTACAAATAGCAGAGGTAAAATCTTGATTTTAGTGATAAGTACTTTTTTACTTCATATATATAGATTTTTAAAAGCTATTCTATTAACCTTTTCAGGTTTTTGATGGGGGATATGTAGAACTTTTTCAAAGTAACTAGTTTTCTATATTGGCGAAACTCAGAAATATGGTTATTAAAATTAAAGAAAACTAATATTTTTAGAAAATAATTGGTCAGTCTTCTTGAAAACCAAATTTAATTTATGAGGTTGATTTTTTTGGTGAAAAAATGTACATGTACAAGCTTGGAAATCTCTCTCTATATATACTTAATATCTTTATATACTTTTTTAAAATTTTTTTTTTATGTTTTATTTCTAGGAGAGAGAGAGTGTGTGTGTGTGAGCAGGGGAGGGTCAGAGAGAGAGGGAGTCACAGACTGAAACAGGCTCCAGGCTCTGAGCTGGCAGTCAGCACAGAGCCCGACGCGGGGCTCGAACCCACGAACTGCGAGATCATGACCTAAGCGAAAGTCGGACGCTTAAACAACTAAGCCACCCAGGCGCCCCTTTATATGCTTAATACTCAGTATTATGCTCTAATAGTTACAGGTACACTTCTAGGTGCAATATATATACCAGAGAAATAAGCATAAGGAATCCTCTCCTATAAAGAGCTTAATGACTATGGAGTTTAACAACAAGCAAGGAAATAAATATGTAATATAATTTTAGATGGATATAGTGCCTTTAATAAAAAAGGATTCTAGAGATGGTAAAAGATGGTGGCCATGAGGGAATCAGTGCTAGATACTATTACCAAGAAACACTTGCCTGAGAAGGTAGTAATAGGAAACGGGCCATGTAAAGTTTTCATGGTTGATGTGCTTGGTTTTGAAAATTGTCCAGCAAACGTAGACTAAGCCACTCCTCTATTCCGAGGCCTCAGGAAAACTTTAGGTCCAACTTTCCTGATGGATCTTTATTTTCACACTTTCTTCATTGTTCTGCAAGGTTTAATTTCTGCAATAATTATTTTATCACATATATTGCCTCTGCTTCCCTGTCACAGGTTGTCTGATGCACCCCTGATGACTTAGAAAACAGTGTAACTTTTGTGGAGGTATGAATACATTGTAGCAGCGTTATTTTTTTGCAAGTTGAACTAAAAACCCTATTGTAAATGTCATTTTCCCCCAGCCTGTTCTTTTTATCTATAGTTGTGATAATCAAAGTTACCTCCCATGGCAGTGGTCAGAAGGAAATTTCTAAATTAATGTGTAAAATAAAGTCTTAATGTGGTATTCCTAATTTGAGTACTATATGCATGTAAGCTATTAGAAACAATAAATTATTTTTCTCTACTATTTTAATACCTAGCATGCAAACTAAGAGTAGACTTTTCAGAAAATGAAAGCTGAACAGATCAAAAAAAATCTTATTAATAGCCAGTGTCACTGCACAAATATTATGAAACAGAGGAAATGAATGCTAGCAGTCTCCTGGTAGTTGTAAGTGCTAGAGAAATGGGGAGGAAGAAACTTTGAATACTGAGTAATATATTTGTCTCTGCATCTTTTCAACTTTTAAATAAATGTGAGGATGGAAAGAACACTAAACTAAATTATACATCTAGAGTGCTTTCAGTGCATTTTAGTTTTTCATATATATTGTATTTAATCCATAGAAACCTCCTCCCAATTAAAAAAATGGTAAGATTATCTTCATGCATAGATAAAGAAAAAACATATAGATGATAATAAAACTGAAAAATATAGGATCTAATCTTAAGAAAGTTATCTATCAAGACAAACATGTTAGGGATGCCATGTCAACTTATCTCCACATTTAATAAGGAATCCCCAAGATAAATGGAAGAACTCAATAATTATTGGAATATATTCTCAAATTTCTGAGAGTATTTTTAGACTTATACTGAATAATCCATTTTGGGGGGCACCTGGGGACTCAGTTAAGTGTTCCCCTCTTTGTTTCAGCTGAGGTCACGATCTCATAGTTTGTGAGACTGAGCCCCATGTCAGAGTCTGGGCTGACACCACAGAAGCTGCTTGGGAATCTCTGTATCCCTCTCTCTATCCCTCTCCTTATGCTCTCTCTGTCTCCAAATAAAGAAATAAACATTAAGAAAATTCTTTAGTGATTCATTTTTAATATTAAGTGTAGATTAATTTTTGCTCCATTCATTTCATAAGATGTACTTAAATCAACATTTTTGGATCATGTCTTGAGAAAATGGATTATTAGAATGTTATTTTGAAAACTTAAATGGGTGTGAGGCCTTCTGAAAAAAAAAAAAAAAACTTTTTTTGGGTCACATTTGAGACCCATATGGCTTAAAGATTAACTATCCTTCTGTGTACCTATTAAATATTCAGATACTAGGGATATACCAAAGCAAATTTTTATTTTTTTGTGCCAACAAGAATAATGCACAGATCCTTAATGGCTTTAGTTACACAATGGTTTCCTTGTGACAATAATTTCAGAAGTTTATGATTCATTGATTTCATTGAAGGTTAATAGAATAAAGCTTAGGACTCACAGTAAAATAGACATGTTCTGGGGTTTTCAAAGAGCATTGCCGCTGGTTAAGAGAAAGGCACAGAGTGTGCTGAGATCAATCTCCACTCCTCTGGCACAAAATCAACAACATGACACAAGCTATTTCAGTGCAAGTGTTCTTTCATGCTAAAGAAGTAAAATGCTGAAGGTTAAGAGCCCTCTTATTCAGCACCTTTATTATGGAAACACGAACTGGATCGAATATGTCTTCTTTCATATTCTAATTCTCTCTAATCTTTCAACAAAAGCAAAACCAAAGTTTATATTATTCCATTGTACTTTCTGTTCTGAAGCAAGGTCTCTGCCAGCCAAGCGGCCCAGTTGGGACTGACAGAGATGATGCACAAGCTGGGAGAATGGGCAGTGCTCAGTATCCTGGTTGCTCCACTCAACTCTCCCACCCACTTTGGCTTTCTCTTCCCTTCTCTTCCCTTCTCTTCCCTTCCCTTCTCTTCCCTTCCCTTCTCTTCCCTTCCCTTCTCTTCCCTTCCCTTCTCTTACCTTCCCTTCTCTTCTCTTCCCTTCTCTTCCCTTCCCTTCTCTTCCCTTCCCTTCTCTTCCCTTCCCTTCTCTTCCCTTCTCTTCCCTTCCCTTCCCTTCCCTTCCCTTCCCTTCTCTTCCCTTCTCTTCCCTTCTCTTCCCTTCTCTTCCCTTCTCTTCCCTTCTCTTTCCTTCTCTTTCCTTCTCTTCCCTTCTCTTCCCTTCTCTTCCCTTCCCTTCTCTTCTCTTCCCTTCTCTTCCCTTCCCTTCTCTTCTCTTCTCTTCTCTTCTCTTCTGTTCTTAGGATTCATGCAGGTCAGGCAGTCATTCCCAAAATACTGCTATCTGTGGAAAGAAGGAAGGGTAAAGGGAAGTAATTTTGTTCTTTGATAAATCGTACTTAATAGAGGGAAATACTCATGCATAAGATCATTATTAGCAAAAGATGGCAGTTTTTCATAATGAGTCACTGCTGACATTCATAAGCAGACACCTTCCTCTGAAAGCTGATAAACATAACCTATGATACTGAGTTGCTAAATGTTATTGATCATGATCTATCAATATTTTCTCTCACTAAAAACTTAACAGAGCTTTATAAAACTCTAATCCTCTTTTACTGTGTGTGAAAAATGTCATTACAAACTCAATTTTATAAAAAAGCTGAGTTGGAGTATTAAATTAAATTAGGAATATGGATAAGTTAAGTCTCACCACTAGATATGTCACTTGTTTGATGTAGAGCCATGGTCAATTTGCATAAGTGATTTGCGATTTAATTTCCTCAAATGTAAAACTGTGAGGTAATACTAAACCCAAATTTCTCTGAGGATCAAATAAGAAACAAAATGTTATGGAAAGACCATTTTTATGTGGCGTGTTAGAGAGTTTAATTTCTTTTTGATCACAGTTAGCAAAAGGCAGGGTCAGTTTCTGAAACCCAAGAAACTCAGAACCAGCTTCACTACATTAGATCATACTTGCTACCTAAGAAGTCACAGAACAATCTGTTCATGACATGAAAGGGAAAGAAGTGTGTGTGTGTGTGTGTGTGTGTGTGTGTGTGTGAGCGCACGTGTGTGTGAGGACACGCGCAGGCTCATGTGTGTGTGTGCACACGTTCTTTCCAATTAGTGATAAAGGCAGACTTTAGACTTGTTTTCCTCTTATTTATTCCTCTGTTCATATGCTCTGCACCTCTAGCACATCCCCACAGAGCCTCTCTGAGTGTAGGACTGAGCCATAGGAATTGTTGATTATGTAAATGAAACACCCCATCTAAGCAGCTCCATGGAGAGAGAAAACAGCAAAGGAGTAAATCCAGACACGAATTGAGTTAATAAAGCCTGTAGGGAGTTCCGCTTATAGTTTTCTCTCATACAGAGCTGAGAAGTTTTTCATTTGATGTGGAATCTCATGGTTTTGCTGTAAATGAAGTTCATTCAATTTCATACTTGGGTGTGTGTGTGTGTGTGTGTGTGTGCGCGCGTGAGCACACATATATATGATTTGTATGTGAGTGTGGCATATGGGCATTGGAGCTTAAATAACTATACTTTTTTATAGTATAATCCTATTTTTAAAAAGGAAGAAGGAGAATTCAGATTGAGTTTCATTAAACATAAGGAATTTATGGGGCGCCTGGGTGGCTCAGTCGGTTAGGCGTCCGACTTCGACTCAGGTCATGATCTCACGGTTGGTAGTTCGAGCCCCGTGTTGGGCTCTGTGCTAACTGCCAGCTCAGAGCCTGGAGTCTGTTTCAGATTCTGTATCTCCCTCTCTCTCTGACCCTCCCCTGTTCATGCTGTCTCTCTCTCTCTCTCTCTCAGAAATAAATAAAACATTAAAAAAATAAAAATTAAAAAATTAAAAAACATAATAAATTTAAGATCTACTCATAGATGTTTGTTATGGTGTGAAAGTCCTTATTGGTTATTGCATATTTCATAATACAGAAACTATAACAATAACTACTTTTATCCTTTACAGTTATTACTAATATAATAGTATATATAAAATAGTAAGATGCCCTAGATTATGTGTGGTAAGACTTGATTTTTCACATTGCATTGATTTTTCATATTGAGAAATCTAATCATTGGGCTACAAGAAAAGCTAACTTTAGAGCAGAGTGTGCATATTATTACTTAATAGCTTTAGATGCATTTTTATAAAAATTATTCCAACTGTAGCCTAAAAAAAGGTATCACAAATGTATGTAAGGCAATTACCTTTTGCCAGGTGTACCATGATGTTACAAAGTATCCAAAAAGTTAGTCAGTTTTACTTCCATATTTAGTATCCTCATATAAAATTGATGGTTAGTGGCACATTGAAACAGAATCACAAAATGCATGTGACTTATTTTCTGTTTTTGTTTCACTTTGTGGCTACTAACCATTAATACTGTCTCGATACTTTCAGTTTTATTCTCTCTCCTGTTTTCTTTAAAATTAAAATTAAAATTTTGGAGGGCCTGGATGGCTCAGTCAGGAAAGTGTCCAATTCTTGGTTTTGGCTCAGTTCATGATCTTATGGTTCATGGGATCCAGCCCCGTGTTGGGCTCTGTGCTGAGAGCATGGACACTGCTTGGAATTCCTTCTTTCTCTCTCTGCCACTCTCCTGCTCATAGTCTCTCTCTCAAGATAAATAAACTCAAAAAAAAGAAAATTAAAATTATAATTTGTTAGCATTTAGACTTGCTGATGTCTGCCCCACCTTGCTTCTCCAGACAGTTATCTTACAGAATATTTGGAGACATAATGCATCTTGCAGAGAAGAAAATTCCCACATCTGTCTACCATATTCTATTATATTTAACCTCTATCAATCTACCATGAACAGAAACATTTCTCCTAGAAATTCTGCGGCCAGACAGCAGTTTTTTTCATGCTTCCTTTCCCACATAAAATGATATGAAATAACACAAAACCAAATAGTTTCCTGGATGTTGCATTTCATTTAAATCATAACGTTTGAATCGCGGGACTTAAGCAACATTTTGACATTATTTTAGTATCCACCATATTCTTCTACATTAAAAAGTAAACAAGATGAGTAATAAGTGTTTGAATGAATATGAACAGAACTTGATTTTTTCCCCAAAGGACTTTATTCATGGAACAAGAAACTCAATGAAATTGTTTTACATAGGACTGTTCTCTACTTGGGTATAAGAAGATATCCTTTAAGTACAAGGATGAAATAACATATGTTTCTGTATAGAAAACTAATTTGCATACATTCTTCTATTTTCTGAAGTGAGATACAAGTATGATCATTTCCTTGAGAAATTAGACAAAATAAGGAATAAACACATACAACTTCTGAGAAAAGTTCCTCAAAAATCATATGTGATTGAATTCTAAAATGAGCATGAAGACAAGTTCTACAAGACAAGCTTTCAACAACAGCTACAATTGAATGTGTAGGAAAGGGAATGGCTTATGTTTTTTTGGGTTTTTTTTTCTTCTTCTTGTCCTGAAAGAAGAAATGCTCTTTCAGGACAGGCTGATACCACCGTTTATAGTACAAACAGGCAATTATCTGTTTAGGAACCTGATATCCTGGCAATTTTTCACAATAAAACCATCATATTGGCCCTTCACTCTATGTAATAAATATAGTTGTTTACACAAAACATTCCTTTTCTTTAAAATAGAAATTTCTAAAAATTATGTACAATTGATGGTGGATCTACTCATGTTGCCAAATTTTTGCCAGTATCTAGTTTCTTTCTTTGTGTTTTTCTGCTGGTGCATTTACCAGTCAGCTTCTATAGTTGAATTGTTCCAGAATTCACTATCATTAAATAAATTGCCTTTCTTTACTATTTTTATGTTTTGGTAATTGTGTTACTTTTAAGACATAAGATCCAAAAAGTTTTTATCTTCATATGTGCAAAATGCCTTTCTAAAATATGGTGCATTTTATTCTTAGTCTTTGATGGAGTGGGATTAATTAGACACACACACACACATGAAAAGTCTATATGCAGTACTATTATGTGCCACCTAGTATAAATTTTAAAGTATTCCATTTTATTTTTGCTTTTTTATTATTGATTCTAATTCAATATTTTTAAAGTTATGAGTTACATCTACATAACAAAGTAGTATTAGAATCATAATTCTAGATATTGTTTAAAAGGGATTCCATGTATTTGATGAGTACGATATAATTATGCATATTTAGATTAGATTAAGCATTAAAGTTTCATGAATAAAATGTAAATGAATTTTCTGATAGCGACAATATATTACACAACAAATAAAAATCTACTTCATTTTAACATTCTAATTTTCCATAAAATTAAAGTAAAAAGAGAAAACATATAGGTACTCAGAGTATAATTCTTTAAAATTTTATACTTAAATAACATATAGCAGCTTTCATGACAATATGTAGATAGTTGACCCTTGACCGATACTGGGGTTAGGGGTGCTGACCCCATGCATAGTTGAAAATCTGTATATAACTTTTGACTTCCCAAAGACAACCACTAATAGCTGTTGACTGGAAACTTTCCTGGTAACATAAATAGTCCATTAATATATAGTTTGTGGGATTCCTGGATGGCTCAGTTGGTTGAGTCAGCTCAGTTCATGACTTCAGCTCAGTTCATGATCTCACGGCTTGTGAATTCGAGTCCCATGTTGGGCTCTGTGCCCCTGAGAGCTCAGAGCCGGGAGCTGCTTCTGATGGATTCAGTCTCCCTCTCTCACTGCCTCTCCCCCACTTGCACTCTGTCTCTCTCCCTCAAGAATAAATACACGTTTTTAAAAAATTTTAAAAATACATACTTTGTAGGTTTTATGTATTATATACTGTCTTCTTAAAGTAAGCTAGAGAAAAGAAAATATTACCGGAAAATCATAAGGAAGAGAAAATACATTTGTAGTATGATACTGTATTTATGGGAAAAAATCCAAATGTAACTGGGCCTATGCTGTGCAAACCCTTGTTGTTCGAGGATCAACTGTATTTTGTTTGTTGTTTGTACATAGAATTATCAAAGAAGCTATTTTCCTTTATATTCAACCAATATGAAACACCTAATTCTTTCACTTTACATACTAGTATGATTCCTTAGATGTACAGGGATTAAAACAATGAAGTAGTTTTAACATTATAAAACCGTATGGTATTTAAGTGCTCACTAAGGTAGGTCTACCTTGCTGGAAGCTCACAAAAGCAAAAATCTGCAGCAAGTTGCATCCAAGAACTAATAAACACTTAGGTATGTTGTCACAATTACAAAGGCAGTAGAGTATTGCTTCTGTTTTCTCTCTCAGTATACCAAGAAATATCTCCATTATTGAATTCATCAGAAGAGTTAGATCAGCATGCCTTGTGCATTTAAAAACTAAAAATATATTATGAGACATAAAATTCTTTAATTTTCCCTAAACTATAAAATAACATATGCTGAATTTTTGCTTACTTTATCAATAAGTATAGACATTTTTCTCAAGTTTCTTAATCTTCTTTTGATAAATATTAGCAATGTTATTACATACTTTCTCTCCTCCTGCCTGTAATTGAGCTTAAGCTTCACTCATTTTTAAACAAACCAAAAAAAGTCATTCCCTTCAAACCCACACAGGCATGCACTATACTATCCTTTATCTATAAAAATTTCTTTTCATTTTCCTTTAGAAGCAGTTTCCTAAATATTCTATACATGCTGTGTCTTCCTTTTCAGTTCAACATTGTCTACTCAAATCATTTGAATACTCTACCTGTCCCAGGACTCGAAACATTTTCTTTGCTGAAGATCCTCAGTGAACTGCTCTGATCAAGTGAAGATTTATATTACTTGATATACTACTATTATCTTACTCGAATTTGCTATAATATTTAAGACTAGCGATTTTTACTTCCTTATAACTGTTCCCACTTCTTACCTCAAAAAACTTTGTCAGCTTTTTCTCCTGTATTAATGATAAATGCTACACAAACTTTGCCAAGGGCTGTATTTCTGCTTTGTGTCCCATAAAATTCTATAGTGTAAATTGTTAATTTCTGCTTACCTTTTTTTTCCTCATAGTATTTTTCATGTTACTACATATGTGGTAGTAATCCCTTAGCTTATATATCCTTAGGGACTGAAGTTTTATACCTGTACTAAGTGATCTTAAGTCAACTACTTATTTGTTGCTTCTTTTGTCTCATTGGTTTATCAAACCCTGTAAATTCTGTATTTAATAATCCTTCCACCCATAGATCACACAACTTCCTGTGTTTTCTCATTGCTTTCACCCCCCTGCACCAATTGGCATAGATCAATTTTTTATTCTTGACTGCTGATACATTGAATTTTTCCTTCTTCACAACATCATTAATCCAGACCCTTATTGTAATTCTCTTAGATTATTGGAGCAGCCTCCCACATTTCTCTCATTTCTTCTCTTCTTAAAGGTACTCTCCACAGCTATTTCTAAAATACAGTTTGCCCATGCCATTACCTTGGTTGAATACAACTTTTGCTCATGGGAGCCTATCCAGTAAGCACTGAACTCTTTGTCATATTATGCCAGAAGCTGTATCATTTGGCCTTGCCTGAGTGTCCCCATTCTGCCGCTCACCCCTAGTAATTCTGAATTAGGTACATTTCCATGATATAGCCATGTTTTCCATTTCACTTTCTGAGATCTATATCATTGGATTGCAGGTTATATACATCATCAATTAAGGGCCATTAAATATAAATTAGTACCAAAATATTGATAGAGTTACTTAATATTCTCTCTTCTCTCTTTGCTTTCTGTCTCCCTTTTTTCATGTTGTTGCTCTCATACCTAATTATACTTCCACCACAATGTCTTATTTTGCTGAATACTCATTTAGAACATGATGACTCATCTTTCCTTTTGGTAACTTAAGATGAAACTTATCATATAATGGAAATCAATGTTACCTGTATAGATTGGAACAGATTAGAATAATGAAATAAATCTACCATGTGAGAGATTAGGTACCATTTTCTGTCTTTTGCCTTCTAAAAGTACTAAAGTACTAAAAGTACTAAAAGTGCTGAAAGGATTTAATATTTCTGCGAGGCCAGAGCTTTCTGAGAAATAGGAGACTTTAGTCAAAGGACATGCCTAAAATGTTAATGGATGGTTGGATATTAAGAGACCTTCAGAAGAGGTTTGCCTCACTTTAGGTAATATAGGTATATATTTAGGTTGTATTAGGTATATACTTACATATTAATTAGATGTATATTTCAAAGGAGATAAAAATCCTGGGCAGTAAACTTTCGCCACGGAGACATTTATTTATATAAGGAACCCAGGGTTCTTCCCTTTTCTACCCCAGAAGAATAATTACATTGAGAAGATTCTGTCTGTCTCTCCTTTTCTTAGGACAGGAGGGGAAATGTATACATAAGCTCCTGTCATTGTATAATTGTGTTTCATTTTCTATATTACAGGCATTAGGACATAGGGTTATATCTAATGTCATTGTATCACTTCAGATGAGGGAATAATTAAGGAAAAGGGAAGCCAATGTATTATTATTATAAAAAAACCCAACTCTGATATTTAGTATAGAAAGCATGTGTTTGTGTTCAAGATAAAAAGCATAACTATAGATATTAAAAATAATCTCATAATAAAAAGAGGATTAAGACCTATTTAAACTCTATATAATTGAATTTCAGCATTCGTATAGCTTTCCAAATCTCATATCCCAGTTCATTTGGATAGGAATGGATGAATAGAATGAGGGAAGAGGTTTTGCCTAATAATATATATAGCACTGAAAAGATAAATGTCAAGAATAGAGCTCTAAAAAAGAGAAATCTGGGCAAAAAGCACACTTAGAAGTGGTGCCCCTCCACTTGTACAATGCTTATGTCAACTAAATCCATTTTATCTTAAAGACTTCAAAATTATGGTGAAGGAAACAGATTTAGCAATTACTGTATGCTTAGTGCTTAGATCAAGTCTTAATTGTCACACTAAAAGTAGAATGAAAGTACAAGGTAGTTATTATATTCTAGATACAAAAAGGACCAGCATATAAAGAAATCAATAAATTCAATTCACCAGACTGTCATAAGTAGTATTGGTATTCACATTTCAAATTTGTATTTGACTTTAAAATAAAGCATTTTATAAATGCAGCCTCTCATCTCTTCAGAACAGTCTCTTCTTCCTTCACAGACCAAGATTATCTGTCAACTAAAGAAAAAATATCATATGGGAAATTATATTTTCATAATTTAAAGAATCTGTAAAACATCTGTGTAGAGTCTACCAATGTTTACATCCATCTAAATTATGAAATTAGAGGGAAAAACATTAAAGACAATATAAAAATACTAATTTACAAAGAGTTTAATTTTTGATTTTTTTCTTTCTATATGGAAGTATGAATAATTTATTTGAGATACACCTATTTAGGATGGAGCAGCAAAAATATGAAATAAGTGACATTTCACAAGCAAAATTTCTATATTACAAATAATCAGGCATTAAAATGGTGAAAGTAACAAAAGTTCCTTCCAAGATGCACAAGAATAACAAATTATAGGTAATTCCCTAATGTGACCACCTAGTAAAATAGATTTTACTATTTCATGGATCAAAAATAAGTGGTTGTTCCTATAATGTACATTTATCTATGTTGTCACTTGATTCTTAAATTTAGCACATTCTTACCACTTCTCTGGGCTTTATGCTTTTTTACCTCTCTGGATCCAATCTGTGACCTAGAAGGCAGGAGCCAAAAATACGTCATAAACTTTATGTATTAAAAGCTAAGTTACAGAATTCCTGGAGAACTCATTCATTTAATAAAATCTCTAAATTTCTACAATGATTAATAAAGATGTATGTGCACCCACATACACACCCCCACCTCCCCTGTCCCAANGGCTGAGATTTTATTGAAGTCTTATGAAGACTTTGGTCTCAGAAAGGCCAGAGCATACTATAGGGGTGTGACTTTGATGTAGTTCTTGCCAATGAAATACAAGCAGATATTGATTAGAAGCTCTTGAGAAAACTTTTACTTCCTGAAAAGAGTATGGAACATCACACAAAGTACTTTCACTGTCACCAAGACCCCCTCTGTGTTTAAATGTGGAATAAATGCATAATATTTAAAGCTGCTACATCCACATGGCTGTTTTGTGACCATAAGGAGAAAGCCAGGAGACCCACAGAGAGAGAGTTTTCAGATCCCTCACCTCCTGACTTCTAGAATAATGTTAACAGCTGTCTTAATATCTTCATGTCATGTGAGAAAACTAAAACCTTTGGGATAAAACCTATTAATTTTTCTTTCCTGCTACTTGCACCCCATGCTTTTCTTACATATTTAGTCATTCATTAAGCAATGTTTCTTTCCATTTTAATCAGTTGATTGCATTTCATAAAAGTGATCCTGGAAATAGCAAGACATGAATACCAAGTTCCAGGATCTAATCAAATATAAGTGTTACCCACTACAAATAGTAAGATTTCACATTTAATCAAATGTAGTATTGCTACTAACACAAATCTCATGAAAGAAGATTCATACCTCAATCCTGACACAAGTTACCAATGCAAATTTTAATCCTATTAAAAGGGATATTCTTTGTATTTGCGTCATCTGGCTACACCAAGTATTAAAACAAATTTCTTTTTTCTTGTTACTTCATAGTTAGCTATGTAAAAGCTCATTAAAATAATAAGCAATGCATGAAGTAATTAAATATATAATTTGGAGTTATTTTTGAAAGGTCACAATGATCATGATGTTTCATGAAGAGAGTCAAGTCATACATGCTTTAACAGTAAAATAGCAATGGATTAAAAATACTTTTTTCAAAATATTTAAAATATGTTACTCCTATTTTCTTCTTATTTCTGTCTCTTTTCATATATATAAACCTATATATGCTGCATCATGAAAATTACAACCTTGTGAGATATGACAAAAACTGAAGCAATCTGTAACTCAAAGGACATGGAAAATTCTGAAGTGTCTGCTATGTATTACTTGAGTAACTAAATGTAAAAGAAAGTTAAGGTGAAATTGAAATATTTAATTTTAGTTCTATGCATTTTCCTACTTCTCAACCAATTATCAGTAGTAGAAAGCCATTGATGATCTAAATAGTTAAAACTATGGCATTACTTCTACATTTATTTATATTCAAGCATACAACCAGGGGGCTCCTGGGTGGGTCAGTCGGTTAAGCATCCAACTTCAGCTCCTATCATGATCTCACAGTTTGTGAGTTAAAGACCCGCATGGCGGGGGTCTGTACTGACACCATGGAGAGTGGAACCTGTTTGGCATTCTGTGTCTCCCTCTCTCTCTGCCCCTCCCCCGCTCGTACTCTGTCTCTCTCTCAATAAAAAACAAACATTAAAAAACATTTTTAAAGTTTCAAGCAGGAAGAATTTCTAACTTAGGCATATGCACTGAAATAAAAATTATGAAAATGTTATGTATTTCTGTATTAAACTATATATAGGTGTATATACATATCTTGAAATACATGCATATGTGTAATTTTAGTAATAGAAAGCAATGAGTTTTCTTAGATACCAATGCTAAAATAACATAACTAAGGTTTAAGAAACCCACTAGCTTACAGTTATGTTTGTCTATGTAAGGTTCTTTCATTTCCTGTCTATACATCAACATCATTTTTCTTAATGCTGAAAATTATATATAATTTTGTATATTCTCATAGCTTTGTTTCTTTCCATTCCTGTTATTCCATTGAATTTGCTGTCATAGTTTTCTACAACCTAATGAAAATGAGTAATAGGATAATTTACATGAGCATAGTCAGTCTGAAAAAAGTTTTAATGCTCATTCTACCCTGAAATGCCTTTTTATTTTGAGATTGTATTTATGATTAAAACTATAGGCTTTCATATCCAACTAATGTGTGGAAAATTCCAGTAAATCATTTTGCTAAGTAATATTTCATGTATATTTTAACCATTAAAACTAAACTAACTATAGCCAGTGTGTTGAGTAAATGTTATTTAATATTTAATGGTAACTATTAGAAATAACCAATATTTGTGGATAGCACAGTAGAAGTGTATGTGCCTTCAGGGATATTTAGACTGTCAACTAAACCTAGACAATAAAGAATGGTGGATCTATGTCAAAGCAGATTAAGTGAGTCAAAGTATTAATCAATATTTTCTTTTTCTCTTTCTTTTTTTCCTTCCTTTTCTTTCTTTCTTTCTTTCTTTCTTTCTTTCTTTCTTTCTTTCTTTCTTTCTTTCTCTCTCTCTCTCTCTCTCTTTCTCTCTCTCTCTTTCTTTCTTTCTTTTCATTCAAGGACATGCCCTCCAAATGACAGATTCTCAATTATTCTTAAAATCATGGGGACTAATTATAGTTTTTACTTACATCTGCACTTAGGTAGAGATAGTCATAGGGAGGGAAAATCATGGAATGAAAATATCCCAAATTCACAATTATAGCATTTGTTTTTGCATGAATGTGTTGGGTTGCTTTATAAGTTTGGTTAAATAACTAGGCTAATAATCAATTTTATTTCCCAAATAAATTTTACTAAATGTCTATTCCTTTCAAGATATTACTATCATTTATTCTTATCTTACTTCATTAATTTTGATGTCATTTTCAACATGTAGCATTACTAAGAGGGTTTATTTCTTGATAACACTTCATGTGTTGAGAAAAAGTTAACAAACCACAATTAGTCATAGTTTGTACAGAGAACATACATTGAAAAAGTCTAAGTACCCGAAAAGAGATCTCATATTCATATCATTTGAGTCTTCTATCAGCAAGATTTAGGAGGAAATTTCAGTAACATGCAGTATTGTATGCTCCATTGAAATGACTGTAGTATGTTGCATCAGTTTAAATATTTTGTTTGTAGATGCCAAGGCAAACTATGTATTTGCAAAATGTTATGTGTTTAAGATACTTTTGTTTTGATAGCAATGCATCAAAAAAATGAAAACATCAAATATATAGACATTTGTCATCAAGAATTGTATAAACATTATTAAAAGGTGAAAAGACTTTTAGATGTAGAAGACAGTGATCTTTTGTTCTCTGTATTATATAGAGCATTAAATCATGATTTCAGAACATGTTTTTATTATGTTTTATTTATTATTTCTAAGCCTAAGGTATGTTACAGGAGCCTATTGAATGGACTCAGCATTGCCTTCTGAACCCATTGTGATGCTAGTGGGATCCCAAATCTCAGTGCTGTTGTTCAGGACTCTTGTAAACAACATCTAAGAAACAGCCAATTTTCCTGGGTTTAGTAATCTAGGCAGAGCTCCAAAAACACAGAAAAAAGCTGCAAAGATCATGGCTAGTGGGCAATTGTTATGTACTAATTAATTTTTTTAAGAAATAGGAATAGATCTTGAGAAATTAGTAATACACCAGGGTTAAATATTGCCAGTGGAACTTCCCCAGGCATGGGGGGGGGAGGAGTCCCTTGTATCATCAAGTTACTTTATGAAAAGAATAAAATATCTGAACAATTTTCCTTGACATCACCACAATAAGAACTTAAAAGTGCTCAGAAATGTAATACTATAATTCTGTCACAATTGATTTGTATAGTCAAACTAGCATAGGACTTAATTCTTGCAAGGAAATTCACCGGTGGTAACAATTGAAAATTTGAGTTTGTGACTTATTTGACTCAGGGTTGTGGAAAATTCTGAGAGAATATTCCTATAAATTCATATGTGAGGGCAGATCCTCCTGCAGTTTTTTCTTTAGACATAATGAGAGAAAAAAGTCTGTCCTACTTTCTCCAGCCAGATCACTGTGAACAAAGAAGTAAAGACAATGTTCATAATAAAACTTTTTCTCTAAAGCCTTCATTCAAATGTAGCATGAGAAATGAGGCCGCATTCATGGGAATTTCAAATTGATTTTAAGAACTATTGAGTACTGCATCCATAGGAAAATTCAATTCTCATTTTAGAGTTTGGGGATATAAATATATATATATATATATTTATATCCCTAAACTCTAAAATATATCCCTAAATGTGTCAGTGATGATTCAAACTTCAAAGCCCCAGGTATAATTTGTATAATTTGAATCATTTACATCAAAACAAAGAAACATTTTTTTAAAACCTGAAAAAATATAATCTTTATGTTCATATTTTAGAGAAGCTTCTATAATTCTTATAACTCTTAACTGAAGTTTTTAAAATAAGGAAAATAATTCCATGTGAAAAGCTTAGCTATGCTCTTTCCATTCTTATTAAAATTTGATGTGAAATAGCCATCAAAAGAAAACTGAAGCAGAGATTTTTAAATTCAGATTTCTGAAGGTATCATTAGGTCCCACTGGCCTCCCAATGTAACCCATGTCTTTCATTAGCATTATTAAACACATTACCTAAAATAAGTTAGTAGTAAAGCATAAAATTCTTAGAAATATAGAGAAAGGTCTATTATACTCATAGAAGATTGTAACAAAAACATGATGGCTTGAATTAACATAATCGATATTTGGTGCTTTCAAAAACAGAGAGATGTAACAATAGCATTTGAATAGTGGACAACTAAATGAGAAGTAAAAAAAGAAAAGTCAAGAGTATGCTTTTAATTTTTTTTTAACATTTACTAATTTTTGAGAGAGCACAGCAGGGGAGGGACACAGAGAAAGGGTGACACAGGATCTGAAGCAGGCTCCAGGCTCTGAGCTGGAAGCACAGAGCCCAACGTGGGGCTCAAACTCACGAACTGAAAATCATGATCTGAGCTAAAGTAAGACGCTTAACCAACTAAGCCACCCAGGCACCCAGAGGCACCTTTGTTTTTAAGAGACGAGTATGAGAAATATTTTTGTCCTCACAATAAAAAATGTTCCTTTTATGTCATATCCTTACAAACATGACTGCAGCTATAAATCTATATGTGGTATTCTTGATAGTCTCAATCAAAAGTTGAGGATTTGTTTCTCTCATACTTTTTTCAACTGGTTGGTCCTCTGGCCCTGCATCAAAATCAGAGCCAACCATATGAAAGTAATATCACAGTCTTCAGTTTTAGAATCTACGCCCCTTCTCATTTAATTCTGATCTTATTTCATTCTTACTATGACACTTTACACATTTTAGAGCTAGTTAGAAGGATAAAAATGAACTGAAAACCATTTTTATAGTACTATATACTATTCTTATGCAAGATCACAAAAAGCAATATGCTAGAAACACATTTAGTAGTTTTAGCTTGAGAACTGTGATAAAATTAGGCAGAATAAGAACATATTCTTTGTTACGTTTATAAAAGGATCTTGTAAACTCACTAAAAGAAGGAGGAATTAAAAATTCTCTAACAATTATTGATGACTTTTTTACACATTTACTGTCTACATCTTTATAATAATTTGAAGTGTTCTATTTCTCTAAGGATAGAAATCTACAAAATTTATTTTCTATAAACAAAACCAAGGTGAAATGAATGAATAAAAAAATAAGTTCAGTATATATTACCTCACCTTATCTGGAATAAAAATATTGGAATTTTTTTTCTTGAGCTACTCATATTTAAGTAGTATGAATAATGGCTTGACCTATTCCATCCCTAAAAGGCCATTCCTCTAGGCATTGTATTACACCACTCATAGCAGTGTGCAAATTTCAAGGAGTCCTGAAGCCTCATCTTGGGATGTTTTCAAGTGGCAAGCGTGCATACAGATGCCTTAATGAAAATGTTTCCTCTCTGCTGTAAAGTTTAATGTAAAAACCTTGTAAAATCTTTCACCTCTTCATCTGTCCAATTATTCAAAATATATTCGACACATCCTATGAGTAAATATTTTTTTCAAGATCAATTCTAATAATAATAGAAAACCATCCATTTTAAAGAAACTGCATCAGCCTAATGGAAAATCATAAACACATGGTCTCAGGTGTATTTTCCTTCTTACATCTTCTTTAATCTTTTCTTGCCAGTTTTGAGTCATTACAGTAATCTAATGTGTAAAAACATTAGTATATACATTATTTTAAGATAAAGGCTTCACAAGATTGTGTAATGAACAAAGATTACAAGATTACACGATAAGATTTTGGCTAAGAACATGGATAAAATTACCCCATCTTTAGTCACACTAAATAGAATCATAAGAGAGGCTTTGAAATACATCATTATACATTTATGTATATAATGAAATATATACATATTTCTCCTGAAGATAAAGTATTAAATGTGAACTTTTTTTGTTTAGTAAAATATCATTTAAAATTTGCTTGCTGTTAAATTTGATGTCATAGCTATAGATATTGTTACATTTTTTATTATGCTGTGCTAGTTATTAGTCTTCAGTTTTATGTATCAATTATGGTTTCTATGCAGTCATTTCTACTCCTTACTTATGGACATGTTTAAAGAAAAGTTCTCCTGGTCTCCCATTATTGACACAATTTTTAGGTGATGTTACATGAATAGAAAAGTTCTGCCATTAAGTTCCCTACATTCATAGCTTTTAAAGAAATATGAAACCCAAAAGAATGTGCAAATTATGTACAAACTTATAAAACATATAAATGCAAAAGAATACTTAACTTAGAATAAAAGTTTAAGTCAAGGATTACCCTTTGAGTAAAGAGATTTATGTGCACCATATATTTCAAGCTTCTGCGTTAATTAGCCAGACATGTTTTCTTATAATATCATCCTGCATCAGAGCTCTACAATTATTGCATTTCTTCAGTGTGTCTTTTATATATTTTTCCCATTCTCTCTGTTGCCAGACATATAACAATAACTCCCAGCCATTTTCCTCTTCTAAAGGTTATTTGCAGTCTGTCCAGTTATTGACTGTGTTGTTTCTGCTTTGTTGGAAAAACTCAGAGTTTATACTGTGTTTTCCTCTCTCACGCTAAGGAGTTCTCTAATTTTATACAGTATAAATTAACCCTTTATCTTGATGAGCCAAGAATGAAATGTGTTGGTCTGACTTTTCCTTTCTGGTGTGCCCAGCAGGGCTCACACACAACCGTCCTTTGACCTTGTAGGTATGCAGTCCCTGATTATAAAAGAAACTCATACAATTTTTATTCCAGAACCAAAAGTATAATAGAACGATCTGGGGGTAAAAAAAGGATTTCAAAATATACAAGATCTCCCTACCTTTTGTAAAAGCTAGATATTGCCACTATAAAGTAACTATTATGATTTTTGTTACATTTTCTAACTATTTGCAATAGTGGCAAAGTGCAGGTAGAGGAATAAGCCTTTCTTAAACAATCTGACCAAACTCAAAAGGAACTGCAAACCACATAAATCTAAAAACTGCTAAAATTCTGAAAATAATGAAGCTGTGACCAAAATGAATTTTGACATGTATTTTTTTCTGCTTTTGAAAGATAGATGTCTGCAAATGAATAAGTGACAAATTTTTAAATTTTTAAAAATGTTTATTTACTTTTGAGAGAGACAGAGACAGAGTGTGAGAGGGGTAGGGGCAGAGAGTGAGGGAAACACAGAATCCAAAGCAGGCTCCAGGCTCTGAGCTGTCAGCTCAGAGCACGACATGGGGCTCGAACCCACCAGCCGTGAGATCATGACCTGAGCTGAAGTCGGAGGCTTAACCAAGGTGCCCCAAGCGACAATTTTTAGTAGACCAATATAGCTGGAGGAGAAAATAGTAACAAAAAATAGTAAAAAAGATATGACTGCCTTCATGTTACGTGTATGTTGTATGAACATAGGAGAAAGGCTAATTACACAGGAATATATTAGATGCCTATATGTGTATATGTATTCTATGTAACAAACTTCCCCTAAGTTTAGTGACCTAAAAACACCTAACATTTATTATTATCATGTTGTCTACACCAGTTTAGACTGTTACAACAAATGCCCTGGGTTGAGAGGTGTTATGCAGAAATTTATTCCTCACCGTTCTGAGGCTGGAGGTCTGAGACCATGGTGTCCATGTGGTTAAGTTCCACTGAAAGCCTTCTTACTGATTTGCAGACAACTGCCTTCTCTCTAGATCTTCACATGGCAGAGAGGAGAGAGGAAAGCAAACTCCCCTATCTTTTCTTATAAAGGCACGAATCCCATTCATAAGGGCCCTATCCTCATGGCCTAATTACTTCTCAAAGGCCGTGCCTCCAAATACCATCATATTGGGGATTAGGCTTCAACCTATGAATTTGGAGAAGGCACATTCAGTCCATAACACTTGTCTTAAAGAATATATTAAAGACTGCATATAATTCCTTTATACAACTGTCCATTAAGTACCACAGTTGGGCTGGGCACTTGGGCATGAGTTGTGGAATCATAGGTGCCCCGTCTGACAAATGTCCTGTTAGCATCTGGAGTGTTTTCTATGGAAATTTAAGACATTTTAGTATTCTCTTTATTTGTTATGACCTTAATTCCAAACAAACAAAAGAAAAATTATTCCATTTTTAAATATTCAGAATAATTTCTGTGTGCTTACATTCATAGTACATCCGTAAAAATAAATATTACTTAATTCAGTCATGAATCAGGGTTTCTTTTTTTATGAATCTAAATTTCTAAAAGAATCATATTAGTAATAATGAATTAAGATGACTAAGAAAAGCAACATATACACTTTAGAAGCTATTTCTGTATGACAGTATATCACGGAAGGAACGTTGGACATACTTTTTATTCATTCTTAGGTTAACAGCTAAAAATATGTCTTAAAATGCTAGAAAAAAAGTGATATCTTTTGTCTGTTAAAACTGACATCATTGCTAAGCAGTGTTTCATTTTCTTCCAGGAATCTGTCAGCAAAAGTATCACTATACATATATATAGTGAAGAAGTTTAATTGTCTAAAAATTAAAGGTCATTTAATTGTGTTACTTTTGAAGCAAATATTTAAATAAAATTTTGTTTACTTCTCTAAAAAATTCACAAAGAAAATATGTAGAGATTTTTATTTTAATTTTTTTTTTTTTTTTGAGAGAGAGAGTGAGTGAGAGAGAGGGGCAGATAGAGACTGTGTGTTTCTTTAGCAGGATCCATGCTCAGCATGGAGCCCAATGCAGGGCTTGATCCCATGACCTTGGGATCATGGCCTGAGCTGAAATCCAGAGTAGGAGCCTCAACCAACTGAGCTACCCAGTTGCCCCTAGATTTTTAGACCTTTAATTTAAGAAACAAGACAGTTCTGCCCATTTCCCTCAATGACTGTACATTTCCCTTCTTTATGTTTTTACTTCTCCTTTATAGATAAAATATCTATAACACTATCCCTAGTTTCTAGCTTCAACTTATAAAATAGTCATCAAGGATAACCATCTATATTTTTTAAAACTATATAATAGAAAAACATAATTTCTAAATTAGACATTTTCACATAATTAAAAAAATAAATAAGCACTTAGAGACAGTGAAAAACCGCTTTCTCAATCTTGGTCAATATTGAGTCAGGATTTAACACCTGCCTGACATTGTACAGGTTTGCAAATCTCATGTTATCTGACTTTATAGATCAAGCCAGGACTTGTTGTAACTGACAAGACTTTAATTAGGTTTAGTTTCACGGCCATGTGCCTATTACTCAAATGTGTTGCCTTTTAAAAATTATACCAGTAAGATACTGGCACAATTTCAAGTTCATTTCCCTGCAGTCATTGGAGAGACATAACCCAGAAACAACCAGAGTGCTTATCTCAAATAAAAGTGCATAATAGCGTTATTTGAATATCCACATGAAAATAGTGATTTCAGTTTACTTTGCATGGTAAATGTAAATCAGGAAGAGTGCACATTCAGCAAATGTCAGAAGAGCTTCAACTTCAGCAAATATTAAAAGAAACAATAAAAATCTATGAATGCTACTGAATGATACAAGCACCAATTAAGAGAGTATTTAGTTACTTGAATGTAAACTAAAGATACTAACATTTCTTTCTTAACATAATGGTAATTATAATTATTGTTGTGGTAAAATATTTAAAACTTGGTAAAAAATAAACCTATATATTTGGAAATTATGATTGAACACATAGATCAAAGCATTGAAGTAGTTCTATCTGAAAATACTCTACAGTGCAAAAAATAAAAAGGCAGTTGGTTAAAAAGATCCCCAAGAGGCAAGTTACATTTTTATTTTGTTTCGTTTCATGTGTTTTATTACATCTTGGCGTCTGTAGGATTTTTAAAGTCAAAGCTGTGTTACCTCACTGTTAAGGTAGAATCAAGCCCCAGGACATCTCTGAAAGGTGATCTTACCTCTTTCTGCACCATACCCATTCATTCTTCCTCTGGGAAATGTCTAATTTGTCATCAGTCTTAGACGATTCTTTGACATTTCAACACCCTCATAGTATTCCCCTACAGAGATTTATGAGGATGATGACTAATATTTATTTACTTGCTGTGTACTAATAAACACCTATTTTGATGGTCTTGTATGTAGTTACTTTAATTCTTGTAACAATCCCTTGACTATTTATTATAATTCTCATTTTTACAGAAAGGTAAATCAAGGCACAGTGATGAGACTCATCCAAGCACAGAACTAGTAAGTAGCTGACCCGGGATTTAAAACTGCAGACTGTCTCTACAATCTGTGCTCTTATAATTTAAATAGAATGTATTTTTATTTACATATGCCCTCCTATGACCTCGTTAAGCATGGAAGCTTATAATTATTGAGCTCTAATAAATGCTGAATCCAAGGGGCATCTGGGTGGCTTAGTTCGTTAAGCATCCAACTTTTGATTTCGGCACAGGTCATTATCTCACAGTCGTGAGTTCGAGCCCCACATTGGGCTCTGCGCTGACAGCACAGAGCCTGCCTGGGATTCTATCTCTCTCTTTCTCTCTCTCTCTCTCTTCTTCCCTCCCTCTCTCCTGAAAATAAATAAACATTAAAAAAATTGAATCTGATATAGAAATGCAAAGTAAAGGGAAAATTCTTAATTTGATTATTACCATCATCTTTCTTAAACATGAAAACTGTAACAAAACAGTTAACCCTGTAGAAGTCAGTATTGTTGTTTCCTGATATTTGGGTACCATCAGATCACTTAAACTCAAAGAGCAGTAGGTTATGTAGGTTTCACCTTTAATATAAACATGAAATAGATAATTTAAAAAAGCGGCATTTGCATATGTAAAGTAGGTTTCCTATTCTAAGAGATTCTCAGCCTTCACCATCTCAAGGTCAATGCTATGTTTACTATATACATATAATTTTTTAATGAATCATTTTTCTTCCCCAGTAAACTAAATGCTAAAGAAATATGAGCAGATTTATGTGAGGAATTGTCAGTAAATATCCTGATCAATATAAAAATTGGACAAGCCACATGCTAAAGTCACATTAAATTGAAAATTAAGGATAAATCCATAGGAGGATGGTAATATGCACAGATGGCAAGGATGGACCCAGTTGCCTTCCAGCCTGTACCTGTTCGGGAATATATGAAGCTACATCTCTACAATATCTTCACTATATTAAATGTTGGCTGGTGGCTGCCAAAATCTAAAAGGATTTCTCTCTTAAAAGAAAATGAACATGAAATTCACAATTAGAAAAAACATATTTGCATATATAACAGAGGTTTCATGCTCTATGAAAGTCCTAATTGAATAATACAACCAAAGTACAGGAACATAATTTTCTTAAACTAAAATATATTAATATCTGTAAAAAGCTAGAAGTTCCAAATTTTAAATGAGCAGAATAAGAAGCCCATGCTTTAGGTTCATGGCCAATAGCCCAGAATAGGAAGCAACCTGGGAAACAAGAATTTCTCTTCCCACTGTTAATTATAATCTATGAGCTGGTCCCTTTTGGTTCAAGGTACAGAAACTCAGTTAGGACTGCACTGGGCCCAGACGGTTGAATGATTGACTGGCTACCATATTTGTGCCAGATTGGCCCATCTCTCTACTTTTTCATCCAGGTCCATATGAACTAGAAGACTGTATATGAAGGAAATAATTATGTTACAAAATGAAAAATAAAATATTTTTAATATCCAGAAAGAATAACACTGAAAAATTTGGGAACAGTTCTTTAATCTAAAACATTAATGTAATATGTTTTCTTTCTTAGATATTTTCAATCATTAGAGATTATTTACAAAGATTAAATATTTATATTTAAGCTAAATCATAATGGTAAATCTGTATAATGACAAACTCCATATATTTCTGTAATTTTCTGTAGTAAAGTTCTATATTTAAGCAAATTCAGAGACATGTGAACATTCATTTTAATATAGCAGAGCATTCCTTGCTTAAAGCAGAAGAGAATATTTTTGCCTAAATCATTGTTAGAAAGAGTTATATATGTATATATGTATACATATTTGGATTGATTAAATTAATTCTAGTATATTTCTCAGTGAAAGCTCGTTTATATAACTTCATGAACCTGAACACAGCATTCTAAAAAGTATTAGCATAATATTATGCTTTTCTAATATTAATATATTATTTAAAGTAGAATACTATAAATTTAATTTGTAATAAAATTTCTATTTATTCTGATGATCAGATTTGAAAATCATTAGTATAACCTGAATAATATAATAAACAGAGCTCTTAAATGTAAATCAATATACTCTTATTTTTGTCTGATTTAATTCATCCATGTGATTGAGGAGAAAGTCTTGATAAAAGAGAAAATTATTGTAAAAGCGAGTTCCATAATCAGACAGTGGAATATTATTTCTGTCATTGTCAAATAATGAGAGTGTAGCAATTTTATGTCCAATGGTATTTTTATTTCTTTCTTTCTTTTTTTTTTTTTNACTGCGAGATCATGACCTAAGCGAAAGTTGGACGCTTAACCGACTAAGCCACCCAGGCGCCCCGGTATTTTTATTTCTGACTCTATAATTTATTAGAAGCATGACAAGAGGCTATAAAGTTATATGTAAATCTTGGCTTATTTTAAATTTTAAATGTGGAGAATTGGTTGATTTGTATCTATATGTGTTAGTATATATTTATGTTATTTTATATGACATAGTAATGTTATATATTATCCGAATAAAATGGCATCCCTTTTTTATACTTATAGGCACTTTGCAGACTGGTAATTTGCCCCTTAACTCATTTACCTATGCATCCAGTCTTTATTGCCCAGGATCTCTCAAATTCACAGTAAATAAAACCTTGAATGAATATTGTGTATTTTGTAAAATTTGCATTAAAATAGTTTTTTTTTAATAGTTTATTGTCAAATTAGTTTCCACATAACACTCAGTGCTCATCCCCACAAGTGTCCTCCTCCATGCCCATCCCCCCCTCCCCCCCACANTAAAATAGTTTTTTGTTGTTTTTGTTTTGATAGTTTTCCTTACTCTGGTGGTACTGCATATTTCTTTCATTACGATTTGAAATTTCTCTCTCAAAAATGTTGATGTCCATTTAGCTTGCATTTTTCAGATTCTTTTTTCTTTTTTAAAATTTTTAATGTTTTATTTATTTCTGAGAGAGAGAGAGACAACATGAATAGGGGAGGGTCAGAGAGAGAGGAAGACACAGAATCTGAAACAGCCTCTAGGCTCTGAGCTAGCTGTCAACACAGAGCCCAACGCGGAGCTCGAACCCACGAACCGTAAGATTATGACCTGAGCCAAAGTCAGATGCTTAACCGACTGAGCCACCCAGGTGTCCCAGCATTTTTCAGATTCTTAATTCAGTCTTTGCTGTGAGGATGTTTACAGTGCCATATAGAGCTACAACTGTAACTTATGGAAATTCCTGTTGGTCTGGAAAGTACAGTCTCATTTTCTCCTTTATTTTTCAGATGGCATGGTAATAAAATGAAAAAAGAGTCTTTAGTGTCTTTAGTAATTAATAAATAGCATTGTATGGTAACAGTAACTTCTAATTGTGTTCATAGCAAATTAGTTAAATTAGTAACAGAAGGACCTTTCAAATTATAAATTTTTTCTTTTTACTCCAAATTCTATTAGATTGCAGTCCTAGTGTATTTCTCAGTGAAAGTTAGCTTTTTCACATGGAAAGCTATGTGGGATTTGAAGAAACTTGAATAATTTAAAATGTAGTATTTTGGCTTCTATATCAGTTATTAGGTTTTAATTGATTGACACCGTTAAGAAAGTTAGTGTCTAAGAAAGGAGCAATGGCCTGGGATTCCCGGACTTTGAGTATTATCTTCAATCTTGATTTTACCTAGTTCTTTTCTTTTTTCATTAAAATGTCACATCCTCTCAGAGTATCCTTTCAATGCATAAATTAAAGAGATTGCATTCCATAATGAATAAAGTCTCATCTAGCTAAACAAAATTCAATTAACCACTCTAACCTTTGATGTTTTGAAGTGGTCACTAGTATTAAAATGATAGTATCCTTCTTGGAAATATCATGGAGTACCTCATGTCAACCATGTAAGATTCTTTATTGAATATTAGAAACTTAGAGTACATATGCCCTGTAGTAAATATGCACTGTAAAGAGATATGCTCTATAAAAACAAACACAGCAGCATTATAAAAATGTTGCATATAATTTGTAAGTAGAAAAATAATTTCTAATGGTCACAATTTCTTCATGAAAAACGAGAATGATTATTGTTTAAAAAAAGCCTTTTCCAAATGCAATACAGATTACGTTACCTAAGTTTCTATCCTATTCAAATAAACAACTATTATTAATTTGATGTTTCAACCTAATTTCAGTATTCTGTCAGTCACTAAAAGCAATCAGTTAAACAGTTAAGAGTACATTTATTTTTCTTGATTATTAGCTAAATGTATTTATTAAAGAAAACACAAATTGATTTATTTGACAAATACTACCAGTATTCCTTTGAAAGTTTGTAATTTTCCTTTAAAATAGCCAAGTAACATTGTTTAAGATGGAAATAGTGATAGCATTAATAACACAGAAATTGTCCAGGTTGGTACTAAGTTCACATTCAATATTTAAATTCATATACAATATCTAGATTAACTGCATTTATATATTTTAAAAATATAGAATCTGTGTTCTACAGAATCAATTCTAACATTTTAAGAAGTCATTTATTCATTTTTGATAGAGGGAGAGCAAGAGCGAGCACGACTAGGGAGGGGCAGAGCGAAGGAGGAAGAGTGAAAGAATTCCAAGCAGGCTCTGCACTATCAGCAGAGAGCTGGTGCAGAGCTCTGCCTCACTCGTGTCCTGAGTCAAAGTCAGAAGCTTAACTGACTGAGCCACCCAGGCGTCTCTAATTCTAACATTTTTAATGAAATTGATTCATTATAAATTCTTTATTGATCAAGTAAATTATAACAAATTTTTTTAAGTCAAGGAATTTTATAATTATCTGTTCTCAGGAAAAGTTATCCATAATGACTGGATTATTATAAATACATCCACTTTTAAAGTATGAGTGTATCACAAAACTCAAAATGTTTTCTCATTAAAAAGAAATTCTTAAAATTTTGTCTACTGAACATCTGCTTTAAAGTTAACCAGATGTTAAAATTTGTTTTAGTAGACCAGATGAAATGGAACCTATTCAGTTATGAAAAACCCATACACAAATAATTGTCTAGCTGTTGACATGTCAGCTGTTGGGCTTTATTATTCTGAAGAGCTATGATGATTCAAGTCAATATTTGTTTTGTCAAAAGCCAAACTGCAACCGAGTAAAACAAAGCAAAAAAAAAAAAAAAAAAAAAAAAAAAAAATTTTTTNAAAAAAAAAAAAGAATTTATTGCAAAGGTTTCAGGCTGCAAGCCAGAAAACTCAACGCTACAGGAGCAATGAGTTCTGAGTTGCTCAGTGACCAGAGGGTTTTTATGAGGTTAATGAGAGAGTCATTCGGCTAGTGCAGCTGATTGTTTGCCTAGTCTTCTTCCTTGTTTGGTTCAGGGCAGCTGAAGGAACAGGAAAGGGCTAGAGATGTGAACAGATGTGGCATTTAGTGATTGGCTGGTGTCCTGTGCTGATTTCTGAGAAAAGGTGTACATTCCTGCAACTTGTGTTAGGTAAGGTTAAGTTTCATTTTCTTTAATGCACCTATGTTGGCCAACTCCAATTTGTTCCTGACATATGCAACTCTGTTTTAGTTTTAGATCCACGGTTTTTTTTAGGATGACTGAATAAGTATGCACATTTAGAAACTGAGCATAGAGGTAATTGTTTAAAAGTTGATCTTAATTGGCAACTGTCACCCTTATTAAAACATTAAAATAACAACAACAACAAAACATTGAAATGCATTTTGATTTAAAATTCTCAGTAACATATCTCAACTATATATGTTGAATTAGATGCATTATGATAGTATCACTTAATTGTTAAACAGTAAGTGATCTGGCTTTCTCCTCACCTGTCTCTCTTTGCTTCTTTCTGAAACCAAAATTTAAATGATTAAAATATATCCTAATAAACCAATTATATATTTTCAAGAACCATTTAGTTTGAACTTTCACAATAAAAAAAAGATACCTTTGAAATCTGATCTAAAGGTGTTTTATGCAGCATTTCATGTCATCTCTCAAACAACAATTCATTTCCTGAAAGCTATATCATTTCCAATTAAGAATTGCATGTCACAAAAATGATTTGGTTCTCTGCAGCCCTGACTTCCATTAGATAGTCAATTATTTATAACGGGTTGGAGCTTAATTAAATAAACTTAATTAAAATTAGATTAACCCTTTTCACAAAGCATTATCCAAGTTATATTAAGTGAAGGACAAAAGACACTTTAACATCATCCTTAAGCAAGGGGATACTTGAAGGCTGTGCTTAAAGAGATTGCATTATTAAAATTTAAAAGCAGACAGTTACAATTAAAAGATACTCAAGCTAGTAATGTAGCTCTCTTCAGAAATTCAGAGCTTCATGGGGCAGTTTATTATAGATAATGCTAAAATGTTTAATTTCCAAGTTAAGCCACTGCCAGCAGTTTCAGTGGTGACTTTTGAATTCACTATTAGATAGATTTTCGTGTTCTTTAATACAATATTAGTTGAATAGTTTTGCGCTAAGGAAGTATTTATTTCAGACTTTTGGTCACTGGATGGAATCAGTTCTCCTTTTTAAGATTATCCCATCAGGGACTTGTTTTATTATTATTATTTATGTTTAAGACATGTGTTAGGTTTTATTTGTTTTCTTCATATCGTTTTGTTTTCATTAATTATGCTCAGTTGAATAGATAATCCATGAAATCCTTGGGGGAGATATTTATTCTATCTTTGGGTTCTGGGAGTTCAATGACTGTTCTTTCAGAGCAATGGTTCTTAAAATGTAATATGCTACACACACAAACACACAGAACACCTCTCAGGGATATGTTTTATTTGTGTGTGCTGTGTAGGTACACATAAGAGTTCTTTTTAATAGACTTATTCCCCATAGATGTTGATTTAATTTCTTTGAAGTAGAACCAAAACATGCACATTTTTATGTGGAACAAACATAATTCAGATGCAAATTGTTTGTTTTCTATTTGAGAACTAGCCCTTGCATTCCCTTCTTGTTTTATTTTCCAACCATTTGTCCACTCAACAATTATTTTAAAATAATAATATAATAAATATCTAAGTGCTACAACCTAACTAAATAAAATTATAGTTCTCCTCTTGGTTTCATGGTTATGTTTTTAAGTTCTTACTTAAATTCTGGTTAGTTAACATACTGTGTAACATTGGCTTCAGCAGTAGAATTTAGTGATTCGTCACTTTCATATACCAGTGCTCATTTCAAGTGCCCTCCTTAATACCTATCATCCATTTAGACCATCCCGCACCCACCTCCCATCCAGAAACCCTCAATGTTTTCTCTACAGTTAACAGTCTCTAATGGTTTGCCTCCCTCTCTCTTTTTTCTTTTCCCTTCCTTATGTTCATCTGTTTTGTTTCTTAAATTCCACATATGAGTGAAATCATATGGTGTTTGTCTTTCTCTGGCTGACTTATTTTGCTTAGCATACAACTGTCTAGTTCCATCCATATTGTTGCAAATGACAAGACTTCATTTGTTTTCATGGCTGAGTAATATTCCGGTGTGTACACACACACCACATCTTCTTTATCCTTTCATCAGTTCATGGACATTTGGGGTCTTTCCATAATTTGGCTATTATTGATAATGCTGCTGCTATAAATATCGTGGTGTATGCGCCCCTTTGAATCAGTATTTTTGTATCTTTTGGGTAAATACCTAGTAGCGAAATTTCTGGGTTGTAGGGTAATTCTATTTTAACATTTTGAGGAATCTCCATACTGTCTTCCAGAGTGGCTGCACCAGTTTGCAATCCTACCAACACTGTAAGAGGGTTTCCCTTTCCCTACATCTTCACCAACATCTGTTATTTCCTGTGTTGTTAATTTTAGCCACTCTGAGAGATGTGAGGTGGTATCGCATCATGGTTTTGATTTGTGTTTCCCTGATGATGAGGGATGTTGAGCATCTTTCCATATGTCTGTAAGCCATCTGGATGCCTTTGGAAAAATGTCTATTTGTGTCCTCTGCTCAGTTCTTAGCCGGATTTTTTGGTTTTGGGTGTTGAGTTTGATAAGTTCTTTATAAATTTTGAATACTAACCCTTTATTAGATATGTCATTTGCAAATATCTTCTCCCATTCCAGAGGTTAACTTTTAGTTTAGTTTGTTTCCTTCACTGTACAAAGGATTTTATCTTGAAATCACAATAGTTCATTTTTGCTTCTGTGTCCCTTGCCACTGGAGACATGTTTAGTAAGAAGTTGCTCTGAATGAGGCCAAAGAGGTCACAAAAAGCAAAAGAAAACTTCCTATGAAGTATAATTAATATAATCAGTCACAGGAGATCATATTGTGGCATTAAAACAAGAAAATGTTAAAACATCAACCAGAAAACATTAAAGAGCTTTTGAAAATTATGTCCAGCAAATACAGAGATAATGGGCCAGTAGCAGAAAAAGATGAGTATCGAAGGGTTACTGGAGAATATATCTAATAGCCAAATAATACAGTATCAAGAAGAAAACATGGGAAACAGAGAAGAGGAAATTATCAAAGTAGCAGTACAAGATAATTTCCTACAAAGGATGTTTTCCTTAATGAAGGACAAGTACAATGAAATAAAAAGAAAAATAGATTTATAGACAGGAGAAATACCAGGGTACCTTAACACAACTGGACAAAATGAATATCCTTAAATTTCCCACTGGAAAGTGTTGATATAAAATTCATCAATGCTCAAATGTGACTGTGCTTTTTAATAATTATACTAGAATTTAGAAAGCAATATAGATCAATGCTTTAAATGAGAAGAAATAATTTACACCTTTTAGTTCTGGACGCAGTCCAGTGATCACATACAAGTTTAAAATAAAGTTATTTTCAGATGTGCAAAGTTTTAAAAATTTTTCTCCTGATGAATGGATATCAGGAAACTGCTAGAAAATATGCTTGAACAATATAATGACATATAGGAGGAAAATAGGATTCAGCATAAAGTAAGATGACCAGTTATTTGATTTATTGACTGTGTGTAATCTATATGATGAGAGTTAATTGTCAGTATACTGAGGAGACTTAGAGATTCTATACAACTCAGTTAAGTTTTTTGTTTTAGAAAGCCAAATACTAATTGTAAAGGAAATCAGACTTTGAATGAAAGAAGAAGCAAAATCACATTGAAAAATATTTACAGTTGTCCTAAGTAAACACATTATTGATTTAATCAAAATAGTACATAATAATATTGGAAGAATGGTTGCAGAGGGAGGCAGAACAAAGAGATTTAAAATATGTGTTGTAACTAATAAAAAGTATATCAATATTTAGTAGCATAGCATAAAGGTTTTTTTTTTAATTTTTATAATGTTTATTTGCTTTTGAAAGAGAGAGAGATATATAGAGTGTTAGTTGGGGAGGGACAGAGAGAAAAAGACACAGAATCCGAAGCAGACTCAAGGCGCTGAGTTGTCAGCACAGAGGCTGCCCAGAAGCTTAACTCACTAGCTGTGAGATCATGACTGAAGTCAGATGGCCAACTGACTGAGCCACTCAGGCACCCAACATGCTATAAAGTTTAAAAATATAAAGAAAAAAATGTTTTTAAATAACAAAATGTAAAGGAAATCCTGTAAGAGCATCAGGTTAAAATTTTTTGTATGTTTTAGATGCCTGATTCTGGAAGCAGGATAAGATAGGGCAGAACAACTGAATTTTCTTTTCCATTACATGTTTGTGTGTGTGTGTGTGTGTGTGTGTGTGTGTTTTAGTAAAAGTTACCTTGAAAGGGAAAAAGTAAGTAATAAGCAGGTAAATAAAATCAATTTGATAAGCATACAAATAGTTTTTAAAAGTGATTAAAATCAGCATCCCTAATGCAATAAATAAGTATTCACATTCTCCTCCAGTTAGAATCTAGCTTTTTTAAGCATCTGCCACTATACAGTTATAAAATTCCCCAGTGACTTTAAACTTTATGTTTATTATACAATACATTATATATAATTTAATTGTCTGGACTGCTCTACAAATGAAAAGTATTATGTTTATGGTTGTACAGAATTTGACAGTGGATTGAGTTATAGAAAACCAGATGAAAGGAGAATTTAATAAAAGACAGCTAAAAATCTTTGACCATACATAACCAGAAAAAATAAAAATGTAAAA
The DNA here is from genome assembly GCF_008692635.1 of Crocuta crocuta. Classification (NCBI taxonomy): domain Eukaryota; kingdom Metazoa; phylum Chordata; class Mammalia; order Carnivora; family Hyaenidae; genus Crocuta; species Crocuta crocuta. The sequence continues at coordinate 681,040 of NW_027530619.1, forward strand.
AGAATACAGATGAAACATTAAAATTGAGAATATAATGAGAAGATATAATACAATACTGGATATTTTTCTCAGTTTTTTCTTGTGTAGTTGGGTTGGATTTTGTTTGTTTTGTTTTATAACTGTATTTTTTTTTAATCAGATCAGTTTAAATTAAAACTAACTTCATTTATTTTCATGCACATTGAGATCCAAAGAAAGGCACTTTGAGAATTTTTGAAAATAGGTTACAATTAGTACTCAATAAATTTAAGGTTCAGTGTATTTTGAGTCAGTAGACAGTTAATAAACTAATCATAAATCCATAATCCTTTTTTTAAGTAATCAGAAATGAGAAGATGTAAGATAGTAAGTACTTCCTGCAATCATTGAGCCTATAATGTGGGGAGATATAAGATATATACATAAAAATGTACAAAGCCAAGAAGTAATTTTGTAAGCCTTATATTTTCCAGTCTTCAGTAAGAATTAAGAGTATTTTGGGGTTTACTTAAACAGCAGTTTTGAAGCCCCACATTGAAAGATTCTGATTAATCAAGTTTGGGGAAGAACTCAGAGATCTACTCATTATTCTAGTGCATTTTAGTCATTTATAGATAAAGGTTCAGGGAAACTGTTTTAGACCCTCTAGTGAAATGACATATTCACTTAAAAAGGACATTGTTGGGGCGCCTAGGTGACTCAGGCAGTTGTGCATCTGACCTTGGCTCAGGTCATGATCTCAGGGTTCATGAGTTAGAGTGCAGTGTTGGGTTCTGCGCAAACAGCTCAGAGCCTGGAGCCTGCTTCAGATTCTGTGTCTCCCTCTCTGCCCCTCCCCGACTCATGCTCTGTCTCTCTGTCTCTCTCTCTCTCTCTCAAAACATAAACAAACATTAAAAAGGAGATTGTTATTCAGGAAAACAAAGAAGGAAAGCCATATAGAGGAACAGTGGTAGGCCCATCTAAGTCCTTTACGGGGAGACTACCCAGTCAAGCTGGTGAGTCCTCAGTTAGCTTGATACATATGTCTCTTATTATAATGAGTGTGGTAGCCTTTTAGAAACTGGTACTATCAAATTATTCAACTAATACAATTTGCTTTACCTTGATTACATGCTTACTAGGCATCCTTCAGATCATTTGCTATTAGGTGCTGTGGCCGACAGGGGTAGAGTATGCTCAAATTCACGGAAGTATTCAGTCTACTCTAAAACTATATTTCACATAGTAAATCAAACTATAACACTGACTTTTCTATCCATTTTTATAAGCTTTGTTAGTATGAGATGACATGTGTGAATCTAATTAAGTCTGAGATACTGCAAGTTTGTCTTCTGAATCTTGAGAGCCAAATCTTGGACTTTGGTGAATTTAATGAAACCTTTTTAAAAATTAAGTAATTCACTAAGTAATTACTTTTGTATTATTTATTATTGGAGGATAATTGATATACGATGCTGCATTACTTTCAGGTATACAAGCGATTTGACAGTTACATACAAAGTCTGACAGTTAAACAACTGAGCCAGCCAGGCAGCCCAAGAAGTCTGTATCTGTCAGTCTTCTTTATTTATTTCCCCATTCCCCCACCCACTTAACCCTCTGACAACCACCAGTTCTCTGTATTTGGGTCTTTTTTCTGTTTTCTTGTTTTTGGTTGTTTTTAGATTATACATATAAGTGACATTATATGGTATTTGTTTTTCTCTCTGACTTATTTCACTTAATATCCTCTAGGTCCATCCATATTGTCATGAATGGCAAAATCTCATTGCTTTTTATGGCTGATTAATACTCTATTGTGTATGTATACACATACATATACACACATACTATATTTTCTTTACCCATTCATCCATTATGGACACTTTGGTTGCTTCCATATGTTGGTTATTGTAAATAACGCTGCAGTGAACATGGGGGTGCAGATGTCTTTTTGAGTTAGTGTTTTCATTTCCTTCCATAAATACCCTTCAGTGGATTGACTGGATGACATGGTAGTTCTACTTTTCATTTCTTGAAGCTCCATGTCGTATTTCAACTTATATTCCCACCAACACTGCACTAGGGTTCCCTTTTCTCCACATCCTCCCCAACTATTATTATTTTTTGTCTTTTTGATACTGGCCATTCTGATTGGTATGACGTGATAACTCATTGTGAGTTCAGTTTCCTGATTGATGGCTAGTAGTGTTGAGCACTGTTTTGTGTATCTGTTAGCCATCTGTGTGTCTTCTTAGGAAAAATGTATATATATTAAGATCTTCTGCTCATTTTTATTTATTTATTTATTTTTTTAATAGTTTATTGTCAAATTAGTTTCCACATAACACTCAGTGCTCATCCCCACAAGTGTCCTCCTCCATGCCCATCCCCCCCTCCCCCCACATCCATCACTTCTCAGTTTTTGTCAGCATTCAAGAGTCTCTCATGGTTTGCCTCTCTCCCTTTCCCCCACCATTTCCGCCCTTCTTCTCCCCCTTGTTCCTCCGTCAAGTTCCTCCTAATCCTCCTATACGTGCAAACATATGATATTTGTCCTTCTCTGCCTGACTTATTTCGCTCAGCATAACCCCCTCAAGGTCCATCCATGTTGCTACACATGGCCAGATTTCATTGTTTCTCATTGCCATGTAGTATTCCATGGTATAGATAAACCACATCTTCTTGATCCATTCATCTGTTGATGGACACTTAGGCTCTTTCCATGTTTTAGCTATTGTGGAGAGTGCTTCTTCTGCTCATTTTTAATTGGATTATTTGTTTTGTTCATTTTTGAGTGTATGAGTTCTTTATGTATTTTGAATATTAACTTCTTATCAGATATGTCCTTTGCAAATATCTTCTCCCATTCAGTAGCTTGCCTTTTAATTTTATTGACAATTTTCTTCACTCCGCAAAAGCTTTTTATTTTTATGTAGTCCCAATAGTTTATTTTTGCTTTATTTTCCTTGCTTGAGGAGACAGATCCAAGAAAATATTGCTAAGACCAATGTCTGAGGATTTACTGCCTATGTTTGTTTATTTGTTTGTTTGTTTGTTTTTCCTTTTAGGAGTTTCATGGTTTCAAGTCTTACATTAGGTCTTCAATAGATTCTGAATTTTATTTTTGAGTATGATACAAAGAAAGTGGTCCAGTTTCATTTTTTTTTACAAAAGCATAGTAATCAAAACAGTATGGTACTGCTTCAAAATTAAACGTAAAGATCAATAGCACAGAATACAAAGCCCAGGAATAAGTCCATGCATATATGATCAATTAATCAAAGAAATCAAGAATAAATAATAAGAAAAAGACTGTCTCTTTGAAAAATGTTGCTGACAGGGGTGCCTCAGTGGCTCAGTCGGTTGAGCATCCGACTTCAGCTCAGGTCACGTTCTCACAGCTCGTGGGTTCGAGCCCCACGTCAGGCTCTGTGCTGACAGCCAGTTCAGAGCCTGGAGCCTGTTTCAGATTCTGTGTCTTCCTCTCTCTGACCCTCCCCTGCTCACTCTCTCTTTCTCTTTCTCTCTCTCTCTCTCTCTGAGAAATAAATAAAACATTAAAAAAAATGTCGATGACAAAATTGGACCAGCTACATGATAACTTTTGAGGTTTCTTGCCATTAAATGAGTTGGGATGAACTAATGACATCTTCATTGTCCTGCTGACCTTTTCTTTCTATGGTATGTATCTGGTAGAAGTATACTTACCAGTAAAAATTAAAGAAAGTCAGAAAGAGTTGACGTATGGGCATGATTTTGTCTAGAAGCTCAATGTGCTATCCATTGAGCTAGGCACATGGGCATGATTTTGATAACTGTATGGCATTTGTTTATAATATATGGAAGTAAGGCACACACATGTATAATTATGAAGAAACAATATAAGCAAAACTGAACAATATAAGCAAAGTTGAACAAGGCAAAAACAATGATAGTGAGCTAAATGTACGTAAATTTCTTTAAAACATTGAATTCAGTGAAAGAGAAGGGAGAAGGAAAGAGAAAATTGAACTATGATTAGTTTATGGAGTCCCTCTAGTACAATAGTAAGAACATTTTGTTCTCTACATCTTGTAATACTGTCAAATTTTACAATGTAGAGATGACCAAAGCACCTAGATAGACCTCCCAAAGATATATTTTGATAAAAAAACTGATCACTAAAACTATTTGTAAATACACAGGTAAAAATTTCAGAATAAGGAAGCAACTTAGTATTGTTCATATTTAAAATGTTTCGTGATGTCGTACTCATTTATATCATCTTTTGGCATTGTAGAAGTAGAGACACAGCAAATAACAGTCATTATTTTGAAGTTATCCTACTCTGTTAGATAAGCTGAGTAGAAATTAATGACATACTTCAGCCCATACTTTATGCCGTGGGCATTTGCTCTTCCTAAACCTATAGTTTCTATATTGTTTATTAAGTTCTCTTCATCAAGGATCTGTTAAGGGTGATGAGTAAATTATTTTTATGTTTTTTGCAGTTAATATCCTTATCTCAAATGGGTCTTTTTTGGTTTATCTATATCCTGTAAAAATAACTGTTGACTAATAATTACTAATAGCCTTTTTTCCCCTGTAAGTATATGTCACATTTTAATAACTGAAAATTATAATTGTCCTTGATTAGAACAAATTTACCTTGACACAGTGGCTTAATCACTGGGCTTCTAGTAATTACTTATCCCCTCTTAAAAACTTCAGTGAAGCAGGTTTTGGTCTTATGCTTAAATAATGGTGGAATCCATATCCTAGAACTATGATACCTTGAGTCCAGAGTGTTAGAAATAATCTTGCATTAACCATTTTCCTATTAACAAAGAAGTGGAAAGATATTTTTATTCTCCCCTTGCCCCCCAGAAGGCTTTGAAAATTAAACTCATAAATAAAGTGAAGGGAAGAAAAAATACAATATTTTCTACAAAATCCCAAAACAATTCATGCAGAATATGTGATTGAACTTTCTGCTTACTATAATGGAGAGATTAATGAAATCATTCCTCATTACTAAGACATGTCAATCCTTTAATACATTTAACTTTTCCATAATATGCTTCTCTTTGACTCATCTGACCTTGTAGCAAATGTCCTCTGGATGTCTTTTCCTGAATACCAATTATGGATTTAGTAATGTTATTGCAATCTTTACTCATTTTTGAATGATAAAATGAAAACTATTCCTTTATAATAGAATACAGGTTCTGAAACAAATATCATTCATAAACTTCTCTGTAAATGGTTATATATAATTATATTTTCCTAACAAGTCTATGAATTGTTTCCCAACTGAAATTAAATTCTTAATAATGCTGCATTTGTAAAGCATGCAATGCCACCAAAGATTTCTGTAGTCAAAAGCGGGGTATTGCTACATTTAGGCAAATAAGAAAAAACCTGATATCAATACAATTGGATTTCTGAGTATTTTCTTAATTCCGCTGGGAATTACTTTCTCATATTTCAGGAGATTAGTATCATGATTATCAAATTAAATATCTATATTTGACCTTTTTGAACCACTAACTCTTGTTTTTAGAATAGAACAGAATTAGGAAAAAAGAATTAAGACATGAGGTAGCCTGGGTGCCTCGTTGGCTCAGATGCTTGACTTTGGCTCAGATTACGATCTCACAGTTCATGAGTTTGAGCCTCATGTCAGGCTCTGTGCTGACACCTCAGAGCCTGGAGCCTGCTTCAGATTTTGTGTCTCTGCCCTTCCCCCATTTGTGTGTGCATGCATTCTCTCTCTCTCTTTCTCTCTCTCTCTCTCTCAAGAATAAATAAAACATTTAAAAAAAGATATCATGTGGCCTAATTTATCAATAGTCAAAAATATTTGAATATTTACATATGTACTTACAGAAAGAGGGAACTAATGCACATATATTTTATATATTGCATCATTTTGCTATAAATAGTAAGTTACTTTTCCAGATTAAGACCCATTCTTTCCAAATTATCTTCATCTCTTAACTCTTCAGTTACAAAGACTTTAAATACATTTTGATTCATCCTCTTGGACTCATTATTCTTTTCTTAGGTGAATCAGATTTTCTCTGATATTCATTCTGTCTTCTGTATATACCATTTGCCACCAAAATATTGATAGATTTCTCTCTACCTTATCCTTGTGTAATTACAACATAGTTTATGTGGCCTCAGAATGAAATCCCTCCACTGAAACACAGTCTGCATAGGTTTCATACATAGGACTTTTTAAAAAGCAATTTCTGTGACTTTACTAATTACATGTTAAATTAGTTTCCAGACATGTTAATTTGAACATGATGACAAAGTTGACTTAAGGGAATGCAACTTTTTTTTAAATAATTTATTACATTTGTTTATTTTCGAGAGACAGAGAGATGTAGAGCACAATTGGGGGAGGGCCAGAGAGAAAATGAGACACAGAATCCGAAGCAGCCTCCGGGGTCCAACCGAGCTGTCAGCACAGAGCCCGATGCGGGGCTCAGGCCCATGAACCGTGAGATCATGACCTGAGCCAAAGTCAGATACTTAACTGACTGAGCCACCCAGGCACCCCAAGGGAATGCAACTTTTTAACTCATTATATATAATACTCTGGTTTCTCTTCAGATCGAATAAATCTTTCGCCTTTTTAACTCATTATATATACATTGCATTTCCACTTTTATAGGCCCTTATGGATATAGTTTCTAACTATTTAAACATTTCCATGTGCCTCTAAAGGATGTAGTCCAAAGGTATCTTTCATTTGTTATCTTGTCCATCAGATCCTGTCTTTCCTTACAAGAGAAAATAAGGCCCTGAAAGGAGTATTAAGAAATCATCTGATTCCAGCCTGTTTGCCTTGGGAAAATGAGATCTTCTCAGATAAATGTCTGCCTTATTCTTAGGGCTCTCCAGGGAAGAAGTCTTCTGTCAGTAACCTATTTCTGACAAAAAGTTCTCCATGTCAAAGTGACAAGTCCTCTGTTTCCATTTAGATACTCTAAGGATCTAGCTATTAAAAAAGTATTTTCTTTGGGTTCATAAGATCATGATAGCAATGATAATTTCTAATAACATTTCTGCTGGTGATTTTTTACACCCTCCCCTTTTCTTTTCTTTTTGAAATTTGAAAAATTACAATCAATTTCTGCTTCTTCAGCATACAAATTACCTGATTGTTTCAAAACACACGTAATGTATATATAAAGTAGGTAATGAGTAAATTAGGTTACTTTTAAAAATACAGGCTACTCCCTTTTTGTTAATATGTTGCTTAGGGTTATCATCCCTGGTCATTTATGCGTTCTCTGGAATAAGCTATTATAAATATTTTAGTTGCATTCCTTAGACTTATAGTGATCACAAATCATTAATATATTTTTTTAAAACTTCTCATGAACCAATAAAGCTAGTAATATGTGTTTTGTCTAAGCAAAGAGCATCCCAGACTTCAAATATATATGTACCTACATATACATATGTGAAAATTTCCTGAAGATGTTCATAACGTAAGTCCAAAGTTCTTAAAAAGAAATGAGTAAAAATCATCTCAACAGACATAATTTATACAGATATATAAACACATATACATAGGTACACGCACGCGAGCACACACACACAGAAACCAGCCAGTGATAAGATATTTCAACAGCTGTGACCATAGTTATCAGTCTCAAAGCTGTCTTGAGTGACACCTGTCAATGTAGACACAATTGGGGTCAAATGAACACTTTGAAATAGAGAGCCTCCATACACTCCTGACCAGTATATTATATTCTTTAGAACAGCATGATGCAATGTGATTTTATGTGCTTAATGTAACCCATCAGCAAATTAAATATTAAACATTGCAATAGTCCTCATTACATTTTTAACATCCTCCTTATAGATATTGATATGAATATGAAGCCTTAAAAAACAATTGAAACTATCATTTCTGACTCGATTTCATACGATTAATCATAAAGTGGAATAGATTTAATATATGTTAGAATGTTCAGTTGCTTGGAGGTTGCTTGAACAACAATCTCCATATACTTCCAACTTTTTGTTATATTCCAATCTTAAAGTCATATTTAGATATGGCCCTTGGCATGGACTCAGAAAAACACACCTGAAACAAACAATTATTCATTTTCCTGTCTATATATTTCTTTATTATTTACTAATTCAGGTCACCCAACATTAAACTATTAGTCATATGTCCTTGGGAGTAAAAATAAAATGAATGATTATAAAAGTTTAAAATTGTCTGTATTATAAATATATATATTATATACAATAGATTTTTATTGATATTTTATAACTGGTTTTAAAATACTGTAGTTTTGAAATATTCTCTCTTCCAAATGAAGTCTTTTGGAATCTGTTCAACAGATATTTGTTGAATGGCCATCAGGAAACACTCTGTGATATGTTCTCTGTGTGATAGAGAAGTAAAGCTAGAATCTATGGGCAATAAAAACAATTAGAAGCTTTTAAAAATATATAGTAAAGCAGAGTATTATTTATAACTAAAAACTCCCTAAGAATAAAAAAAAATTGATTTTTTTAAAATTAGGACTTGATAAAAAATTTTAATATGAGATCGTTTTGCTGTTGTTGTTGTTGTTTTTTTATGTTTATTTCTGAGAAAGAGACTGCTAGTGCGAGTAGGGTAGAGAGACAGGGAGACACAGGGAAGAGGGCTCCAGGCTCTGAGCTGCAAGCGCAGAGCCCAACACAGGGCTCAAACTCACAAGCTATGAGATCACGACCTGAGCTGAAGTCCAACAACGCTTAACCGACGGAGCCACCCAGATGCCCCTGTTGTTCCTTCTTAAGTGTATCAAAAGAGATGTAGGAAAGGGAAAGTGCATAGGATTGCCAAGAAAAAAAAAAGTTCATTTTTGAACATAGAATTTACCTGGTGGTGAAGTCATAAAAAAATCTGGACAATAAATTGATCTCCTGAATACTACAGTGATGATTTTGAGGTTTTGTACTGATTTGCCAAGGAGCTCTTCAAATGCTTTTTTCACATGCTCAGCTTTTGGAGATTTTACTTGTAGCACATTTCAGCCTAATCAAGAAAGGAGAACCTCAAGAAAAGGAAACATTTTCTTCAATGATAAAAGGTCATTGGGGAGCCTAGGTGTCTCAGTCATTTAAGCATCAGACTTCGAGTCAGGTCATCATCTCACGGTTAGTGGGTTCGAGCCCCGCGTCAGGCTCTGTGCTGACTGCCAGCTCAGAGCCTGGAGCCTGTTTCAGGGTCTGTATCTCCCTCTCTCTCTGACACTCCCCTGCTCACCCTGTCTCTCTCTTTTCTCTCACAAATAAAGAAAACATTAAAAAAATTTTTTTTAAGTCATTGATGGATCTGATTTTCATTCACACAAAGGGTCATATATCATTTATAATTCTTCAACTTATGATATTTGTCTTTCACATTCAAACCAAGTACTTAAAATACTTAGAGAAATGTAATTAACAGGCTGTCTAAAAGTTAAATAACATATTGGGCTTTTTTTTTTTTTCTATAACAGCTGGGTCATTCATAGTGCTTTAAAACTTGTTGCAAATGAAAGAAATTGAGAAGACACAGGCTTTTCATAAAAATATAACTTATATTGTCCCAATACTAATAATAGCTAACCGAACTACCACTTTCTTAGTATTATTCACCAAAGAAAGAAGAAATATTTAATCATATTAATACTAACCATAAAATATTTAGAATTGGGGAGAAATGGAGAGATCATCGTGCCTCACTTCCTAGGAAGTAACAGGACTACAGCATGCAAAATTTCATTTTGGTATTTTCCCCTTATCTTTGTAAAATCAAAAATGAATGTAGAATTGGTGCATTCTTAGATAAGTCTATTTTTCCATCCCTTGTTGTATCTGTGTACAAAGTAGAAATACTTTTTAATGTTGACTTCTCTTAGTTAATCTACTTGCCTCCTTCTTGAAAAATCTCTTTTTCATATATTTTGAATTTTTTTCTCTACATTTACGTCATTATTCTGGACATACAACCAAGTTCAAGTCAGCCTCATACTAAATGTTAGAAGAAATACATAATAAAATAAAATTAAATAAAATTAAATTAAATTGTTTTGTATAATTCCAATTTCCCTACCATAGCAATAGTCATCCATAAATATAATCAAAAGATTAATTAACCATAAAATCTAAGGAAGTTTAATAGTACCAGAAAAGGGCTAGTAGAGCTTCACTTATTTGTACACTGTGAAGAAAGCAGACCCAAATATTGATCATATCTCCTAAAAATTATTTTTAAAAAATTAAACCTTATTTTTAGTTCTTCTAACATCATAGAAAAGCAAAATATATCTGTTCTATACATAGAAATAATCTAATTGTTCTTTTTTACATCCAAATTAGTTAGCATATAGTGCAACAGTGATTTCAAGAGTAGACTCCTTAATGCCCCTTACCTATTTAGCCCATCCCCCCTCCTACAACCCATCCAGTAACCCTCTGTTTGTTCTCCATATTTAAGAGTCTCTTATGTTTTGGTTCCCCTCCCTGTTTTTATATTATTTTTGCTTCCCTTCCCTTGTGTTAATCTGTTTTGTACCTTAAAGTTCTCATATGAGTGAAGTCATATGATATTTGTCTTTTTCTTACTGACTAATTTCACTTAGCATGATACCCTCTAGTTCCATCCATGTAGTTGCAAACGGTAAGATTTCATTCTCTTTTATTGCTGAATAATACTCCATTCCATATATATACCACATCTTCTTTATCCATTCATCCATTGGTGGACATTTGGGCTCTTTCCATGCTTTGGCTATTGTTGATGGTGCTGCTATAAACATTGGGGTGCCTGTGTCCCTTTGAAACAGCACACCTGTATCCCTTGGATAAATACCTAATAGTGCAATTGCTGGGTTATATGGTAGTTCTATTTTTAATTTTTTGAGGAAACTCTATACTGTTCTCCAGAGTGGCTGTACCAGTTTGCATTCCCACCAGCCGTGCAAAAGAGGTCCTCTTTCTCCGCATCCTTACCAGCATCTGTTGTTGCCTGACTTGTTGATTTTAGCCATTGTGAGGGGTGTGAAGGGGTATCTCTTTGTAGTTTTGACTTGTATTTCTCTGATGTTGAGTGATGTTGAATATCTTTTCATATATCTGTTGGCCATCTAGATGTCTTCTTAGGAGAAGTCATATCTCTAGCCCATTTCTTCACTGGGTCATTTGTTTTCTGTGTGTTGAGTTTGATAAATTCTTTATAGATTTTGGATACCAACCCTTTATCTGATATATCATATGCAAATATCCTCTCCCATTTCATCGGTTGCCTTTTAGTTTTGCTGATTCGTTCCTTTGCTATGCAGAAGCTTTTTATTTTGATGAGGTCTCAATAGTTCAATTGTGCTTTTGTTTCCCTTGCCTCTGGAAATGTGTTGTGTAAGAAGTTGCTGTGGCCAAGCTCAAAGAGGTTCTTGCCTGCTTTCTCCTCGAGGATTTTGATGGCTTCCTGCCTTACATTTAGGTCTTTCTAATGGAATAATAATATAGGAAGTTTATTATAAAAATACCTACCTTCTATTTATATATATTTATACACCAGCAGATTAGGTTTGCTAAAATTATGATCTATAACTTCTTATGTGTCTGACCTCCAACTCAAGAACTTGGAAGAGTTAGTTGCACACAGAAAGGCTAAGAATCTTCACCAGTTAGTGTAAGAGCCATCTTTGAAACATTGCCCATGGTAGAGCATTCCTGCAAAAACATTTATCTTAATGTAGAGATACAATTAGTAGAACTTGTCATAAGGCTTGGAAATATACATACCGCCTATGTATTAGATAATATACCCTCATTGTTTTTCTCAAATTTTATTCTACTTTATAGAATTTTTTTCTCAGTTAGTATTTTTCCCTCCTCCTCCTCCTTCATCTTCTTCTTTTTTTTTTTTTTACTTATTAGAACCTTCAAATAAAGAATCATTCAGCTTTATTAAACACAGAAATTTGAAGCATTCAGTTCTAGGTGAAATTTCAGCTAAGGATGTGGCTAAAGGACTAATCAGTATCCGAATCTTGGAAGTAGATTTATCCAAACATTCTCCTGTGCTCCTTCAATACTGTACAGTATCATGTATTCCATGCTGTTTTCATAATAACTGCCTTTTCCTCTCAGTATAGACTTCCTGGAAGGCAGAGGCCATTCCTTACCAGTAGTCTATACCATCATAATCAAGTAAACAGGAGATTTCCAATAAACATCAGTTGCAAAAATAAGTAATTTACTAAGTGAATAAATGTATGGGTGAAACCATATGCTGCTATATAGTTTCATAATCAGAAAGATTTCTATCGTCTCTTCTTGTAAAGGAGACATTAGTATTTTCCTCTTTTATAAACTATAGAGGATTTCCCTACATGACATTATACTTGCCTGAATTCCCACATGTGAATGAACGAATAAGCTGCTTGAATTTAAAACACCAAGATAATTAGCATTTCATTTGCCCAGAGAGGAAATAAAGGTCCTAGTTCATTCACTGCAACACTGATTTGGCACTCTCCTTGTCTCAGGAGTTAATAACAGAAGGGCACAGATTATTAAACAAAGTGCTCTCTACCCTATTTCTCCAATTCTTTAGCATTTATTTCCACATTAATCCTAAAATATGGTTTCTTTCTCAAAAATCCATTGAAGCTTCCACCTTGATAAATTGTGTATATCAGAATTCTTAATTGGAAAAAAAACAGCACACTGGCTAGTTCAAAAAATGATTTTTAAAGGATATTAAGTAGGTCAAGAAATCTTCAGGGAGATAGCAAGTTGAGCTTTTGGGCTTTCAGGACTCCACAGCCAGATTCAATGCCCAATCTCACCAGAAGACTATTCCATGAAGAACAGAATGACCCACAAGTGGACATAGTGGAGCTGAGCTGGACACCATAGTCTTCATCACTCCTGTTTCTAAAGACCAAAACCTACTTTCTAACCTCACCACAAATGGATTCTGAATACTTCTCACCTCCTCACTTTGCTTACCTTCAAACTGAAGTGTAAAGGAAGCTAATCTGTATGCTAGAGGCCTCGTACACCATGTACCTGACCTCTAGCTACAGGTCACATGTTCTATGTCTGCTGTAAAAAATAAATAAATAAAAATAAAATAAATAAAACAAAATACAAAGTTAAATGGCTTGACAACCAGATTTATTGTTTTGTAGTTATGGAGGTAAGAAGTCCAAAAAGGGTCATATTTTTCCAAAATTAAGGTGTCTGTGGGTATGCCTGGGGGGATTAGCTGGTTAAGTGGCTGATTCTTGATTTTGGCTCAGGTCGTGACTACACATGAGGTTAAGTCCCATGTCAGGCTCTGTGCTGACAGCAGGGAGCCTGGCTTGGTTTTCTCTATCCCTGTCTCTCTGCCCCTACCTGACTCATGCACTCTCTCTCAAAATTAAATAAAGAAACATTTAAAAAATTAAATAAAGGTGTTTGTAGAGCTCCAATCCCTTTGTATGTTTTAAGAGAGATTCTATTCCCTTGTCTTTCCATTTTCTAGAGACCTCACTCATGTTTTGACCTGTGGTCCTCTTTCTCTATCTTTAAAACAAGGAAGTTGGGCTTGAAATGCTCCTCATATTTCCATGTTTCTTGTCCTCTTTCCAAAATCCTCTTCCACTTTAAAAGAACCTTGTGATTGTACTAGGTCCACATGTATAATCCAGGCTATTATCAGTATTTCACGGTCAGCTGATCTGCAATTTGCATTCCAACTGCAACCTTAATTACCTTTTGTTGTGTAATCTGAGGTTTCACAGGTTATAAAAATATAGAATTTTTATATATTTGGGCAGTCATTATTCTGTTTACCACAGTTCACACTTTGGTCACCAAAATTCATGTCCTTCCCACTTAAAGTATACATTTACCATATTCCAGGGCTGTGGTGGGATAGACATAGAAAAACAGAGACATTCCTGTTTGAAATGGCAGAAAATGAAAGGCAAATGGAATTACCAGTCCAAAACTATTTCCAAATCCAATTAGGCAAATTCCCTCTAGTTTTGTTTTTTTTTAATTATTTCTGAGAGAGAGACAGTGTGAACAGGGGAGGATCAGAGAGAGAGGGAGACACAGAATCTGAAACAGGCTCCAGGCTCTGAGCTAGCTGACAGCAGAGAGCCCGACGTGGGGCTCGAACCCACGAACCGTGAGATCATGACCTGAGCCGAAATCAGAGGCTTAACTGACTGAGCCACCCAGGTGCCCCAAATTCCATTTAGTTAAAGCCTGGAAATAATCTTCTATGACTGTTAACTCTGTCCTCTAAATCATTCTTCCTTGTTCAATGGTAGAATCTGCTTGCAGCTGAATAGTTTTATTTAGCCTGTTTCTTGCATGCAGAATTTTGGGAGTCCAACAGCCTTCTTTTGTTTTGTCCTCTTTTAGCTCCTTTTAATGAAATCTAGCTGTTATTTTCCATACAGCATTCTCAGGAGCCATGTGATTCTCTCTAGTATGTTACGTTTCATACATGGCATAATGCTGTAATGAATAAGTGTATGTGTTCATGCATGGATGTATGCACAAATATATACATCCTATTAGGCAAGAGGTTCCTGCATACATCATTCCTAGATAATTGCACCTCTAATTTTGATTCACTATGATGACTGATGGGCTCTATGAGTCACATACTAAATCTTTTCAATGCCCAGCCATACATTCATTTTCCCCCCTTCTTCCGGATAGTCTTGTAATTTTAGCAACTGCTGTAATCAAGCTAGGCTGAGAACCTCCAAATCACAATTCTATTTCCTTTTTGTTTACAAGTTCTTCAGTTTATCCATTTATCTAAAATTTTATTGTAAAAAGCAAGAAGAACCAGTTCATATCATCAACACATTGTTTGGGAATTTCTTCAACTAAATACTCAGATTCAACACTTATAAGTTCTGCTCTCCCCATAACTAAAAGCACAACTCTGCCAACCTTTCTGCCATTATGAGGATCCTTTTTCCTCCAGTTTCCAATAACATCTCTCATTTCCTTCTGTACTCTGCACAATAACACCTTTAACCTCCACAGTTCACTAACAGTCTGTTCACAATTATATAGATATTTGGCAAGGTGATTTAGGCTTTATTTACCATGCGTACACCTTCCTGTGAGAACTAAGTAGCAGAAACATTAAGATTAATATTTCTAAAACTTAAAGACAATTTAAGTTCTTTTTATTATGCTTTTCACAATTCTACCAGCCTCTGTTCATCTCAATAGATGCAGAAAAGCATTTGAGAATTTCAACATTTTTTTCATGATAGAAACTCAACAAACTGACTACGGATAGAAGTAAGCTCAACATAAAAAAAACCATATATGACCAGTTCACACCTAACAACATACTCAGGGGTAAAAAACTAGAAGCTTTTCTGGTACGATCAGAAAGAAGCCAAAGTTGTCCATTCTCATCACTTTCATTGAATATATTATTGGAAGTTCTAGCCAGAGAAATTAGACAAGAGAAAAATAAAATACACAGACCAGAAATGAAGAAATAAAATTGTCTCCGTTTGCAGATGAAATATTATGTATAGAAAACCCTAATAACTCCACTAAATAAAAATAAAAATATTAAAACTAGTACATGAATTCAGTAAAGTTGCAGAATACAAAATCAATATACAAAAATCAGTTGCATTTCTATGCACTAACAAAGAAAAGTCAGAAAGAGAAATTAAGAAAACTATCTCACTTACAGTATCATCAAGAACGATAAAATACTTAGGAATATGGAGCATCTGAGCGGCTCAGTTGGTTAGGCCTCCAACTCTTTGTTTCCAGCTCAGGTCATGATCTCATGATTTGTGGGTTCGAGCCCCTCTTCTGCTCTCTCTCTATTGGTCTGTCTCTCAAAATAAATAAACACATATTTTAAAAAATACTTAGAATTAAATTTGATCAAGGAGGTGAAAGATCTGTACACTGAAAACTATAATACTTTGATAAAACATGTTGAAGAAGATACAAATAAATGGAAACATATTCCATGCTTATAGATTGGAAAAATTAATATTGTTAAAATAACCATATTGCCCCAAACCATCTATAGATTTAGTACATTCACTATTGAACTTCCAGTAGCATTTTTCACAGAAAAAACAAATAATGCTAAAATTTGTATGGAGCCACTGAAGACCCTGAATATCCAAAACAATCTTAAGAAACAAGAACAAAGCTGGAGACAAGAAAAATTCTGATTTCAAGATATATTACAAAGCTATAGTAATCAAAACAGTATAATACAAAAACAGACACATAAATCAATGGAACAGAATAGAGACCCCAGAAATAAATCTACTCAAATATAGTCAATTAATTTTTGACAAAGGAGCCAAGAATATAAAATGGGGAAATGATAGTCTCTTTAATAACTGTTAGGGAAACTGGATAACTATATATAAAAGAATAAACCTGGATTCCTGTCTTATGCCATATACAAAAATCAACTCAAAAGAGATCAAAGTCTAAAACTTAAAATTAGAAACCATAAAACTCCTGACAGAAAATACAGGGAATTTAAACATGAACTACTTGATATCGTTAGTCTTGGCAGTGATTTTTTTCTTTTAGGCTTGATACCAAAAGCAAAGGAAACAAAAGCAAAAATCCTAAACAAGTGAGAACCCTTATGCACTATTGGTTTGACTCTTAATCAGTGAGGCCACAATGGAAAACAGTACACAGCAACCTCACTCTGGGTATATATCCAAAGGAAATGAAAAATGGGATCTTGAAGACTCAGATAGCGGCATTTTCTGTTCTTTGCAGCATTTTTGACAAAAGCCAAGGTTTAGAAACAAGCTAAATATTAATCATTGGATGACTAGAAAAAGAATTTATAAACACACACAAACACATATATACACATATACACATTATATACATAATACATATAAAACTTAGATTCTACTAGAATTACTCTAAAAGTTTATGTACAATTATTCAGTAGGAAATATTTTCCAAACTGAGCAGGGAATGTGTAAATTCACTGTTGCAGTTTGTATTTATCAGGAGAAAGATTTTATATTCTTAAATGATTCTTTCACCAATTTGGATTAAAAGTTACTGTACAAGAGACCCCAAAAGACTAAGTGAGTTAGGTTTACATTACTAAGAATGGCAATTATCCTAAAAGGATGCCTTTTTTTTTACTTAGATTTTTTTTTTTAACTGAGCATCTCAATAAAAGTATCTGTCTTTTCTACAATTCTACTCTGAGATACATTTCCATACCCAAAGTATTTTGAGAGAATACACTTCAGTTGTTTTTTTATGCCCGAGTGCCCTAAGACAGTGAATCTATGAGGAAAGTTAGACAACACTTTTCTTAAATGGGGGCACTATTGCTGCTTAACAAAATGCCCCAAATCTTAAAAAGATAGATATATTGCATGGAATTGGCTTGCAAGATTGTGATGGTTGGCAGGGAAAGTCCACAGTCTAAAGGATGGATTTTCAGAGGTTGCAGACTAAAACTCTAGGGTACAAGATTAAGCAGCTGTTCATAAGTAGAATTTCCTTCTTCAGGTAAGCCTCAGATCAACTTTTAGACCTTATTGAATCAGACCATACAAATTATCTAGGATAATCTCTCTGACTTAAAGTCAACTAATTATGAAGTTTAGTTACATTTAACAAAATACTTCCTCAGCAACACCTAGTGTTTGGGTAATTCAGGACTATAGCTTCCCTGAATTGACCCACCAAAATGGCAGTCACACTGAGCAAGCACATTTTCTGGTTTCTGTCTTGAGTATCCAGGGCTCTCAGAGAAGAAGATTTTCAAGCACAGGAAGTATGTACAAAAGGTGCTAGGTAGGCAAAAGACATGACATAAGGCCACTATGCAAATTCACAATTCATATGATTTTTTCCCTAGCTTTCCTTTGAAGCTGTCAATGACAGACACATTCTGCCCCTGCTGGTGATACCATCCACTACCCACTGGGATTCCACCCCATCCTGAAGACTGTGCAGGTAACCTGTGAACTCTTGCTGATCTATTCCATTTGCCTTTTCACAACTCTGTGGGAAATGGGGGGCTGAGGGGTTCTTGTTTCCACAATGGCTATTTTATACCAAATTTTGCATCATATTTCTTTTATTTTTTACTATCTTTTCATTTTGTTACTTTTTAGCCTTAATCCCTTTCTCTTCTACCTGCCAGTATGCATTAAAAAATGCTATCTCCCTATAAAAATTTATTTCCTAAGATGGCATATTTCTTTTCCTTTCCTTTTTTTTAAGCTGCCCTTTGCCACACATCAGGAGTTCCAAATTCCATTTTTATTGTGGACTGTGAAGAGTCCATGTGGTGTTGAATTTTATAACTTTAGAATCAATAGAGTCAAATATCATGCAAATGACCTCTGCAAATCATGATGGAAATGGTCACAGTAGATGACACACTAATAGCTAGGATCCTGCCAACTAAAATTAGGTTTAATTTGAGAAGAAACAAGTCTGAGTCAAAGCAGAACAAAAAATATTTGATCTGATCTTATCTTATTTTTCAATCCAAGCATGTTCATTGTTGAAAAAGTGCTTAGGAGCAATGCAACAATGTATAAAATAACTGTGTCTTTCTTCAAATACAAATTATTTGCAAACATTGTCAAAATATACCTAATTTAGATACACTCATAAGTTTCTTTACAGTGCATAAATGAATATACATTGATTTTTTTTGTTGTTAAGCAGCTTATATATGTTCAGTTTTGTTATTCACAAGGTCAAAGGTAATATGCTTTTTTGAAACTAAGATATGTATAATTTTTATTATCTATTCCAATGGTGAACTTTGGAGAAATAGATAAAAAAAATTACTATTCTCTGGAATGGAAGAATGTAAAATGAATAAAAATTATTTAGATGAACTGCTTCTACTATTAAATCTTATGAGAATCTACTAGTGAATATTAAATTATATTTTATGAAGCTTGAGCTTTCTAATTTTAGAGGTAAGAAATTATATTCAGGGAATTTAAAGTATCTTCTCCAAATCGCTGAGCAGAATTGCAGTTCTGGTGGGAATATGCAGGTTATCATACAGAATATTAAGCAAAACCATAGCCACAGTTAGCAATGAACTCACAGCCTACATTTTCAAGGAAACTAGGATCGGGGGAAAAAATCCACAGGCAACATATTGTGTTCAAATATTGACAAAAGCAGAGACCCACAGCAATCCAGGGGATAGATCCATGGGAATGTGCCAGAAAGTGAACAGGGATCTATACAAGAAACCTAGAAATTGGAAGCTCAGAAACTGCTAAAGATAATACCTAACCCAATGAGATGCAAAATATTGTCACATATAATGTTGGACTCGATTACTAGAGATTAATGCAATTATTAAGATGAGACTACACAGTAACTGATTGGGAATTCCAGAGCCTGAGCCATACAATTCAAATCCAATCTGGTATATTTGGTTTCTGAAGTCATGTGATGGCAACTCTCTAGTTTGGTGTAAATATCAGTGGAGAAAGTTCCAGTTAGTTATTATCCCAGAAATATTTCCAGTTAATTGATATACATTCTCTATATACAAGCTGGGTCAAAACTAGGGATGGAGAATACTGGGATTATGGCTACTCAACCTTCCACTTCCCAATTTGAGATGGGAATGACACCAGTTGACCTCTGGATTCTCAGTCTGTCTGCAATATTTATCTTCTGGCTTACTTGGAAGGAGATCAAATGTTAGCTTACCTCCAATTAAGAGTAGTTTTTTGTTTTGTTTTTGTTTTGTTTTGTTTTGTTTACTTATTTATTTTGAGAGAGAGAGTGTATGCATAAACAGGACAGGGGCAGAAAGATAGGGAGAGAGAGAATTCCAAGCAGCCTCCATGCTATCAGAAGAGAGTCTGACGCAGGGCTCAATCTCATGAATGTGAGATCATAACCTACCAAAATCAAGACTGACTCACCCAGGGACCCCTGTTAAAAAGTATTCTTGGATGTCTGGGTGGCTCATCTTAGTTCACAGTTCATGAGATTGAGCTCCAATTTGGGCCCTGTGCTGACACGATGGAGTCTGCTTGGGATTTCTCTCTCCGGATCTCTCTGCCCTCTCACACGTGTGTACCCACTCTCTCTCTCAAAATAAATAAACAAATAAACATTTTTTTAAAAAGAATAAGTTTTAACAGAGAACAGGAGCTAAGTTCTCATTGTATTGGATTATAATTTGCATTATCATGGCATATTTTTTATTTTTTATGTTTTATTTTTATTTTTTTTTTTAATCTTGAGAGAGAGAGAGACAGTGTGAGCAGGAGATGGAGAGAAAGAGAGGGAGACACAGAATCCAAAGACAGGCTCCAGGCCCTGAGCTATCAACAGCACAGAGCCCGACGTGGGGCCTGAACCCATAAACTGTGAGATCATGACCTGAGCCAAAGCCGGATGCTCACCTGACTGAGCCACCCAGGTGCCACAGCATATTTTTAATCAGGCCATATTATTATAAGATTTTACCATATTGACTTCCAGAAAGAGAGGGTTCCAGCAGAAGATAAGCATTGAAATTAGAACCAATATTGAGTATAGCAGAGTTTCTAAAGAAGCAGAGAAAGAAGACTTAGAAATTGGAGTGAGGATTATTTCCCAGAGATAGCAGTTTCAGCAAATAGAACTTCTATAAATGAAGACATATTTTGTAAGGCAAAAGCTGTGAGATGTAGGAAAGCCAGGTTACTAGTACAAGATTTTTGTAGGAGATCACTGAGAGCCAGAGATGCCATATTTTTAAGTGTTTAGCAGAAACAAAAAGGAAATCTTTTAACTCTCGAAGTTTGGAAAGCTACTTTGGATAAATACTATTATTGCTGTCCGGGAATCTACTAATCATAGTCCATGAAAACTCATTGGCTGTAAATGTGACTAGCGAAAAAGGAACAAGTCTCACCTCTAATCATGAATGAATTAAGAAAAACAATGAAAGGGGCGCCTGGGTGGCTTCGTCGGTTAAGCGTCTGGCTTTCGCTTAGGTCATGATCTCGCGGTTCGTGGGTTCGAGCCCCGCGTCGGGCTCTGTGCTGCCTGCCAGCTCGGAGCCTGGAGCCTGTTTCAGAGTCTGTGTCTCCCTGTCTCTCTGACCCTCTGCTGCTCACACTGTCTCTCTCTCTCTCTCCTAGAAATAAATAAAAAAATATATATATATAAAAAAAGAAAAACAATGAAAAAGTTTAACTGTTTTGTCACATCATTGGTGAAAAGTATAATTAAATATTGCAACATCAACTAAGATATATTTAATAAAGTATTTGTTGTTTTAAAGAAAGAAGATAAGAATAGCAGAAAGTTCAGGAACGTGGAGAAGAGATGGTCTGTGAGACTAGAGTGTGAACTGGAGCTATCAAAACCTGAGAAAGCTATGAAAGAGAGACTTAGTTATATCACAAGTGAAGACAAAAGGTATGTCAAAAATACACTGATACAAACTATAACTGGATCAAAGTTTTAATGTCAAAATATGATCTAGATGCACTAGAAGAAAAAAAAAATCACTAAATTCCTATATAACCTTGGAGTAGGAAGGCCTTTCCAGCCGTGACTTACCACCCAGAAGTCATAAAAGAATAGATTAATAAATCAAAAACAACTACAAAAATATTCTAAGCAAAAGCAAGACACAAATGGCCGGTAATGGTACACAAATGCAGTATAAGGGAATGACCCCACCAGCAGGTGCATGGAGACAGGGAACAGGTGGGCACTCAGAGTTGCCCAACCCAGAGAGGGAGGAGCAGCATAGGTTTGAGTGGTTCTCTGGAGAGGAGGCAGAAGATGGCATATGGCCTGAGAGCTGCTGACAGAAATGTAGGAGCCTTGACTTTCATCATGGGCTTGGAGGAGGCTCAGGGCAAAGGCACTAGCAAGATAAGATTCATCATTTCTCACAATCCCAGAGGAAAAATGTTATTAGATTAAGTTCAGAACTGCATCTACGTGAAAAACTAAATACTTTCAGTCCTGTGAGCTGTGTTTCTGTCCAACACAGATTCAAATTCTATAACAAAGAATGTCCAAATTCGTATCTTATGAAAGATACTAATATATAAATATCTTACAAAAGATACTAATTATGTATGTAATATGTAAAGGTATTCTACACAATGGGAAAAAAATCAATAGCTCTGCAAAAGGGGGCTACGGATATATAGAGAGAATTCAGGGAAAAATACATATAAGTGGCTCTTAACCATATGAAAAAAATGTTCAATCTGGCCTCTGAAAATCAGAAATCAAAAAATTAAAAAAATATATTTTTAATCAGAAAATGAAAAAAAAATGAGCAACTATTTTTTTTAACTTACTAGACATATAAAAATCTAAACATGTGACAGTATGTCCTTGAAGGGGGCTTAAGGAAATAATTTCATTCATTCACTACTAATAAAGATGCAAAATACTACCGTAGTGGAGAAAAATCTTGCAAATCTACCATCTGACCTAGCAACCCCACTTCTAAGGAGCTATACCAAGCACATTATGCAAAATGAGGACACGAGGCTATTCATGGCAGCAATACCTATGATAGCAATGGATGTGAAAGAATTCAAGTTTCCATCAATGGGCATCTGGTGGGTTGAATTACAGTACATCCACAAAATGGAGTGACCTTTGATTGTCTCAAAAGTCAAATTCAGGGCACCTTGGTGGCTCAGCTGGTTAAGAGTCCAGCTCTGCTCAGAGGTATAGAACCTGCTTCTGTTTCCCTCAACCCCTCCCCCACATGAGTGAGCATGCTCTCTCTCTGTAGAAAAAAGAAGTCAAATTCACAAAGATGAACTTAATGAGGCAGAAACTGAGGAGCTGTGACTTCCATGATGATTATTTATGAATGAGAGAAAACTATCTGCCTAAGTATCCAATTTTTTCTGTTCCATATATATATATATCTCTCCATATTTTCTCTTCCATATATATTAATGGAAACAAATTTTCAATATATATTCTTTTCCATAATATATATAAATATATGTTACTTTTATATACTTTTTATTTATACATATATAATTATAATTAGACACTGANCACTAAATCCAGAGATTGATTTTATAAGTGATTTTTGTAAGTTGCTTTGGTATTTCAATAAAAAGATGGATCCACAAATTAATAATATTTATATAATTTAGGAATTTTACAACATAGCATTGAGAATTTCATGAGTTGAGAAATCACATTTTTACACAAATGTTAAGGAAAAGTCAGGACCTTTCTTTATTCTTCCCTGTCAGCCTTTAGGCTTGAAGATGTCTGATTCAATCCTACACTTTAAACTGATAGACAATTACCTTTCCTCTATGTACAAAAGGAGAGAATATCTTTTTTTGACAAAATATTAACCGTAAATAAATCTAAATCATTTTTCTAAGCAATTTATTCAAAGTAACTGTATACAACTTCTGTTTATACAAAAAAAAAAATCCAGAAAATCATTAGCAAAGATATATGTTACTAATAAATCTTCATAGATCTTGTCATGGATATAAATTCAGTCACTTGATATGTTCTATTTAGGTTAAAATGGATTAATGTGTATGTCATAATACATCTGTTATTCATGATTCACAATCTCCTTTGTAAGACTCCTGAAAGGATGCACCCCTTCTCAGGGTAGGTGATTTGCAATGCCTTCTGGAGATACAGCATAATTCCTGATTCTACTAACTTTACACTAACCATGTGACTAGTTTGGGCCATTGTGAGAAAACATGGTTATACAGCATCCACAGACACCATTAAATATTATACATTTAAACCAGCTCTTACTCTTCCACTTCCAGCAGAATATTCATGTACTGTATCTATGCTACTCATTTTCCTGCATTCTGGAATAAAGAGACATGCCAATCATAGCCAAAATGGAGCAAAACTGCTGCCTGAAACAATCTTAGCCTGAAGCCCAGCAACTGCCTGAAGCAAAGCTGCAGCCACCCACAGCTATGTCCTATGTGAGTGAAAATTAAGTACTCATTTTAGGCCACTATAATTGGAAGATTCTTCACCATTGTAGCAATGCTTAATAATATTTTTGTACTTACTAATTATAAAATAATTTTGTATTTTTTGTAATATATTTATATTCCATTAAAGAATCCCATTACTCTGTAGTGTTTTTTAATGGTTTTACTTGAGTCTTATTTTCTCATAATAATGAGCACATACATATTCTAATGCATAATCCTGTCCATTTCTCTTAAATTTTGAATACATATTCCATACATTCAATAAGTATATATTGGTTAATTTCTGATATGTTATTATTGCATTTTCTGCTTGAAGTTTTCTACTCTTTTTCAGTTCTATTATTTCAAAAATAAAATAATGATTATTCTTAAATTTATTTATTTTGTTTTAGAAAGAGAGATGAGGGTGAGTGAGGGAGAAGGGCAGAAAGAGAGAGAGAATTTTAAGCAGGCTTCACAGTCAGTGTGTATTTCAACATCGGGCTCGATCTCACGATCCTGGGATCATGTCCTCACCTGAAATCAAGAGTTGGAGGCTCAACCACCTGAACCAGGCAGGCACCCCGAATAAAATAATGATCATAATAAAAGTTTGTATACTGGAAAAAAATAAGGTGGTTGTATTAAATAATGAATACAATTTCAACTACCTAATGAATTCAGTTAAGTATATCTAACTGCCATGCGAATCTTGAGTTGACAAAATGTATTAACATTTCTTTTTTTTAATGTTTATTTTTGAGAGAGACAGAGAGCACGAGTGGGGAATGAACAGAGAGAGAGGGGAACACAGACTCTGAAGCAGGCTCCTGGTTCTGTGCTGATAGCTAAGAACCCATGTGGGGCTTAAACCCACTAACCATGAGATCATGACCTGAGCTGAAGTCAGACACCTAACCAACTGAGCCCCAATGTATTAGCATTTCTAAAGAAATATTGAGTCAATTAGAAAAGAGTGTTGGTTTGGTGTGGATTTATGCAAGAACAGAATCCTGAAGGTGAATATATTTGCAACTGTGCCCAAAGGGAAAGAACACTGAGCTGATAGATGCTTTGTATTTCATTCAGTAGTTCAGTCCCTGTTTGTTGTGGAATTGATCACATTGTGCCATTTTAGTTCACAACTATTAAGCACTTAATTGATCTAGCTTATTTGCCAATGGTTGAGATTGCCAGGCACACAAAGACATATTTACAAAAGGGTTGGGATCCTGTGGAGGTCTACGTAGGGGAAGAAAATTCACTGTATCTTCAGAGAAATATATTCTGGTTCCTGAGTCAGTTACTGACTTAAAAAGATAAAATAAAATAAAATTGAGTTTGGTTAATGTGATTTTTTTCTCTTAGACTTAGAATGATTGATTCTCAGTGGTTAGTTCTGAAACCAGTAAGATCAGTAATGCAGTTATTCCAGATGTTGTTTAAGGAGCATGGGATACGTTGTGAAAAAAATACAAAAATCTCTGCCCTTTTGGAACTTAAAAATTCACCAAGTTAATGCCACACTCTGATTTTACTTGAAGGTAGCCTCTTGGCCTTCTCTTTTTGGCTTATCTCTACAATTTCCATCTGCTACAATCCCCATTTGTTTTGTCAGTTGAAAGAGACATTTAATCATCCAATTCATAGATACTGTGCTGGGAAGCCTTCTGGAAAGAATCAATGGATGTGCATTTTCCTATAGTTCTAAATTTTGTCCAGTAGTAGTCATACTTTTTTCCTTCCTCAGTGGTCTTGAATTCAGATGGTACCCAGTAAGTTGAAGATTATCTTAAAACCGTGTTCTGCACATCAGCAAGTTAATTGTCTATATTATTTATTCCCAGATTTATTTCTTCCTATTTCAGCTCAACATAAGAGAAGGATAGCACAATTGTCCACATAAACTTGATAATTTACAGTTTGGATTTTAGTTGGGTTTCTCTTTAATTCTCTCTGGGAGCTTGAAAAAAACCCAACATGAAAATAGTCATCATTCTACAAATGTTTATTGAGCATCCATTATATGTACATGCTATGTATATACCATCACATATTGAAATTATCCAGAAGCCATTGAAGACAGTGATAACAAAAAATTCAGCTGAGAAACAAAAAGGTCTGTACTAAAATGAAGGTTGAAAGAAAAGGGTTTTGAAATTAGTTGGACCTATCTGGAATGGTTCTGACATTTAAATATCTTTGCAAATTTGTAAGGCGTATCAGCTTTCCACATTTTGATTTCCTTAAAGAATGAGATGAAATTACCTACTATAGTGAGAATTGGGATTCTAAAATGTATCTAAAATCTTGGTACAAAATAGCAGTATAATAGTTTTAAAATGCATTTACTATTGGAATAAAATACCCTCTACTTCCTTACTATAGATTTACAAAAGCAGTGTGTGTGTGTGTGTGTGTGTGTGTGTTAGGTGTGCATACAAAAGATACTTAAATAACAAAACAAGGAAAGTTATGATTAAGTGCCATAAAAATTCAGGACAAATCTAAAATGACATAGAGGGAGGTAGTTAATGGAAACTTCCCGGAAGAAGTACAGTTTTAGAATATGGGAAGACATGTCTTTTACATGAAATTATGTGCATGAGTAACCATCAGTCCCAGTTTGAATAAAATTGCCATTTCATAGTGCTATGCATTAGTCGATAATGTGGAAAATAATGTAGGGGCTTCTTCCTTAATGGTCTTAAATAATAAGTTAAAGATTCCCTTCTCTACTCTGANGTTTGGAAGGACATGATAGAATGGTGACTTTAGAACAAAATATACACCTACATCTTTGCCTGGTAGATGATTCCTGTAAGTGGAATGACTTACCTTGCTGCATTTGGATGTCTCTCAGCAGCTTCCTTTAGAGGTCATGCCCACAGGCCCATATAATTCATCCGACAAACATTTGAAGGAAATGTATGAGTCAGGGAATGATAAACGACATCTGAATACTTAAGTTCCTCACTAATATCTTGTATTATAAAATGATTAAATATCTCTATCAAACCAAATGTTTCTTTTCTCCGTAAAACAGCATTATGTATCTAGTAAGAAAATTGCTTTGCTTTTAATGCTTTAGGGCAACTGAGACACACGATTAGGTGGGTAGCACAGCCTTATGCATTTTTTTCTAGGAAGAACAGGGCTGAGAACCTAGATCTCCCGCCCCAGAAGGTTAAAGGCCCCTCTCTGCAGGTGGAAATTAAATGTATTTCTCCTAAAGAGGCTCCTGAGAGAATGTCAGAAATTCTGGCAACAGAACTCAATTCCCACATCCCTTTTTCACTTCATAAGGTAGAGTCCTCTGGGCCAAGGACAGCGTATTGTTCACACTTTAAAGCTTCCCTTACCATGATTGTAACAGCAGAACATCTTGTGACTGAGCTGTGCATCTAATAGAGCAGTGTTTTAAACCAAAAGTTTTCTAAGTGTTACTTTTCAGGTTATACTAGGTTTTTATCACCCCAAAACCATTAGATTCTATTGTAAACACAGTCCAGGAAATAATACTTACTCTAGTACTTCTGAAAAGGCTTTTTTTTTTTTTTTAAACACGACTGCCATCTCCAAATAAGCTGTAGAGGAAAACAAAACAAAATCTAAAGGCTTCTCCTTCTATCTTCAGTTTTTTTTATGGAGCAGGAAATATCTTTAGATATTATTTGTTCGTTCTTCCTAAATAATAAATGCACCGAAACATAATTTATTGTAGCCTTATCATTTGAGTATTTTGTGGAGAAATTTGATTAAACACTTGGTATGTTTCCTTCTTTTTCCTTTTTTATTGAAATAATATTAACGTACAATATCTTACTAATTTCAGGTGTACATCATTGTGACTCAATATTTTTATACTGCACTCTTTTTCCACAGAATCAGAACACAGAATCCTAAAAGTTATATGGAACCACAAAAGACCCAAAATAACAAAAACAACCTTGAAAAAGAAAAAACAATGCTGGAGGTATCACACTCCCTTATTTAATACTATACTAGAAAGCTCTAGTAATCAAAACAGTTCGGTATTGGTAAGTTTTCTTTTGATGATTTGCTGATTTTCCTTCTTTTAATAACCAAAAGAAAAATAAATTGAGAATGTTAAAAGTGAATTTGGAAAGGTCACCTTTGATTGATTAGCATATAGAAAGATATGAAATATTTTCATTCTCTCTGTAATAGTAAATCATTGGATTAATTTTTAAAAGTCATATTTTCCTTTTAAACCATCAACAACACCAGATGCAAGGAAATATGAGAGAAATAAACTCCAATTGGTGCACGCTTCGTAAATTAAACTGGAGATGGATGCTCTATTCCTGAAGCCATGTGAGATCTGGGCTGTCAAATAAGCAAGCCTACCATAAAAAATGGCAGTGTATGCTTACAGAATAGGAATCAGCCAAACTTTTGATAATTGAATGGGCTGACACTGCCATATTAGATTCTGGAGAACCCCAGTGAATACTTACTTTATATTCATGATATGGAGCAATTCTCCCTAACAACCGTTGAGTTAGGAGAGGTTGGGAGCTCAACGGGAAAGCAGAAGGAAATTTTTTTTATATACGGAGATTGTATACATATAACATATATGCAACACATGTATAATATTTTTTCAGGTCTTTGTTTCAAAGTTGTACTGTTGTGTTACAATGTGGGAAGTTGTTCTACATCTGTAATTCTATAGGTATTTGCATAAAATTGAGTTTTTTTTTTTTAATTTTTTTTAATTTTTTTTTTTTTTTTTTTTTNTAAGCCACCCAGGCGCCCCAAAATTGAGTTTTTTAAATTCAGTCCAGGAGAGTGTATACGTCTTAATCCCCTTCGCCTATTTTTCCCATCTCACCACCTTCCTTCCCTCTGGCAATCATCAGTTTGTTCTCTATCTTTAAGGGTCTGATTGTTTTGTTTGTTTTTCTTGTTATTTTTTTTTAAGATTCCACATATAAGTAGAATCATATGGGATTTATAATTTCTCTGACTTGTCTTATTTAGCATAATAACTTCTAGTTCCATCTATGTTCTCCCAAATGGCAAGATCTCATTCTTTTTTATGGCTGAGTAATATTGTATCATATAATTGTGTATGCACTACATTTTCTCTATCCTTTAAAAAAAATTTCAGTGGGTTCATTAGAGAGGACATCTGTGTCTAGAGTGCCTATTTTGGAATAATTATAATTACAGACTGTAATTGCTTAAATAGATTTAGGATTGTTAATATTTTTCATTTGAAGGTTTGGTTTAGTCTTTACCAAAATAATTCATAGGAAGCCATCAACAAACCATTAACAAAATAGCCAAGGCAACTTACCGAATGTATACAATATATTCAAATATTCAATCATATATTAGGTGAAGTACACCTAATATAATGAAAATAATATAATTTTACATATAAAATGCATCTCAATAAAAATGAATAAATTAAGCAAGTTAAAAAGTAAATGTTGATAGACTTGAATATATATTAATTTTAAACCTTATTAGACAAAAAAACAATAAAGAAAAATAATATACTTGAAAAATCATTACAATATGGATTAATACTCATGACGTATAGATTTTTAAAAAGCTATTATAATTGCACATGTGAAGAGATGAGAGTGGCTTAGCCTCAGATGCTTGCATTGAAGGCAGTTAAAGTGATCACATTTTGGATATACCATCTTCCTTACCTTCAGACTGTTTGTTAACATCATTTTGCCATACTCTCTCATGGAAAATTATGACATTTGCTAGGTGATAGCATCAGGGGTGGGATTAACAATGACATGTCACTCAAAAATACACTAAAAACATATTCTTTTTGGTCTACATTCATAGAAAAGAATAGTAAATATCTTTATACTAATTCAAGAGAAAATTCACTTTTTCCCCGCCTGCTGTAGCTTTCCAAAATTAATAAATGTACTTTCAGGAAAGGGACCTCTCAATGAATAACACTGATATATTTTCATCATGGTTACCAGTGGAGAAAGTGTAGCGCATGCATCTTACTTAAATCTAACAATGCTGCAAGGCAGACAGGCTAAATATTATTATCACCATGGAGCAAATGGGGAAAGTGACAACAAGACATATTATTTATAGGCCATTTATTTTCTAAGCATGGCTCTAAGTAATATTGAGAGTTATGATTTAAAAACAAAATAAAAAAAAATTGGTCCCTGTTTTCCAGTGAGATCATTGAAAATACCATCAACAGGGATTTAAATGCATCTCAGAAGTATGGGTTAACTCAGAAAGCCTCGTTAGCAGATCTGTTAAATAGTGAATGGAACTAGGCCAAAGTGAGAAAGATAGAATTTGAGAAATAAGAAGGGCTTTTAGCAATAGCAATAATTTATACAAAAGTCTTGAAATGTGAAGTCAGAGTTTATCCTATAAATGAAGAAATCAGTATAATGATCCTAGAAATGTGATAAAGCTGAAAAGGTTCCATTGTAAATATGCTGAAAGCCTTTCTTCAAATGTGTGGAGTGCAATTGGAGGCTTTTGAGCAGTAGCTTAACAAGGTCAGATTAATAATTTTGGAAGATCATTCTGGTAAATAAGATGTAAATTTCAATGGACTAGCAAAGATTGGAGATTAGGAGGGAAATACGAGATTTATAATAATCCAGGCAACACAAATGAGGACGTGAGTAGACCTTGGCACTGGGGATTTGAAGGTGATATAGATGACACTAAAAGATATTACTGAAGCAGAAGGTTAGAATTTCCTTCATGCTTGCAAAAGAAGATGTACAGATGGACATGGTGGTTACAGTGGTACTGATGAAGAGAAGTAGAAGAGGAAGTCAGGTCATTAGAGGGGAAAGGATTTCATGCTTGACTTTGTTAAGCAGAAAACCCTGGAGGTCTTGATTTAAAAAGGAACACAATTTGCTTTATGTTAAATCACTTTGGCTGGCTCTTAGGTTGAAAATAGACCATGGAAGACAGAAGTAGAAGCAGGGGACATATTATGAAAGATAGTAATTCAGGTGAGAGAGAATAGTGGCTAAAACCAGAAGGTAGCAGTGCAGAGAGTGAGAGGGGATTGGATTCAAAACTGGTTTTTCCCTTCTATCTTTTAATCAAGTAATGAACCGGCATGATCAAATTCTAAACAGAAATCCTTTATGAAAAGATTCTGTGAAATGTATACTCAAGGTTTGCAACCCTCATGATATAGAAAAAGATAATGAAAGAGGAAAATAATATGATCACTAATTCCATTGAATATTAGCCCACATGGTGTAATAACAGTAACCCTCACATTTTTGTTCTGCATTATAATGTGCATTTTTGGAAATTGTATCATAAGGAAGAGATAAATCCTAATCTTTACTACATTGGAAAGTAACAGAATAAATAAAGTTTTAATAATGGAAAACTTTAAACTATTTTAGAAAAGTACAATATAATAAGGGTTTTTAAAAATATTACCAATGTATTTCAACTTTGGTTTTTAAATCTACTTTGAGATTTGATTTGACTATTGAGCAATATATTTTTAAGATACTGTAGAGTTCTTGGTGATTTCTACGTCATCTGTTGTATCCATCTCTTATTATTTATTTATGTTTAAAGTTTATTAGTAGAGAGAGAGAATGCACATGAGACGGGGAGGGGTAGAGAGAGAGAGAGAGAGAGAGA
>NW_027530619.1:712851-735097 GCF_008692635.1 Crocuta crocuta
CAGGCAAATTTCCCAGTTTTTAGCTCTTTGCCTTCCCTCCAGAGCCCCAGCCAGCCAGGAGTGCGGACACCCGGTGTCCGCGTGGCTCTTTCATGGTCCCCAGCCACCCGGGAGCTACAATGGCGGTTGGCGCGCTGCCACTCTGAAGTCCAGCCTCTAGGAGCAGCACAAAGAAGCAGTCTGTGTCCTCAGCCACCTCCCTGCCCCGGGACCAGTTGGCGTGAGGGGACCTGGTGTGCAGGTATTTGGCAAGTACGGTCTTTCTATGCCCCGAGCAGAGGTTCCCCCCCTCCCCCCCCCGGTGCGGACGTTTTTCTGTTTCGGACTCTCTCCTTTTCCCCTCTCACTCCACGTAGAGGGTAGAGGGGGATCACCTCCCACCCTGGAGTCTCCGATCCCGGCCCGATTTTATCTTCCCCAGTTCGCACTCACGTTAGAAGTCTCTCTCAGTGGATTCTGTGTCCTTTTTCTCCCAATCTCCCAGGTTTTGTAAGGTTTCCAATGGCTTCAGATCTTTTCTGTGTGATGTATGGGCGCGACTGCAAGTACGGATCTCCTTACTTCTCCGCCATCTTGCCCCCTCCTAACTGTGGATTTTTCATAGATGCCCTTCGTCAGGTTGAAGGAGTTCCCTGCCTTTCTCTTTGTTGAGTGCTTTCATCCTGAAATGGTGTTGGATTTTACAAAATGCTTTTTCTGCAACTATTGAAATTATCTTGTATTAGGTATTAGGTTCCTTGACTTTTGTATGTTGAACCAATCTCGCATTGTTGGGGTAAATCCCACTTGGTCAGGGTTTATAATCCTTTTTATATGCTGCTGTATTCAGATCACTGTATTTTGTACCTATTTTTGTATCTACATTCATGAAAGATATTAGTCTGTGTTTTTGTTTTCTTGTGATATCCTTGCCTGGTTTTGTTATAGGTTAATAGTGTTTTAACAGAATGAGTTTGAAAATATTCTTTTCTCTTTAATATGTTTTGGAAAACATTTGTGAAAGATTGTTGCAATTCTTTAAATATTAGGGAGAATTCAAAAGTAAAGCCATCTGGCATGGGCTTGTCTTTGTGTGATGTTTCTTGATTACTGTATCAGTCTCTTTACTTGTTATGTGTCTAATCTGTCTTCCTTTTTTTTTTTGAGCTAGTTTTAATAGTTTCTGGCTTTTCCTTAAATTTTATTTAAAATATCTCCATATTCATTTACATTAAAGAGGAGCAATACATATATATGTATTCCTGGATAGTTTTATATTAATTTAATATCATGTTATTAATATTTTAATATTAATTTAATATAAATGGTGTCATTTGTTTGCTATTGCTCTAGTTAGTGGCATAGCTGGGTATCATATAACTCTAGTTGTTATCGGTAGAAGATATCAACTAATATAATGCATATCTGAATATACATGATGGAATTGAGGGTTATATAGAGACTATGTAGTCATGATTATATAGATAAAAAAGACATACACTTACTCATTTATTCAGAGACTATATGTATATGGGGAAAAATGAGCCAAATAAGGAAATTATTGATTTCTGTAACACCTGAGAAATTTTATTACCCATTCCTAACTCCTTATAATGTGGTATCATAGCTCTCATAGAATCAGTGTTGAGAAAAGCATGTTATGTTATGTTATGTTATGCTATGCTATGCTATGCTATGTTAGAAAGCATGAGAGGGGTAGAGGGAGAGAAAGAGAATCTCAAGGAGGCTCCATGCGCAGTGTAGAGCCCTATGTCGGACTTGTCCCACAGTCCTGGACCTGAGCCAAAATCAAAAGTCAGACACTCAACCGACTGAGCCACCCAGGTACCCTGAAAAAAGTATTTTAAAGTTCATGTATGAGTGTGCTTAATTTGCCTTCCTATCCACCAGTGTATTTTTGCCAGAAGTTCATGCTATATGAAACTGAGCCAGCTTGATATACCCAGACATCAGTGTATACCATGTACTTGCTATATTGCTATATTTTAGCTAACTTATTTGTTCATCACTAAGCTTTTCATTTCAAGAATGTTTACTATACAGAAAATAAATGAGTCTACTGTACCATCAAGGACAATTAGTAGACAGTAACAACACAGTAATCTAAGGAAAAGAAAGCATCCATGTGGTGTATCATACCTTGGAACTTGCCACAAAGATGCCCGAGGGGTTCCTAAAGGAAGTCTTCCACAGAGAGGAGGCTTGCTGACAGCAGTTCACCCTCTTTGTAGCATCAGGGGAATCTGACTACAGAGAGTTACTGTATCACCTTAGGTAATAGCTTGAGGTGTCTGTGAAAAAGACTTAAATCTGATTAATAATATGCACATGCCTACTACTGTGTATAATCCTTCACAGTCACTCCTTCGATCAAGGGACTCTATATTTCTAAATTGTCTAAGATCTGTAAACTGGACAATAGTTAATGACTCTCCTTTATGGCAAATATTGTCAAGTTTTTGCCTAGCAGATGTGGGGCTTTCTCATTATACTGATCAATCTTTGGATACTTTAATCTATTTACTGTTACATAAGATATATATTGGTCAAGACGTTCTGAGATAGGTACATTCCTGCTACTTGCATGTGGATGTTCTCACCGTGTCCTTGGTAGTTAACAATGGCACTTGGTCTCTGCTAACCCAGGACCCCATTATCCCCACTGAAACCGAGGAGCCCACTTCAATGGCAATATCTCCTACAGTTACATCTGGCTAAAAGCTGAGAACACTCACAGAACTTACCCAAGATGTGAGCAATCCCTTCACTTATGTATTTCTTAACTCTTTACAGAAGAGAGCATCTTCTGGGACTTCTGCAGCCCTTAATAATTTCACTTAGGACACTAATCTATTCATATTCTGGAAGTAAATCTTTGTGTGTCCCTGTGGATTCCTCTGAAATTGGAATATATACATTCCTAAGTCTGGGGCATAACTCTCAACTCTTATTTTCTTTTTTTTTTTTTAATTTTGTAAATATTTTCTTTATTTCTGAGAGAGGAAGAGAGACAGCATGAACAGGGGAGGGTCAGAGAGAGAGGGAGACACAGAATCTGAAGCAGGCTCCAGGCTCTGAGCTCTCAGCACAGAGCCCGATGCAGGACTCGAACCCACGAACTGCGAGATCATGACCTGAGCTGAAGTCAGACGCTTACCCGACTGAGCCCCAGGTGCCCCTCAACTTTTATTTTCATTGGGCTATACAGTTAGTTCATTGTCTTCGGTTGTCTTTCCCCCTTGCAAGCAGCAGTTTACCCTGACCTTTGCATGGTTTTTATTTTCATTCTGGCTCTTAATAAAGTTTGTAAGAGAGTGTAAATAAAGAGCAATATCTGAATCCTTGCATATCTAGATGTATATTTTATTTTTGCCCTCAATTTTTGTTAATGTTGTACCATGCTATTAAATTCTATTAAGTTAATATAATAAAGTACTAAATTAATATTTCCTCATAATTCCTAGTTTTTTTTACAATCCAATATTATTGGAAAATATCTAATATAAGTGAGATTCTTATTTTTGATTGATTAGCTTTTTTTACTGTCTAGAAATCTTTATAAATAAGTAATTATTTTTAAAATGTAACTTTTCAAGAACTAAGAGGAGGATACATTTTTATGCCAAGTGAGCTCAGTAAGTATTTAG
Organism: Crocuta crocuta; assembly: GCF_008692635.1. Classification (NCBI taxonomy): domain Eukaryota; kingdom Metazoa; phylum Chordata; class Mammalia; order Carnivora; family Hyaenidae; genus Crocuta; species Crocuta crocuta. Next base: position 716,499 of record NW_027530619.1, read on the forward strand.
CATAATTAATGAAAAAAGATAGTTATCAGAGTATAATAGATCTATATGGCTCACAGAGATTCATATGAAGGAATAATATATGCATATACATATATACACATACACACACACAAATATTATATGTATATATTTAGAGATAGGCAGAGACAAAGAAACAGAGAGCAGGAATTGACAGAAGTATGGGAAAAATACATGAAGATATAAACTAGGTTATTAACTTAAGTCCTGAATTATCAGAGGAGCATAATGTATGGGAGTTGATCTGGGGAGTATAGGGTTAGCTGGAAAACAAAGAAAAAATAATGTAAGAAATAAGATTGGAGACATCATCAGAAGCCTGATCATAAATAGTGTTTTAAGCCATTATAAGAATTTTAAGTGCAAGGGGAATTCACCAAAGCATGTCAAGATGGGAGTAACACAGTTAGATGTGTACTTAAATACATCATGCTGGGTATGCAGAGAAGTTGATAGTATATTCAGGGAGAGGAGAATGGAGTGTATTAAGATAAAACATGAAAAATCATAGAGTTTGGAGGAGCAAAATAGAAATAAAAACAAGTAATATATTTCAGAAAGCAAAAATTAATAGACTAGACCTGGGAGGTACCTGGGAGGCTCAGTAGGTTAAGCATCTGACTTTGGCTCAGGTCACAATCTTGCAGTTTGTGAGTCTGAGCCCTGCATTGGGCTCTGTGCTGACAGCTCAGAGCCTGCAGCCTGCTTCGGATTCTGTCTCCCTCTCTGCCCCTCCGCTGCTTGTGTTCTGTCTCTGTCTCTCTCTCTTTCTCTCTCAAAAATAAATAAAAACATTAAAAAAGTAATAGACTAGACCTGGAATATACCGTATATAGAGAATAAATGAAGGTGGTAATAGCAGTTACTACAGGTTGTTAATGTGAAACATAGGACTAAGTAGGGTGGATACAAAAATAATGTCCTATAGGTTTGAAGGATGATAACTAGGGCCGGTTATATGGAAGAAAATTGCAAATGAAATTTTGAGTTACCTTAATTTTGTGTTAGCTGTTAGAAACCCAAGTTTTAGAAGTCATATCTGGGACTAGGGGTGATCAGTTACTTTTCTGAAAATAGTGATGTCTAAATTGTGACAGAAAGGATACATAAGAGTTAGTCAAATAAAATTATGCCTTAGTCTGACATTGTGGACTACTTGTAAACAGCTTCCTCCATTATTTTTAGGCTTATCTCCAAATAGTCATTGCTCTGATCTCTCTGTTCTATCAATATTGATTTATTCACTCTTCTTTCAGAATGAATTGCTATGTGCTACATCCACCCACATTTAATTTGCCATTTTAATGAGAATATTAATAAATCATTCACTGAGATGGGTTGATATTAGTCATTTATTTATATATTTATTATTAATCTCTACTTTATATAAAATAGAGGTATGACTATATTCCCTCTATAAAACAACAATTTCTAATACCTTCTGTACAGTATGTAAGAATGTGATTTATCGATATTTTAAGTTGTAAAATGAGATTACAAATATGAACTTCTGATTTGGAATTCCACAGGTATATTGTTAAATTTTTTTAATGTTACATTGCAGAATTCAAAATAAAACACATCTAAGTCTCTGTAGCTTGTGTTTTAAAATCCATACACATCACTCTTTGTTAATGTTAGTTCTAGATACTTATCACATAAGTTTACAGATAAAGTTTGTTAAATTAGGGAGGAAATACATACATCAAAATACACAGGTCATATAGTATTGAAATGTAATTATTTCATGATGGAGGTAGCAAGCACCATCTGTATCTTGCTGACAAATTTCTAGCATCCTGCTTTAACCAAAGGATGATGCAATGCATTTCAGTAAACTAAAGGGTAGTCTGCTTATGTGAAATGTAAGAGTGTGGAGAATGTCTTCATTTTCTTATATGTAACCAGTTGTGGCTTGTTTCTTTCATCATCCTTTATGCAGTGATAAAGGTGGCTGTCTGACTGAAACTCTCCTCAATTGAAGTCTTAATATTTTTTCATTTTTATCAAATGTTGATTATTTCATAGTTTTCAGTTATCTTTTATAATTCCCTGCATTGTCATTTAATTTTCTGAACATATTTAAGTACAGTTCAAATTCAAAGTTCTTATATGATAAGCACAGAGCCCAATGTGGGACTTAAACTCAGGAACCATGAGACCATGACCTGAGCTGGAATCAAGAGTTGGATGCTTAACTGACTGAGCCACCAAAAGGCACCAAAAGACATTTTATGTTAACCTACCTACCTTTGCTCTGTGTAACACAGACTCTCCTCTGTGTCATGTGGACTTTGCCATCCCTTGCAACAACCAGGGAGCTCAGTGGGTGGGTCTGAGGTGGTGGATGCTGGCCCTGGAAAGTTGTGCTCATGCATGAGACCATTTCTTGTAAACACCCATGGAAGGTCATGGCTGCTCTCTACTTCTATAGAGATCCTGAGGATATTGAAAAGGAAGAGTAGGCTGCTGCTGAAAATGCTGTAACCAAGGAGGAATTTCAGGGTGACAGCTGCAGCTTCTGATTTCACCACCACCAACATGACGTCACAGACTGGTGTGGAGGCGTGCAGGTGCCCTCTGTGCCAGTTCAGTACCCTACTGAAACTGGATTGCTCAACCTGCCGCTGAGCACTGGTCTGCAGCTCCCTCTGTTCAGGCCACTGAATGGGTAGGAACAACCACTGAGTGTCTTAGGCTGCTCTTCTGCAGGGGCAAACAAAATGGAAATAAGATTGATGGAAAATAAACAGTTTCTAAAACAACAACAACAACAAAACTTCATTCAGGAGCCACTTCACCTTCTTGAAGAGAAGCCCCCCAGACACCAGTGAACTCCCAGCGCCCTCCCACTTTTAAAATATGTGTTAGATTTAATTTTCTAAAATGATTTCCAAAAGTTGTGGTTTAATTTCTCAAGATATTATATAATGTTATATAATAAATTGATTATCGTGTTGTGTTACTTGGAACATACAAAATGACTGATGTAGTAAACCCTACAGACAAATACTGACAGATGAGTGTGCAGTTGTCCCTCACTTCTGTGTCTTCAACCACAGCAGATCAATTAAACTTAAATGATATAAAATCCATCTCTGTCTCTCTCTATCCCTGTCTCTGTCTCTCCTTTTCTCTCTTTCTCTCTCTCTCTCTCTCTCTCACACACACACACACACACACACACAAATTGAAAAGAAACTCTATTTCTAGGTAAATATTCTGATATAAACTGTGACCTCTGATGTTCAGTGTCCATAGTAAAAGCATTATTATCTTGGTAAATGGCCATTCAGATAGACTATAATAGCCTAAATTTATCCTATTTTTTTGAGCATGTAAGTAAGTTTTAGTCCTAGAATATTATCATAAGTGGTAAATGTAAATCCAAATGTTCCCTTTATTGGCAGGGTATGCCATCTGACTTCCCCATATACTATCTTCTCCTTCAGTATGCCAGCTGCATTCCCACCGTACGGTCATTTCACTGTTAATTCTTGCCTCCAAAGTCCATAGAGATAAATACCTCACCTCTTTCTAGTCATAGCTCAACTATTATCTTCCATAGGGACTATATTAAGATAGCCACTTCACTAATTTCAACATTTATTTAAACAACTATTGCATGACAGAGAAATAATTAAGATAATGTTGTAATGTTTCATTTGAGAGATAGTATGAGCTTGGCCCAACTCATTGGTAGTCATGATGGATATAAAGGGACATATAAGAGAAATGTTAAGGTGTGCACAACTCAGATCTTAGTGAAAAATTGAGTTCAGAGAACCGAACAAAAAGATTTCTAAATTCACACCCTTATTTCCAGTTTTTGTCATTAAATTGATGGTATTAATAGCAAAAGAAATAAGTTTCAGAGAAAATTAATATAAGTGGGAAATTTTTCATGGTCCAAGTTTAATCTGTTAAAATAATATTTGACTATCATATATTCTTCTAAATAAACATTCTTAACATTTTTCCTTTTTTAAGAAGTTTCACTATTATTGATGTAGTTCAAGTTATACATCTATTTATATATGTATCTAATCACTAGTGACTCAGTAGTAAAGTTTAAGTAAGACTGTATTGGAGTGCCTAGATGTCTCAGTCAGGTGAGCGTCTGACTCTTGATTTCAGCTCAGGTCATGATCTCACAGTTTTTGAGATCAAGCCTTTTGTTGGGTTTTGCACTATCTTGGGATTTTCTCTCTCTCTCCCTGTCACTCCCCTGCTTGCACTTTCGCTCTCAAGGTAAATAAATAAAAACCAAACAAAACAGTAGAATAAACTGAATCTTCTATATGTCTGGGGGAAAATGTAAATTATATTGTAAAAATAATGAAATTTAAATGTGTCATGGTTTTCATATGCTCAGAAAATTGATGATCTAATATTACTATACCACAATTTTGTAATATACAACAAATTAGTGTAATTATCTCAGAAAGTATATCCTCATATCAGTCAATTTCCCAGGTGGAAATTGTTGGCACATTCACATTTATATAACTTGAAAAGCGTATAATAAAGGGTAATATTTCGGGGGAGTCGGCACAGCATAGTGAAAACATAAAGGATAATGCAGTAGCCTGGGGATTAACATTAAGAGAGATGTAATTCTCCCAAAGAGAGGGAGAAGGTTACCAAACCCGAAGAGCGAGAACCTTCAGAGGACTATTTAATAACTTTCAGATGAGGGACACAGCCAAACCCATGTGATCCTGCAGGAGAAAGATAAGAATGTATCCTGCATTCACTTCCCTGTTCTCATCTCTTTGCAGATTTACCTTTAATCAAACCAAGAAGCTGCAGGACAAAGACAACTATTTATACAGCTTATATAGATCACTTTCCCAGGACAGTGAGCAGAGAGAAACTTCTAGAGTGAATACGAGAGGATACAGGAAGATAGCCAGTATAATATTTTTTGAAGTGTGGTAACTATTTGCCAATATAAATATATTAACAAATGTTCCCCAAGTCAGGAAACTGTAGCCCTGTGATGGTATTATTATAACATAAACTTGCACATACAACTGTATTTCTCAAATTTTCTACAATTCTCAAAAGCAAACATCATTTAATGCATGCATATTTTCAACATTATATAATATGGTGCACTATTATAATATAGTGCATTTTGTGCATTAAAATATTTTCAGTGAAAATTATCTATATTTCCAAAATGAAACCAGCGTAGTTTTTGAGTCACAACAGCATCAGAATTTTGGTGAAAATATCCAATGCCTATATTTTCCTTCAAAAAAACTTACTAAAATACAATAAAAGAAAGAGAATTTTATTTTCATTTTTTGAAATATATATTTTTCACACATTAATTTCACATATTTAGTTCATGTGAAAAAAGTTAAAGTTCTTTTGTTAACTAGCCAAGACAAAATCTTATGATTATAGTATGGAAATGTTATTTGGAAAGAAGAAACATTTTGCATCTATTAAGTAGTATTAAACAGCAAAGTGTTTCAAAGTTGCTTTAACAGAGAAGAATACAATACACATCGTAACAGAATAAGAGAGAAAGGGACGTGGGTCCTACTTTACAACCATGGTGCTAAAGTTATGCTTATTGGTTGCATAGTTTTTATTATCATTCCTACTATTGGTAGCCTATATGTTGCAGCTATTGGAATTTAAATTATCAGCTACGAAAAAATGTTTGCTTTTACTCTAGCCCCAACTTAGAAATCATAAATTCAAATAAACGGTAGAACAAAAATTCAAAGACTTTGTTTTCTGACTTCCATCACTCTCCCAGCATGTTTTTTATATAGCATCATTCTCATTGTTACAACACGGACTCTCCCAGTCCTAAGTGTAATTTCCACAGTGTCCAATTTCATGTTCCTTTGCCTCCCATGACCATATTCCATGGTGGATAATGTTACACATTTGATTGTATATGTATAGATTCTCTACCATTTTGAGTCTAAGCATGGTTCATTAGGAGTTCAAGAGGAAATTCATCACAAAATTATTTATATCCCCCACCTATTTATGGTTTCTAATTACAACGATCTATAGAGCCACTGGCCAGAACCCTTTGTTTAGCCTTATTCTTTTCTTCTGTACTTTCAGATTTTTTCTGTCTTTAAAACTCATCGATAGACTAGTCCTTTCCTTCACTCTTAGGAAGTTATCTTGCTTACTAGTCACAGAAATACAAAATAAAATAATTAAAATAAAATAAAATAAAAAACAAAAAAACAAAATAAAATACTATCAGATACAATTTACTTTTCTTTCCCCAAAGAACCTTACAAACTTTGTGCATCTGCGTGTATCTTCTCTGCCTCCATCACCTGCAGCTGTAGACGTTGTTCTGTTGAAGCATATGCCTTTCACCCTTCTCAAATTCTCAGCAATATGTATCCATTGACACTTTCTTCTTGCACTCTGTTACCAAATTCCTTCTTATCAGCATCTAAACATCTTCACATAGAGTCCACCTTACACGAGCAAAATCCTCATCTTCAATAGAAATAGCCATATAAAAGCTTTCTCTTAAAAGTAAAAGTTTGTTCAGATCACTTATTCCCTTCCAATTTTACTTGATCTTTTGCTTTCTCGTTTAGGTATATCTATGAAGACAGTGTAATGATTATTGGCATGAATATTTAATAAACAGTTTTTTAAGTCACAGAGATATGTTGGCCTGCTTCTTACTCCAGAACAATCTAATATACCTGACCTGGTACAGATATTTATTCCTGGAAATAGAATAGTGTAATAAAAAATGAGTAAATGTATGGCATTGGGTTAAATACCAGCATGCAGACCTCAAGGAAATTGTTTTAGAGGATGGATTCATGAAGATCCGTCTTAGGCAGTAGTACAACATTGATAAAACTGTTGATGGAGATAACTCAGGATGCAGATCATGTACCAACTATACATCTAAAGGAGAAAAGAATGATATATGTTGGTTTCTGGAAGCTTCATTTAATAAGGTAATTCCAATAAGATATGATCTCAGAAAACAAATTGGCTCATTTTTAAGCAGAGAAAAAGGCTAATAGAGGGGATCCAGCAACTTTGAGGTATTGATGGTTTTTCAACTTCAAATACTAAATATACATGTAATGTAAAGTGAAAAAGATAATTAGATCTCTGCCTCAGTAGGAAGAATTAAGGAGTTGCACTTTTTTGCACACACTTTAAGGCTCCTCAATGTATTATGACAGTAGTACAAAGAAAATTCTTTCAGATGGAAAAAATGCTCACAGAATATCAACTGCAACCTGGATGATGGAGAAGGCTATTCTTGGTGCCAGCACTTCATCTCTTCCAACCAATCTTAGCTCACTATAATCTGACCTTTTTGCTTACTGCTTCTCCAAAACAATCTTCTTCAGGACATTAATATGTTCTTTGTCTTTTTCCCTAACAGAGGTCTTTTTGGCTTATTCTCATTGACCTCTTGTCACTGCGGGTAATATTACTTATGTTCTTTTCTTGATATTCTTCTTTTGGTCTCAATGACTCCATATTCTGATTTCCCTCTTAGCTGTGGCCCATTCGTTGTCATTACACATATGTTTACCCTTTTGTAATTGTTCCATAGTCTATGGGCATTCTGTTCTGGTTCTCTTCAGTCTTTGTTTGCTTTGCTTTCAGTTTTCAAGGTTTCTACCAGTATATCCTCTAGTTCAGAAATTCTTTCCTCAGCCAAGTCCAGTCTACATTTCTGTTACTATTGGGTTTTTTTTGTTTTGTTTTTTGTTTTTTATCTCTAGTACTTTTGGTATTTTTCTTAGGATTTCCATTTCTGCTTACATTGCCCATCTGTTCTTATATGCTATCTACTTTATGCATCTGATCCTTCAGCATATCAATCATAGGTACTTTAAATTCCCAGTCTGCTCATTTTAACATCTCTGACAATGTCTCGTTCTGATGATTGCTCTGTTTCTTCAAATTCTGTTTTCTGTTTGTGGTATGCCTTCTAATTTTTTCTTGGTAGCCAGATATGATATACTGAGTAAAAGTAGCTTCTGCAAATAGCCTGTTAGTAATGTGGTGGTGAGGGGTTGGGAGAAACAAAGTTTTCTATAGTCCCAAAACAAGGCTCTTTTCATGAGCCCGCGTCTCTGGATTGTGAACTTCACAAGAGTTTCTCAGTTTTTTCCTACCCCTTAGGTAAGACAAAATGGCTAGAATAAGCTAAAGTTGGATATTTTCAAGGTGGAAGGCAAAAGCAGGCTGGAGTTGGGTATTTCTCTTCCCTCAGGTAAATTAGATTCAGATAATACACAACAGGTTAGGCTCTAGCTGCCTAATTTCCCCTAAGGGCCAACCTTGTTAAGAAGGAAAGAATGTTCTGGCCTATTTCAAAGTGGTTCTTTTTCCCTACCTCCTGTCGAAAGGAAGTACAGGTTTTTGGGGTTTTTCCCCGTAGTATATACTGTGGGGATCTGGCCAGCCCCCTAGAGGTAAATCTCACAGTGTCTTGGGGATTCTTTTTTGATTGGATTCCCTGGAGTTTTTAACTCTCAGAGTTGTCCTCACGGAGTCTCCAGCAACTGATGATTAGACTTGGGGTTTTCCTCCCTGAGCTGGTTCCAGCAGCAGTTTTCACTCCCAGATTCTCAGTTCAGGTAAGACTTGACTCCCGGACAGTAGTTTGCACTGTGTCTTCCCCTCTCGTATGAATCTAGGAAGTTTTGTTCGTTTTTCATTTTGTTCAGCTTTTTACTTATTAGGATCAGGGTGACTTCTATGTACCTCTCAGCTGAACCAAAGCGCGCCAATTTACTGTGCGGTTTCTTCTCTTGTTCTCACAAATATCAGCGATCTCATTTTCCTGCTCTAGGTTTTCTTCTTCTCCACAATTGACTCTTCATTGTCACATATTTGTGTTTACTGAAAGCTCCCCCAGATCTATCTTTCTGGTTCAGATCATTCCTTGAACTTATGAACTATTAACCTTACTGTCTTTTGTATATTATTTTTGAATTACCAAAAATGAATAAAAGCCTATGGTCATAAATAGGTGTTCAGTGGGTAGTAAAATATGATATTTGTAAATGCACCCTGTACACAACAAAAGTTATTTATATAAAATTAAATGAAATTGTTAATAAAATATACGTCAAAAATTATCTTGAGAATTTAGCATGTGGTATGGATATAAAACTTAACTAATTGAGAAAAGATATAAAATGTATAAGCACTTCACTCTGACAATGAATGTATGCTAAGTATTGCGGTTGTATTGGGGAAAATTTGCAAATAATGGTAAATATTGAAGCAATACCTTGAATGCATATACGTTCATTAAGAGAATTCACAAATGTATGGGTACTTACTATCAATGAAATATAGTGGTACATAAGAATTTGGAGGAGTAATGAACATTATTGCTATTCAATGGCCATATTCAGGAGTATATTCCTGCTTTTTGCTAATAGATATCATCTAGGAGAAAGGTGAATTCATATTTGAACTCACACTATGAAGAGTCCTTAGACACTGTCATTATCATTGCCACTAAAAACAGCAGTAAGTTGATTATATGCGTGTATTAACTGGTTAGTGCAGATCTTAAAACTTAATCAAGCATACAATTCAAGAAATATGTAGAGGGCAATTGTATCTCATCATGCTGAGGAGATGTATTTTCTGTGTGTCAGATGAAAGAATCAAATAAACTACTTAAACTGAGATTATGAAAAATGAAATGTTCTGCAAAAGTAATTTTTATAGATCACAAATTTTTTTCTCTTGACGTGCTACAAATTTGAAAAAAATACCAGGTAGACTATTTTAGTGACGTATTTTTAAAAGTAGAGACACTTTTCGGGGCACCTGGGTGGCTTAGTCGGTTAAGCGTCCGACTTTCGCTTAGGTCATGATCTCGCGGTTCGTGGTTCGAGCCCCGCGTCAGGCTCTGTGCTGACGGCCAGCTCAGAGCCTGGAGCCTGTTTCAGAGTCTGTGTCTCCCTCTCTCTCTGCCCCTCCCCTGCTCACGCTGTCTCTCTCTCTCCTAGAAATAAATAAAAAATAAAAAAAAATAAAAGTAGAGACACGTTTGCCTACCTCAGTAGGATAAATTGAATATGATATACTTTTTCATGAGGGCTCAAGGTCATATCAATAAATATTAACTTGAGTTATGGCAATGCAGTGATGTTCATTGGTGCTAATAAGGTGCACAGAGTTTTTGTACTTTTTGTTTTCATGGCAATCTATAGATTCAAACTGTTTTCCTTTTTAAACAATAGTGGAAATACCTTTTTCCTGCTCCTTTGGATTTGGTCATGCTTTCTAAAAGCAGCTAGTCCTCTCTCCCTGCCTTTTATATAATACCTGCTTTCCTTTATTTTTTTAATTTAAAAATAGTTTTTAACATTGAATGTATTTATTTTGAAAGAGGCAGAGCAAGTGGGGGAGTGGCAGACAGACAGGAAGAGAGAGAGAATCCCAAGCAGGCTATGCACTAGGCACAGCTGGACCCCGGACACAGGGCTCAAACTCATAAAACCGTGAGATCATGACCCTAGCCAAAACCAAGAGTCAGATGCTTAACCAACTGAGCCACCCAGGCACTCCTATAATACCTACCTGCTTTCTTACTGGACTTCTAATGTAAAGATAAAAGTGCATTTTGTTCAAAGAAAATAACTATGTTACTTAAAATTCTAATTAATATAGCAAGTGACCTTATTTTTAAAGTTTATTTTATTTATTTGAGAGAGAGAGATAGTGTGTGTGAGGTAGAGGCAGAGAGAAAGGGAGAGAGAGAATCCTAAGCAGGGCTGGACCCCAGGAACCATGATATCATGACCTGAGCTGAAATCAAGTCTGACACTCTACCAACTGAGCCAACCAGGTGCCCCTGAGCAAGTGACCTTTGAAAGAACTCATTTATGTAAATTATAAGAGAGTTGATTTTTCCCCCTGCGATTTAAAAAAACTTATCTGTATAGGCTCTTTGTATTATTTCTACCTGTGAATTGTTAAGAGAAGTGACAACCAGGTTGTAAGCTCTTACTACCTTACTGTTACTGTTAATGCTGGTCACATGCAGTGCTATTTGGTAATAGTAGTATTACCCAAAGGCACAAGCAAAAATATTTTGTACAGTTTCTTCATGACATTTTAGGTGTAAAATCATATGAACATTTTTATGACATAATAATAAACTCTAGCTTTGAACTACAATGAATCTACAAAGATTATAATGCTTATAAATGCTTCTGAATAATTTAATATCCAAAATTGCATAAACAAGACTACTTTGCAGCTGAAAAATCTAATTATATGGCTAGTAAATAATTTTTACTTTTTAATCAGAAATGTTATCAAATGTACTACATAAGAGACTGTTTAGTTGATTTTTTTTTTTTTTTTTTAGGTTTTTAAATGCTGGTATTTATGTACCTGGTACTTGCACGATAATAGTTAAGTACTAGTAAATCAAATTGTAATGATTAAAGTTGGGGTTATATAAAATGTAGTACCAATTTTGAAATGAGAAATAAACTTTAAAGCCAGAAATCCATAGGGTATGAAGCAGAAATGGGGGAATAGTTAACACTTTGTTTCCATTCCAAAATTTTACAGTCATGAGACTCAGTACAACTACGTGAAGTTCTTCTTCTTATATAATTCATTGTAGGGCTTGTGAAATTCAACAAGAACATCAATATGGCAGGTGATTTTAAACTTGCAAGTCACTGCACAGCTGAATTTCTGAAGGGTAAAGTCCATGTCTCCTCATATTTAACTTGAAAAATTCGTCAGAGTATCTGACATATATTATATAATCAAAATTTTCTGAAAAAATTAATGCATGCCAAGTTCATATGGAATCCAAACCATTGCAAAGCAGAAAAGAAAACTGGAAATTAAATATTATTTTAAAATGTAAAGTAATATCACTCTTCATTCTTCTATGTATTCTTTAGGCTATAAAACAAACAACTCCTGAAACTATTTAGTCATGAATTGTATAGACTGCTCACAATTTTTGACACATACATTAATCTGACATACATTTTTTCATCCCTGTCTTTATCCAGGATGCATTGTTTAGCAGGCTAATGCTTACATAATGATTGCTCAGTTACAAAGATAAACCCTAATCTTATGTAACTGGCTGTCAGGTTAAAAAAAGATAACCTATATGGCACAAGAAGTAATACCTAGAAGTTTTATAAAAGAAAGATAAAAACAAAAGCAGATTACTCATTGCAAATTATGTATTTATATGGAAATGTGAAATGGAATTAATTAGGGAGGATTTGCCTCATTCAGAACCACTGCAATCAGCTGTTTGAAACATTACATTTGGCAAGTATCACTTTAGTTTCAAAAACTCTATTTTATCTTTTCAAGTTTATGGAACTACTTTGGATTTCTTAAAATCCTTGGGAAAACTTTAATTTTAATTATTAGATTCCTTAATTAGTAAATGCAGTATTAATTCACCAGACATTACTGAGCACCACCCTTACGACAAGCACAGAGTGGAGCTGTGGGGAGACGTTACTATATCATAAATAGTCCCCTACACAAGCAGATTATTTCCTGGTGGAGGGAATAACATGTGGTCTGAAGAGTGTCCTCAAGAGTTGCAGGTTGTAATTGGATAACTTATGTGAGTTCAAGTTCATGGAGTGCTGCAGAGGTGGTTTAGCTGAAATTTTGCTGGGTGGGGATTCAGGGAAATCTTTTTAGAGGTGAGCACCATGAGCTGAGTCTTGATTAAGTCCGTTACTACAGTTTGGCCAAGAGTTGCTTGCATTTTAATACTTGAAGGCACTATATGCACATCAAAGTTCAGTAACAGTAAATGTTGTTATAACAAATTTTGATTAGGTATATATTTGAAAATTCTAGATCAATATTTTTAGAAATGAGAAATATAAATCATCTAAAAGTTTGGTAATGGATTATATCATGTGTCTTTATTGAAAAAAATGTTATTTTTTATGCACAAGAATATAGAATGTTTTAGAATTGGACCCTGTTATAATAGAACTTGCTCACTATAGGTTGCTTTACTTAACACTAACATTTAAAAATGGTATGGAATGAAACTAATAAAAGATGGTGATTTGGTCTTTCATATCAAGTTAAAAACATAGAAATGAATACATGTCATTGGGATAAAATATGTTTTTATGAATAAATAAGTATATATTATAATTAAATATAATTTTTATTTTAACTTCTGGCCTAATATTAAAATATAACTTATACAAATGGAAAATCATACATAGTCAAGGTTTACCTAATTATTTCAATTGGCTTTTGCAAAGCAGGGTTGTGAAATTACATTCCTTTTTTTTCTAATTGTTTTGTTTAGAGACTCGTGGACTACTTAATGGAAGGATTTTTTTTTGTTATTTTTTAAGTTTACTAATTTATTTTGGGAGAGGGTGGGGAAAAAGAGAGAGAGAATCCCAAGCAGGCTCTATGCTGTCAGTGCAGAGGCTGACAAGGGGCTTGATCTGATGAACCGTGTGGTCATAATCTGAGCCAAATCCAAGGGTCAGATGCTTAACTGACTGAGCAATGTAGGCACCCCCTAGAATGGAAGGATTTCTAAGTTTAGTTTCAACATTTTTTAAGAGAATTTTGCTTTATACAAATGTAATGGACTTCTATTGTTTTGAATACATGTATTTTTTACATTAAAAGTATTTTTAAAATATGATTAAAATGTTAGTCATTTTATTTCTTAGAAAATAAATTTGTTAAAAATGTATGATAAAGTTTAGTCAATGTGTGTCAATGAATTTATTTAAAAAACTCTAGGAAGCCTGAAAAGTTTGCTTGCTTGCTTTTTATTTTTTCTTCTTCTTTTTTTTAAGTTTATTTATTTCTTACTTGAGAGAGAGAGAAGAGAGCATGAGCGGGAAGGAGCAAAGAGAGAATGAGAGAGAGAATCTGAAGCAGGCTCCACCCTAACACGGGGCTTGATGTCAAATACCTGAGCCAAAATCAAGAGTTGAAAGCTTAATTAACTGAGCCAACCTGGCTCTGAGAAGTTTGATTTCTTTATTATTTTTTAAAATTAAAATTACTAATCTGTATTTTATTAAATTATAAATAAAGCTATAAGTTAGATAGGTTGGTTGACATATTTTTACATGCTCTTGGAATGAACGTATTTTTTAAAGATCTTTCATTTGAGTTAGCTATATTTTATGTTTTTACAAAAAAGCAGAGTATATATTATGAATTGTCTATTTCTAGAGTGTCCATCCACTGTGTTAGGTCAAAATGTCAAAGTAAGATAATAAATTTCATAAACAGGATCACATACTTAATTAAGTACATTTAATCATATGAAGAAATACATTTCTCATTGTAAGTTCATTTGACATTTGAGTATAACATCCCACATTCAAAATAGAAATTTCCCACAATCTTATACACCTTAATATGACCCATTTGAAAATATATTTTAATAGGATATTATTTTAAATATGGTAACCTATATAAAATCACCTGTAACAAAGATTTTCCTTTCTCTCTTTATTTTTCTTTCTAAACGACAAGTAAGAGATTTGTTGTTATATTAGTATGGATTATCAGTTCCTGAGAATTGTCCAAAATTGATGTCATTGTCATCTCATTTGGATGTAATACACTATGAGTAATAAGATAAATAAAAACTTTGGTCATGCCCAGATGAAACCACAGTGATAAAATCCCCTTTCTTTAAACGGTTCGAATCATTCTGAAATTTTAAAAAATATCGTTCTAATAAGATTATTTTTTAGGTACTCTCAGTTTTTGTGAAAAAAAGTTTTCAGTGCTAGCAATGTACTTTAGTTTGTCTCTGTGTGCTGTGAAGCTGTGGGATAATAGAAGAAAAATGATTTGTTCTATGACTAAAATTTAAGTACCTGGCTAATATTCCATGCTCAGCTGCCAAGAATGTAGCTAACCAAAAAAACACAAGAAAAATGGAAAAGTAAATAATTAGTTGCTATTTTTAAACATTTCATGATAACTAAAAATCATTCGTGCATGATATCATTAGTTGTATTTAAAGAAAACGACAAGGATAAATGGAATATTCAGTGTGTATCATTTATATGTATATATATAATTACATACACACAATCTGGATTGATTATAGAGAGACACTGAAAATGAAAATCCTTATACTATAGTAGTAAATGCTGAAATTCATACCACTATGTGGAAGACTTTTACAAGATTCCCATATAAAAATTGTATAAATTTGTATAAAATTGTATATTGTATAGTATAAAAATACTAAATAATTTTATGCTCCAATTTTAAATTGTATAAAAATACTAAATTACTTTATTTTATCATTTTTAATGTTTTTTTTTTTTCTTTTTGAGGGAGGAAGAGAAAGACAGAGCACAAGCGGGGGAAAGGGCAGAATCTGAGGCAGGTTCCAATCTCCAAGCTGTCAGCACAGAACATGATGTGGAGCTTGAATTCACAAACCTTGAGATCATGACCTGAGCTGAAGTTGGACACTCAACCCAACTGAGCCATCCAGGTGCCACAATTTTATTTTTATTTTTTTAATATTTACTCTTTTTAGAGAAAGAGAGAGACAGAGCATAGTAGGGAAGGGACATAGAGAGAAGGAGGCACAGAATCTGAAGCAGGCTCCAAGCTCTGAGGTGTCAACAAAGAACCCAATGCAGGGCTCTAACTCATGAACTGAGCCAAAATTCGACATTTAACCAGCTGAGCCACCCAGCCACCCCAAACATTTGCAGATATTTGAATACCTGTAAAATCTATATTGATTTAATCTGTGTACATCATGGAATCGATAATTCATGTCTTCTTCTCTTTTAGTCTTGATCAATGTGACTAAGATTTATTAATTTAGTTTATATTCAAAGCCTGTACCTTTCCCTGGTTAGGTATGATGACATTCCACTTTCACCCTTATATGCAGTTGCTTTTGAATACCCTAGACTTTAATGTCTGGCCCCTAAAAGGGGAAAAGAGAAAAATAAGGGGTGAAGATTTAAAGGCCTTTAAATCACCTGGAAAATCCTTTCAGTGGGAATGGGAGGGGCTTGCAAAAATTTGGGGAACATACAACAACAATGGCCATGCACCTCTTTCCACTACTGAGGTCAGGAACAGTAGACAGTGTTCAAAGCACAGATCCTCAATATTTGGAAAACAGGGTGTTTTGTTTGTTTTTTTGTTTGTTTGTTTGTTTGTTTTGCTCCAGCAATGTGGACAGCTTCCTGCCACACTTGCAGGTAGGAGTTGGGAATGGCTACAGATCTAAGAGTGAAATTGACAGAAATTAACTACCATTTGCCCTCTAAGCCTTTCCCTAACACTTGGAAGTCTTCAGTAGGCTCCAGAGTTCCAAAATAGTTACATTAGAGGGATTCTTCCATGCAATTACTGTCTGAATGAGGAGACAGTCCTGGGGCTTCCATACTCTACAATCTTCCCAGAAATCCTACTATAATGTTAGTCAATTTTAAATTGTTTTGTTTTGTTTTGTTTTTCCTAAAAAACTTTAGAATCACAATGAGATTTAAATTTTGATTCTGCCTCTCAGTGGCGCAATAACTATGAACAAGATGTTTACATTAGTGAAACTCCATTTTTTTTTCTACTTTTTAACCTATAAAATGGGGTTATTACTATTAATCTGGAATACAAGTATTTATATCAAACAGCTCAGGGGCACCAGGGTGGTTCAATTGGTTGAATGTCCAGCTTTGCCTCAGGTCATGATCTCACGGTTGGTGGGTTCGAGCCCCGCATTGGGTTCTGTGCTGACAGCTCAGAGCCTGGAGCCTGTTTCAGATTCTGTGTCTCCCTCTGTTTCTGCCCCTCCTCTGTTCATTCTCTCTCTCTCTCTCTCTCTCAATAATAAATATTTAAAAAATTTTAAAAATTAAAACAATGAAACCCCAGCTGAATAATGTCTTACATATAGTAGACACTAAATTAATGTTAGCTTTTATTATGAGGTTGTTTTTACAAGTTCAAAATACCTTAAATCTTGTGTACCATAAGGTGTTTACAAAATACTGGAGCAAAATCAAACAAAATATAAATACAGAAAAGTGACATAAAAGAGGAGAAAGGGAATTAAAAAGAAAAATATAAAAGCTATTTTAGAGCACTGTAAGATGGTTGAAAATAAACAATGCATAAATACCTATATTTATGTTCTTCTTGAAAAATCCTGACATAATTTTCTTTGGATTCTGCTTTTATTTTTAATTACCTAGAGGATGTTCATTTTGTGAAAAAGTTTCTGACCATCAAACAATTAATCATAAAGAAACATATATTCAAACTTGACTAAGTCCCTTGTCAGGGTAAAGAAAAGGTATTCCACTGAGCTTGGGGAATAATTTTCATACTTTTATATCATTGTATTTATAACTTAATTACACTTTGCATACAGTTATAAACAAGTCTGTTTCTAAGGGACTATATAGGATTCTATTTATAATAACAGTGTTGAAATGTCTTTAAACATTAGATTTTTCTACAGAACTGAACGTTCTACTGATTTGAACACATAAATAGCATTGAAATCTGTTTTTAACTTTATACACTGTCACCAGTAACATAAGTAATGGAAGAAATTTGTTTGAATAAGATTTAACTAATATGTTACCTTCATAGATAACTTTGGATAAACCATGGAAAACCCTGTGTTTTACTCACAGTAATTTTGCAAAAAATATATGATACATTACTTTTTTTTCTGACTTTGAAACATGATTCACTTGAAAGGAAATAAGTAGATGACATTGTTAGATATTTCTTGAATAACATATTAAGTCTACTGTTACTTCATTAAATCTTTACTACCAATCACTATTATAATTTTCTTTGAATATAAAAAGGGAAGTAATGATTTACTTTATATATTTAAACAAATAAACCTTGGTAAAAAGTAAATGGATAAAAAATATGTTATTGGGGTGTCTGGATGGCTCAGTCATTTAAGAATCCGACTCTTGATTTCAGCTCAGGTCACAATCTCACAATTATGAGGTCATGCGTCTTGTTGGGCTCCACACAGGGCATGAAGACTGCTTACGATTCCCTTCTCTCCCTCTGCCCACCCCTACCCTCTCTCTCTCAAAAAATAGCAAACTATATATAAATATATTAATAATATTTATTACTAATATTATCTTTAAAATTATTCTCAAGAGAAATGGGATATGTCATATTATGATATATGACTTATTTCCTCAAATTAACATGAATATACTTTTATAAACTAAGTGATTAGCAATTATCAGCTTATATTTCTTTAAGGACATGAAGGATATGAACATTAGTGATAATTCCATCGTGAATAGGAAAACAGAATTCTGTACGGGAAGAGTGTAAGCTAAATATATATCACCAATAATTTTTCACTTTTAAGAAAAAAATACTCTCTAATCTCAGTTTTTGAATGTAATTATGTGAAAATAAACTTTTTTGAGGTTTATCTCTTCTAGATGAATTATTAAAAAGCAAAAATGTTTCAATAAATCAGGGGTGAAAGATCTGAATTTATAATCCTTCCTCTCCCCCCCCCCACCATTTTTGTCTTTTTGGTTTCATTTGTATGA
>NW_027530619.1:735230-784943 GCF_008692635.1 Crocuta crocuta
TTCGTTTGTATAAATTCTATAAATATGCTTTCAAGTTATTGATTATTTATCCTGTGAATCTAGTCTGTTCTTCAGCCCATTACAAGAGTACTTCATTTCTGATACTGTCTTTCCTAGTATTTGCTTTTTCTACATATCTCACTTTTCTCCTGAAATCCATCCTTAGTTACATGTATTATTCACTTTTTCCACTTCATTTTAAAACATTTTTATAATAGTTTTATTTAGTTCCCTGTTTGAAGATTCCTACCTGTTAAGCCATCTTTCAATTTTTTCTCTTTACTATTTCCACTCTTATACATAGTTTATGATTACTTTGATGCACGTCTTATAATTTTTACTATATACTTGACATTTTAGCTAAAATCACAGTAGAGGTTTAAGGAAATAATATTTACCCCAGAAAGGGACACAATCTTTTTTTGTTCATCAAGAAAATTGTGTGAAGAACTGAGGAGTCAATATAATATTTAATAAAATTGGGTGTGAAATTTGTTACATCTTTGGTATTTTCAGGTCATCATCCATTGGCTTCAAATATTTTGATGTTGGGATCAAAACTTCTGCTCCAGAGAGAGCCACAGAATTTTTTAAGTTTTATAACCTATTTCCCAACGTTCTGAAACATTTGAGTGTTCTTTCTGCTTACAGCCTGTTTGCCAGCTTTTTCTAGCACCAGGAAATTTTCTTTGCCCTCAAAGGCAAACCAATCTCTGGTTATATGTACTCTTCACATATGATCTGTCTTCTCTGTTGTCCCCATGTAACCTTCAGTGTGCTGCAGCAGGGTACTCAGTGAATATCTGGGATGCCCCAACTTTCAAAAATCCCACACTACTTTCAGCATTGGTTAAGGAAGGCACTAGATGCTTTAGGGAACTCTTTCTAGAATTTTCTCTGTTCTCAGCCTTCTGTATACCAACCGATATACTAGTTGGATTTGGTACTTTTCTTCTTTTTGTGGGACAATAGAAAATATAATTTTGTAGCTGATCAAGCTTATTAGTATCAGGGTTGAAGCAACAGTGCCTTGTAATATCTACATTTTAAACAGAATTTGAAGTTCTAATGCCTTCAATTTTAGCTGTCTTTTTGTAAATTAATAAATTTAAATTGTTTATTGAGAACACAAGTATTATATTTTTTCAATTAATATGTATAGACCAGAGTAGAACTTTTATATCAGCATATATTTATTTACCCTAAAACTGTTCATTTATTTCTATTTACTCAGTCTATACTGTGTGAACTTTGGTTAGTGTCTAGGAATTATTTCTCTCTACTTTAAAAAAAACTTTCAGTGTTAAGCATACAGTAAAAAGATTAGTGAATACTTATTACTGAATAACTCTAAAGTATAATTTTAACTTGCTAACTTTTTCATCCTTTTCAATATTCAAATATGATCACCTTTAAAAATAACGTACTTTAGGGAACCTGGGTGACTTAATTAAGTGTCAGATTTCAGCTCTGGTCATGATCTCATGGTACTGAGTTCAAGCCTTGAATTGAGCTCTCTGCTGTCTGTGGTGCAGAGCCTGCTTCAGATCCCCTGTCCCCTTCTCTCTGGGCCCTTACCTTGCTCATGCTCACTCCCTCTCTCTCACTCAAAAATAAACAAACATTAGAAAATTTTTAAAAATTACTTTAGTTTTGGATTTATTCCACAATGCTTTTCTTTATTTTTTAGGTATAGAGAATATAATGTACGTAATTATCTCATTTTAAATATTTATCTTTTATCACAAATACAATTTTAAAATTACCTCTAGGCCTATGAAGACATGAAATTGAAAACTTATGCTGTAAGCAATCTGGATACTTTTCTTAAATTTTGACCCCTTATTGTTAGCAGTTTTCCCTCTAGTATAGACAGGAGCTATATTTCAGTTTTCTGAGTTAGGGACAATAGCTGTTCTTTGCTTCTCTAAAGCAAAAAAATAAAATTATTTACTCAAATTGTTTCAAAGAGTTGTGGTATAGAATCTTTCAGAATATAAAGTATGACCATGTGGCAAATTTGTTTCATTAACAAATTTATTTTCATTAGTTCTAATTCTTCACCTAATCAGAAGTAGAAACTCTTAGGAGTCTCCACTATATTTTAGTGGCCTTGACATCTCTGTATTTAGATGGGCCTGTTTACCTTGAGAATGTAATGGGAAATAAAAAGCATGTGTAGTACTTGACTTACACTATCGATGTCTGTGTTTTCTTTGGCATTTCAGGTGATCGACACAAGTTGTATTGTTTGGCTGTTTAATTTAAAGAAATCATAGTTTACATATGTTGAATAAACTGCTAGCAAAGACCCANTAACAATGGTTTCAGGAGTAGAATTCAGTGATTCATCACTTAAATATAACATCCAGTGCTAATCCCAAATGCCCTCGTTAATGCCCGTCACCCATTTAACCCATTATCTCACCCGGCACCATTCCAGCAACCCTCAGCTTGTTCTCTGTATTTAAGAGTCTCTTGTGGTTTGCCTTCCTGTCTGTTTTTATCTTATCTTTCCTTCCCTTCTCCTTCATCACTTTGTTTCTTAAATTCCACAAATAAGTGAAATCATATGATAATTTGTCATTCTCCAACTTATTTCACTTATCAGACTGTTTTACACAGGTCTGTTTTATACAGATTACTACCCAGAAATCACTGAAAAATTAATTACTATTTATGTTTACAAAATGACATCAAAGATTAAATTTTGTTAACCTTAAAAAATAAGAAATAAAAATGTTTAAAAATAAGACTAATAGAATGGAGAAAAGTATTAACTCATTTGCTTTTAAAATTAGAAGAATATATTTCTAGAGCACTAAAGAACTCTCAAAATGGGAACATTTTTATTCTTCTGAACTTTTTTGTACTAAAAATTTTAGTGCTAATGCTGTCAACTTTAAAAGCAAGGTCAAATTTGATGCAATTTGCAGTGAATGTGTATATCTGACCAAGAGAAAGCAAATATGGTGCAGGTTTATCCATAGAAGGTCTGAGAAAAGCATCAGAATCACTAACATAGGAATGGAAGATATTTCTCTTCTAAAGTCAGACAGTAGAGACTGGAAGAGGTGGTTTGCTACAACAAATGCAAAAACAGCAATACAAAAGTTCAAGGAACATGAAAAATCAAGGAAACATGACACCAGCCAAAGATAACAGAATGTTGTTTATTGCAGCATTCTGCAATAATACTGGTTTACATAATAACCAATATATGCATACAACCTAAGTGTTTTTCACAGATGAATGAATAAAGAAGGGATATGATATTTAACAACAGGATATTATTTAGGTATAAGAAAAGAAGGAACTTTTGCCACTTGTGACAACATAAGTGCATTGTGAAAGCATTATGCTAAGTGAAACAAGTCAGAGAAAGACAAATACTTTATGATCTCACTTTTATGTGGAATCGAAAAAAGCTGAATGCATAGAAACAGAGTACAATAGTGGTTTCTGGGGAATGAAGGAATTGGAAAGATGCTTGTCAAAGTGTACACACTTCCAGTTATAAGATAAATTCTGGTTATCTAATATACAGCATGGTGATTATGGTTACCAGTATTTTATATATCCAAAGCTACTAAGAGGGTAGGTTTTAAATGGATCACCACTCTGAAAGAAGTTGTAATTATGTGAGGTGATGGAAGTGTTAACTAACCCTATTTTTGTAATCACTTTGCAGTATTAAGTATGCCAAATCTTCACCTTGTACATGTTAAACTTGCATAATGTTAAATGTCAATTATATCTCATTGAAACTGGAAGAAACAAATGTAATTTTTAAATATATATGATAAGGAGGGGAAAAAGGAGAATAACATCATGAATAATTTTTTTGCAATGAAAATATTCAATATGTAACTAGTAGATGAAAGAGTTAAATACTGAAAATAAAACTAAATATTTTTTGAATTACCTATAGGGAAAATTAATAAGGAAAATCAAATATTATACCAATAAAATAGATGAGACATGTCATTAAAATGTATCTTTACATCAGGAATGCCTTCATGAAAGATTTCAGAGTAGAACATTTTAGAAATCAGTCCTGGCAACAAAAATTCTTTGAGTTGTCAAGAACTATGACAATCAAACATCACAGAGCTCCAGAGTATAGTTGAACACTGACTGCATCTAGAGAGGTGCGCAATGCAGGAAAAGGAGAGCACATTTTGGTGGATTTTTGCATTTGCAAAGCAGCTACCATCCCTCTTCCCCTAGTTCCATGAGACGCAGCTGAGGGACTGGTAGATTGAATTCCTGATACCTGTACCTGGTGTGGCTTCCTGGTGCCAGGTGGGCATAAGAACTTTGTTTTCCAAGGATTAAGGGGAGTGGGACGTATTTTAATTTGCCTGCTTGGTTCTCTAAGGGACAAGTGCAGGGGCTGGCCATTGTTTAATATTCAAGGCAATCTGTGATGTCACTGGGTGATTGCAGAGATAATGGAACCCTGACCATACAGATAATTAATATAGTCCTTGCAAAAACAATTTAGACAAGTTGCTAAACAAATGATAAGTGCATACAAGTCCTCCTCCCGCTTCGCCCCACACACACACTGGCCCATCCCAACAACAAGCAACATCAGCAATCCTGGAGAAGAATAATTTTAAAAGATTTAAATGTTCAACCATATAAATGGAGAAATAAAGAAACTATGCAGTGCTATGTCCTATTGGTTTTCCTATTTACTAATTTTTCCAAAGAAGTGAAAAATAAAGACCTGTAATGTCTGGGAATAAAAATGAAAAACAGAAAAGCAAAATACAAGTATCAAGTATGATCTCATGTGATATGAATGTCATTTAAAGATTCTTCTTGCTACTTTTCCAATAACCTGGGCTTTATCCTCTGCAGTCAAATACAATTTACTGTAGTAATAAATGGCTTAAAATGCTTTATACTTTTGTCCCTATATCATAAATAGATCACATTAATATTTCTAAAATGGTTCTTGAAATCTAAAATTATAGTTTGGTTTTTGAGTCAGAAAATTTGCATATTTCAGTGTCATTAAAATCATTCTACATTTATTGAATATACCACTGCCATTTGGTAACTCTGACTTTCTAATAGAGAAAAAAATAAAGCCAAAATAGAAGAAAAATAAGAATAAAGAGGACATTCTGGACTGTAATTTGATATCTGAAGAAGTTTTTTTAGGATGGCAACTTCAAGGGAAGACACACAAGATAGCTAAGACTTTAAACCAGCTGCCAGGGAAATTTCCTAAGTTTAAAAGAGGAATTAAAATGTTTAAGGGACTTGGCTAAAATTTTCAGGTCTCAGACCTATATAGTTTTGATAACTCTTTTCAGAAAAGAAGGAGAAGGAGAAGATGATGACGACAAAGACTGGAGGAGAGAGGAGACTGTGAAAATGGATTAAAATGAATTTTAACCCCCAGGAATTTCCCTGAGTAGACACTCAGTTGTCTGCAGAAAATCAAGATAGTAGCATATAACTCAAAATCTTGTGTGAGGATATTAATATAAAACTTAGTTTATGGATATACACAGACAGTCTCCATGTTAGGATGACTCACAATTTTTAAAGTTTATGATAGTGCAAAAGCAATATGCATTCAGTATAAACCATCCTCCAAATTTTGAAGTTTTATCTTTTTCCAGGCTGGCAATATGTGGTAGATATTCTCTTCTGATGTTGGGCAGTGACCGAGCCACAGCTTCCAGTGACCACACAATCACAAGGATAAAGAACTGGTACACGTAGAAGCATTCTGTACCCATCCAGCCATTCCATTTTTCACTTTTAGGACAGTGTTCAATAAATTACATGATATTCAACACATTATTATAAAAAAGGACTTGTATTAGATTACTGTGCTTAACTGTAAGCTAATGTAAGTGATCTGAGCACATTTGAGGTCGGCTAAGCCGTGGTGTTCAGTAGGTTAGGTGTATTAAGTACATTTTTAACTCATGATATTTTCAACTTACAGTGAGTTTATTGGGCTATAACCCCAGAAAGATCAGTGTGTGTATATGTATTTTGTATGTGTCCATATATATAAAAGACTTGCTACATTATAAATATATGTTTTGATTTTTAAGGTAGTAAAAAAATTTAATTTTAAGCTGTACCCAGTTTTTTAAACCAAATTCTCAGCCTCATTACTTGAACCAAATTCCAAGAATAACACCTGAATGTAACACTGTCTTACCTCATGTATTCTTATTCAATATTCATATTCACAGAGTCTCAAGCAGTTCTGTCTGTGCAATTTCTTTATCTTTTGTCTTCCACATCCCCATGTTGTTGTTGTTGTTTTGTTGTTGTTGTTGTTGTTGTTGTTGCCTTTGTTCTTAGTGGACCCAAAGCTGATCTTCCTGCTTCCTGCTGTCCAAAATCTCTATCTTAACTGTGTCTGACTCTTCTATCCTTTAGCTTAGGTTAGTATTTTTGAGACTTGACTATAAAAACTTATTTGAAATTTTGAAATGAGCACTGTGGAAATAGCTCCTTGTCTTAAAAGGAAAATATGGGTTTGACTATTTCTCTAAATTTTATAGCAAGTCAAAGCTCACTTGAGTGAAAAACAGTTTCCTTCATAAACAAGGATCTGTTCACCCGTCCATTT
The DNA here is from genome assembly GCF_008692635.1 of Crocuta crocuta. Classification (NCBI taxonomy): domain Eukaryota; kingdom Metazoa; phylum Chordata; class Mammalia; order Carnivora; family Hyaenidae; genus Crocuta; species Crocuta crocuta. Next base: position 741,844 of record NW_027530619.1, read on the forward strand.
GCTTTTCTAAACATGACACTATATTCTTAATACACTGATCATTTTGTTTTCTAAATATGTAAATGTTCTGGCTCTACTTTTTCACACATGGCTATATTCTATAACTAAATTGTGTGCTTCTTCCTTTTTCCCCTTACATTTCATTTGACATTTCCTGTCATCTTTCAGCTCTCAGTTTAAAAGTGTACCCCTGAGGAGCAACTAGATGGCTCAGTCAGTTAGGCGTCCACCTCTCAGGTTTGGCTCAGGGCCAGATCTCATGGTTTGTGAGTTTGAGCCCTGCAGCTGTCATTGCGGAGTTTGCTTGAAATTTTCTCTCTCCTCTCTCTCTCTGCCCCTCCCCTGCTCTCTCTCTTTCAAAATGAATAAATAAACTTTTTTAAAAAAAAGTGTACACCTGAAACTAATATAGCACTGTTATTACTATACTGGATTTAAAATAAAAGACTTAATTAACCCTCCCCCCAAAGTATCACAAAAATCTTATTTGATACTCACATAGACCCAATAAAACTGATATTCTACCAAGCCTGTTTTACAAGTGAGCAAACTATTGCTCAAGGAAACTTAAGTTCACAAAACTATTGTGTTAACATTGGGACATTTCAAAATTTCTTTGCTTTTAAGAAATGTAACATAATTCATTTAAAAGAAGATTTAGAGTGTTTAAGAAGAATATGATTTTGATGGTAATCCCAGTTGAACACTTAATTTTTTTAGCTATGCACACAGGTAAGAAGAGTTTTCCTTGAATAAAAGTAACCCACTATTTTTCCTAATTTTACGCAGGGAATTATAAGCATTTTACAGAATTTTATCATTCAAGTTTCCATTCAAGTATGATTATTGAAACATAGAATTAAAGTTCAGTTTGTCATTTCCCCCAAGACCTCTTTGCACAAAGTACACACATGCAGTGCCCATACTTTTTAATTTGGGAAAGTTTATTTAATTAACTGAATAAGCATAAAGAGCTAAATACTTTCATATAAAGTAGTAATGATCCAAATCTTAAGTCATATGTCATCAAAAAAATTACTGTTGTAACAAAATTGTAATTGTTCCTTTTAAATTTTGCCCGCTCTTGAAACAAAGAAGCCATATGGGTTTTTACACTGGTGGAGAGGACATGTTCATATTGTTTTCTATACTACTACCTTCTAGGAATGCTTTAAAGTGCCATTTATACACTAAGCCTTAAGAAAGATCCCAGATGGGCCTCCTGGGTGGCTCAGTCAGTTAAGCGTCTGATTTCTGCTCAGGTTATTATCTCATGGTTCATGGGTTCAAGCCCTGTATAGGGTTCTGTGCTGACAGCTCAGAGCCTGCAGCCTGTTTCAGATTCTGTGTTTCCCTCTCTCTCTGCCCCTCCCCCACTCGTGTCTCAAAAATAGATAAACAAAAATAACTTAAAAAAAGAGATCATAGACATCATACTGAAAGCTTCATGTCAACCTACTTCTTATAAATATATTTCAACAAGAGTAGTTAATTTATTGTATTTTATTCAATCCAAGTATAGTTTGGTATAATCTGCCAAATTAGAGAAGGTCTCTACATAGAAAGACATGTAATTAATGTACTACAATTCTGGAAAGGTCACATTTACTTATCCATTTAATGAATAGTTGTCACCTAATATTATTCAGCCATAAAAAAGGAGGGAAGTCCTGCCATTTGTGAAATTAAGGTGTGATGTTATTTATTTCATCCTGCTCTTCGTGCGTATTGGCTTTATTATCTTTAGGCTTGTTGTTCAGCTGAAAAGAGGTCACAGCATCAATAATCACAACACCACTGAATTCAAGACAGACAAAGAGTAAGGTTTTTTCACTTATCTTTTTTTGGTTGCAACATTCTTCAAATAAAAAGACTTCTTAATACTCAAGACTAGAATTGTATTACGAGCCCATCCTTAAAATGAAGAATGAGGATGGAGGAGAATGAAATACACATTTCCCACTTTTCTTAGAAATGGCTCATCCTGGGTTTAATGGAGGAGCCCACCTTTATTGACAACATTGTACCAAACATAATTGTATAAGGAATTACACGCAGGAGGAAGAATATGCAGATTTTGTATAAACACAGAGCATCTGATAATTTCTTAAAAACTCAGAAATTGTAAGCAAAGTTAGTAGAACTGCTCAAAAGGAAGATCTAAATTTCATTTGAATTTGACAGGTAGTAGGAATTGTGTCTGGACCAATAACTTTAACTGCTCTAACTATCTCTAACTCCTGAAATATTTGGTCTTGGTCTTTTGATCTAAATCGGGTGCCTTCTGAATTCCACATCTTTCCTTCCTTACTTTGTATCCCATTGAGTCAATTTCAAACTTGCTGTTGTTGGGGAAATTACTCCTGTCTTCCATCTGTAAATTTTATGGAGTTTTAAAAATGTTTGTCTGTGTGACTCTTTAAAAATGTGATCACCTTTATAATCTGCACCATTTAAAATTTTTCTTCATGAAGCGCCTGGGTGGCTCAGTCAGTTAAGTGTCCGGCTTCAGCTCGGGTCATGATCTCGTGGTTCCTAGGGTCGAGCCCCGCGTCAGGCTCCATTCTGACAGCCAGCTCAGAGCCTTGAGCCTGTTCTGGATTCTGTGTCTCCCTCTCTCTCTAACCCTCCCCTGCTCATGCTGTCTCTGTCTCTGTCTCATTAAAATAAATTTTTTTTAATTTTTCTTCATTACTATTATTTTAAGTAGAGAGTTTATTTTATAAGTGGGTTCATAGCTCATTTTTATGAATGCTTTCATCATGTGGTTGTTTTTCTGGCTACACTATTTACATATGTTAATAATATAGTTCTCAAAGAAAAATGTCATGTCACAAAAATAAAGGCATGGCTAAGTTGATATGTCCATAAAAGCATAGGTATCTTGTGGTTTTTACCATGATATAAGCTGATGCCTATATACTCCCAATAGTACTAGACCTTAGAATAGAAAAAGAGATCCCAAAATAGTTCACTAACTTCAAATATTTTAATGCCACTCATTATGCATGTTTTGACTCAACCTTATTTTTTTGTTGTTACTGTTTATCAGCTTTATCCTATCAGCTGGTTAAATTCAGGGGTTGGGACTCAGCTGACACAGTCCCTCCATCTGGCTCGGAAATGACAGAGGGTCCGGGATGAATATTGAATGGAAGCAGTAGGGTTAGAGAATTGTTCCCAATCCTGCTACGGCAGGAGTGGAGAAAGGATCAGATGTGAATTAGAAGAAAAAAGATACTGAGAAATGATCTAGCTACAGGAAATAAAATATCAATCCACATTAACAGAAATACTGTGAGTTATATGTAGCTCAAATAATAATGGAATTCTGAGATTTTTCTGAAAAGATTAGTACAAGATAATTTAATTTCCCCATCTTACTTCTAAAACTAAATTTTAAATCGTGATATCTATTTCATACATTTAATTTTTAAACATTTTATCATTCTTCAAATATCATCGGGACTCTACAAAGCATATAAAAGGTATGTTATGTTTAGTTATGTTTATAATTTTAAAAGAATATAAAACATTGTATTCTTTCAAGGATGGAAAAGAGCTATCTGAGTAAATTATGATTTCTCTCCCAAGTAAAGATGAATTGCAAATCATACTATTCATTTTCCTAAGTTTACAAAAAACATGATCAGCTAATGTGGACATAAGAGTTGGTTTCACAGGACACAGAGGCTAAATTCTAGGAGTAGCTCCTTTCACTGCTTAGTTTTCCAACAACGACTAGTGCTATATTGGGTAGACCAACACCATTGTGGGAAATAATTATGGGCCATACACATCATCAATTTGTGAAGACACTGCTTTGCTTTGCTTTTCATTTGTCCTGCTACAATGGATAGAATGTGCATAGAAGAAAGAGATTTTTTTAAAGCCATTCTGCAAATATATTAAAGGAATATATTTCATCAAGTGCTAAGATTTACTTAGTCTTTAATACTGTATATTAATTTAGTATTTTTTTAGAATCTCCAAAATTGGGAAATACTGATTGAGAACTGAAAATTTGCTGATTTAGAGAGGAAGTAAGATATTCCCTTACATCACTTTCTCCCTGATTCACCGAAACATCTAGAACACAGCCAGTGAAAGATAGGCATGAACAGATGGTACCTATTTAAAGACTAATGGAAAAATCATAACTTCAAGAAAAAAGCTTAGAGGAAAAATGCTGGCTGTGGCGGCCTTGGCATTGCCCCTTATTGGTTGGTGATATAGTGTTAGTGTAAATGAGGGAAAAGGCCATAGAAACACATAGGTGAAATAAAACAACCAACACAATGGTGACTAGGCTTTTAGATTTCTTTCTCTTTTTGTAAATAATGAAATTCTCCTATCCTTCTCCATCTATACCCTGGAGTTCAGTTCATTCAAAAACATAACAATAGGTTCTATAATAAGTATATTTTAAAGTCATTCCAAGAAGAGATTTATAAATACATACTTTCACTTGCTTTTGCAATGAACTCATTGCAAAGTTATACTAAAACATAATGGCACTGACATAGCACATATGCATTAACGCTAAACCATATTTCCCTCAGATTTGCATGTAATGTGCTTTTGTCATAATTCCTAGACTTGAAATGTGTCATAATTGGCTATCTCCCAGGACCTCTGGACTCACACATAGTGTGATGAGAATAAGAAAATATTTAATTAGTCAGTAATCACTCAGCTGTCCTTTGTTTCTCTCTCTGTCTCTCTATGTGTGTATGTGTGTGTGTGTGTGTGTGTGTGTGTGTGTGTGTACACACACACATTCCAGGGCAACTTAAAAATAAGGGTTAATAATTTGTGCTCAATTTATAATCATACCCTGTGTCAGACCGGAATTTACATCAGATAATGAAATGTGCTTTAAATAGCTTCTCTGTAAGAGAAGCTGAAGGAATAAAGAGGTGCAAAAAGATGAATAAACAAAATGCATTGGGGCATATTTGCTTCCTTGTATGTGATGTGTACAAACCAAGTTGGTTTCATTTTAGGGCATTCTGATATCGATTGCTTTGTGCTGGTAAACCATACTGTGTTATGCGGTTTTCTGTGGAAATAATCCCTGCCTTAAGGGTTTACAGCTTGAACATTCTGAACTGTCCAGCCAGTACAATTCAGACATATGCAGCTTAGCAAGCTGACTGGTAAAAAAGCTGGCACTGAACTCTTAGTTAAGATCCTGCGTCAGCACCATGGACACAGGCACAAATGAGGATGATCTGTTTTGTCTATGGCATAACCAATGAGCTTGTAAAGACAACTAATAGATTTTTAGAGTTCTCTAATATTTAACACTATTGAATAAAGGACAGTGAAATTTCAGCATCTCTATTCTTAACATACCTTATATTTGCATAAAATCTAAATTTCAAGTTCCTTTTTTAAATTTTTTTTTAACGTTTTATTTATTTCTGAGAGAGACAGACAGACAGACAATGTGAGCCGGAGAGGGTCAGAGAGAGAGGGAGACACAGAATCTGAAGCAGGCTCCAGGCTCTGAGCTAGCTGTCAGCACAGAGCCCAACATGGGGCTCGAACCCACGAATAGTGAAATCATGACGTGAGCCGAAGCCGGACGCCCAACCGACTGAGCCACCCAGGCGCCCCTCAAGTTCCTTTTTAAAATGAAATTGATTCTGTGATTATTGAAACATGCTGATGATGTTAAGTCTCCTTCAATACTCTTTTTTTTTTTTCGGGCAACATTCTTGGGAGGAAACTTCAAGCATAAAAATATGTAATGGTGAGTTAGAGGGATTTCAAGCAATAGTAAATTTACTTTTATTTTTATTTTTTTTAAGTTCTTATTTCTTTTTGAGAGAGAAAAAGATAGAGCATGAGTGGGGGAGGGGCAGAGGAAAGGGGGGAGACACAGAATCTGAAGTGGGCTCCAGGCTCTGAGGGCTCAAACTCCCTCTGTCAAGGGAGACAGAGTTTCAAAAGGTACAAAATTATATATATCCAGGCATCAGATATTCAAAAATTCTTAAATGGATAACTAAAATCCTACTAAAACATCATATAGTAACAATATATTTGGGAAGTAATATCACTATCATCTGTATCAAGAATGCGTGAGATCATTACCTGAGCCTAAGTCAAACGCTTAACTGACTGAACCACCCAGGCAACCCTAAATTAAATACATTTTTAAAGATATGTTTTCTTGAATCAAAGATTATTTAATGAGTTTCAAAAGCATTTGCTGTATACATTCTTAAAAATCTTATCACTAGTATATCTGAATTCTAATAAGTACAAAATATTTTAATGTAATTAATAAAGTAATAAGAAAGAGCTTTGATTTTTGAATACTAGATATAATAAACATATTTGTATACATAAGGACTCTATTCTGTAGTCCCTGTCCCAACATCTCAAGATACTGTATGAAATAGACCCATTCTGATATGACAATACAAGATATAAAAAGGAGCAATGCTGAATACATTTACATTGTTTGTACATATGCTTGCTATTTTATATAGATATACCAAGGATACTGAATCTATTCATGCTGATGTCAGGAGTAAACATGCTTACTTAAAATTTAGAAATTATATAGAAACTATATTATGTATACAGTAGTCATATATATTTAAAATTTAGATAGTAAATGTAGCACAATTTTGCTTCTAATTTTATAAAAATCTGTAGTCTATCTGAGGCTCTAACTTCTTTTTAAGACTTTTTTGTGTAAAGTTTATTTATTTACTTTGAGAGAGACAGAGAGATAGAGTGTGGGAGGGGGAGAGAAAGGCAGAGAGAGAGAATCCCAAGCAGGCTCTGCACTGTCAGCACAGTGCTTGAACTCAAGACCGTGAGATCATGACCTGAACCCTAAATCAAGTGTTGGATGCTTAACCAACTGAGCCACTCAGGTGCCCCTACAAAGAAAGATTTTTGTAAAAATGGTATTAAAAATAATATAACCAAACCAGCATAAAATGATTACTTATTAAAATATGTGAAGTGCAAAATAGATGCAGTTTAGACAAGGTGATTTTTAAAAGGATTTTTAAAAGGATGATTGCTTATTCTCTATTAAATTAATAAAAATCATTTTTATAAAATAGGAGTAAAGAAAATTATATATATATATAAATTATATATATTATACATTCATGGTAGGAATAGCTCTAATAAAAGCTAAGAGTTTCAAAAGGTACCATATTATGTATATCCAGGCACAAGGTCTTCAAAAATTCTTGAATGAATAACTGAAATCCTACTTAAACTTCAAATAAGAACAATATATTTGAGAAGTAATGTAGCTCTCATCTGTATAAAGAATGCATGCTTGCTCTATCTGTACGATAGCAATGCAAAGTCTGGTTAGCTTCTCTGTTCAGGGTCAAATCAGGATCTCTGTGGCGCTCCCTTCCTCCATTCTCTACCTTTTCATCTTCACCACAGGCATCAGCTGAACCACCACAAGCCTTGGTCTACCAGAGCAAGCATCCCTTCCTGCATGGGGGAAGGTAAAACAGAAGGATTCCTTTTCCAAGGCAGGCTGGCTGCCCAAAGAACTGAGTGAGGAAGAGGCTGAGGCACAAGAGAGTGCATTTCCCCTCATATTTGATGCGACTCTAAATATTGGATATGAAGTCCCCATTCATTGCCCAACTAAAGAAACTTACTACAACAATTGATAGCATTATATTTGCTTTCCTAACTGTGTGTGTGTGTGTTTGTGTGTATGTGTGTGTCCAAAAACTTTAAGACAAAATAAGGCTTTCCCATATCAATTGTGTGACTGATAGAGGACAGGCACCATAACAGTCTCAGACACCATAAATCACACTCATGAGAGCCTTTGTTCACCGGACTTTCATCACAGTTGTCAGCATCCCCTCTGTTATCTTGCCCAAAGCAGGATCACGTTTACAGAAGCAAGCCATTTGATTCCTATTACTTTTTGTGACTTCTCCTTCCTGTGACAGAACAAGAGCTGTCTTCTGGTTTAGAGCTCTTGAAATTGATACAATAACAAAAGCAAAACACAAAGAAAGCCATTGTGAAGTCTTCATGTTGTGATTAGAGAAGAAACACATTCTATCTATATTCACTTTGTTATTCAAATAGTGTTTTGGACATAGTTTTCTCCTCTCCTGTACTTCCAACCTCGCCAGGTAAAGGCAAGAACAAACTAAAGCCTTGCCTTGGATTTGGAGGTGTTCAATTGCAGTAAGATGGCTTCTCTAGACTTGTGAATACTTGTTTCTAAAATAGATCCCTATGGTTCATTCTCTGTCTTTCTTTAGTATGGATTTTGCTTTCCCATACAAAACATGCCAGTTGACATATATTTTAAGTTAGGACCAATATTAAAAAAAAAATAATGCTGTATTTTCATGGCAAAAATATTTATTTTTATTTTCTATTTTCTTCTGCCATCGAGATTTCTGTTTCAGATCTTTTCATGGGAAATGCATATTCCACTGCAGGGCATCCATGAATTCTGTTCTCCAGAATGAAAATCTCACCAGTGACCAGCAATTCTCAGGTTCAAGATGCTTTGGCAGAGGTTTAGAGAAGGCTGTCAGCACCATTATGCTGTAAAACTTATGTAACCCAGAAACCATACAAAACGATATTCTGTGAAGAGACTTTGATTTATCTGTTTGATATAATTACTATAAGTCTGCTTTATTATTTTCCTACAACTCCCCTTAAAAGGGCACTTTATTTGCTATATCCGGTGGAGAAAAACTGATTATCCCTTGTCTTATCAGAATTTAATGAAAGCCTGCAATGTGCCAGGTAATACATTGGGGTTAAAAAGGAATCAAAATTAAAACATCTCAGCCTTTAGAGAACTCCTGTCTGATAAGAGATACAGAAACGGAAATAACCTGTTATAAATCAGTAAAATAAATGTGATGATGGAAATAGAGGTGTTTTGTCTTTTAACAAGTGCTGATCCTAATACATAAAATATTTACTAACTTGCCATAAAATTTACCTTTACCTATATTGGTTTTTGTTTTTGTTCTGTTGTTTTTTAATTTTTTAATGTGTTTATTTTTGAGAGAGAGAGAGAGAGAACCTGTGGGGGAGGGAAAGAGAGAGAGGGAGACACAGAATCCAAAGCAGACTCCAGGCTCTGAGCTGTCAGCACTGACCCCTATGTGTGGCTGGAACTCAAGAACCAAGCCGAAGTCAGATGTTTAACTGACTGAGCCACCCAGGTGCTCCTTTAAGACCGTTTCTATAGAAAGCTTCCTTTGCCTCTCCATGAACATAAATATAACTAAAACAACTCCCCCCCCACACACCGAAAGCTGATGAGGATCAAGAAATCAATTAAAAAACAAAACGAAAGATTTAGAAGAGCAATTTGGACACAAGTAAATAGAAGAGGCAAAAAATTATTTCTTTTAATAACAAAGGAAGATAAAGAAGAGGTCAATTAGAAGTCAAATACATTTTAAGTAACTTAATAAACAAAAGTGAAGCTCTAATTCTGTTGTGTTAAGTACAACTTTTAAAAGATGTCCTTGAAAAATATTTAATCATTATGCTGCTTGTCACTCCTGATAAACAACATGGGGAAGTTGTTTCTGTTTTTGGTCTGCTTCCAAAAGGGTCCAGATACCTTTCTCACTGAAGCTCTAACAGGAGCTAACAGATTCTACCAGATTCTAATGGAATCTAACAGATTCTTCTGTCTTGTTGTAGCCAAGGTTCTTTTAACACATTGTAATCCCATAATAGAAGTTGTATTAACGAATGTCCACTATAATGTATATCCAAGTCTGTCAAAAGTCATATACATATACATATACAAATATTGAATCATTATGTTGTACACCTGAAGCTAATATAACGTATGCCAATTATTCCTCAATTTACACAAAAAGAAAGACATGGGAAAGACAGAACTTGGTGAAGTTTATACTGCTAATAATCTTCAGAAATGCTTAGGCCCTTCCAGCCACTCAGATATGTGCCTTCCATACACTCTCTTGGTGGTGTGGCATTTGATATTTTATTTCTTTGAAAGCCTCAAACTCAAAAGACTAGACTATATTTTTTTAATTTTAACTAGTAAGAGTAGCATATAGTTTATATTGGGTTACACATTAAAAAATAAAATTTAAAAATAATCTCTTAAATCTATAGCATAACTCCATAAATTATAGCAGATTAAGAAAAATCAGTTTATGGAGTCAAATAAAGGAGACAGAGAAAATCACTCAGGCAACAGGAGTTTCTCCCTTGTTCCTTTGTTATTTTCTTGGCCAAATATGCAAGGTGTGCGATCTCAGAAGCAAAGGCTGTGAACAGAGGTTCTGATGCATTCTTCTGGTTTGTCTTCTCAGAGTATTACAGCATTGCCTATATGATTGCACTTGTCTCTGCCACCCAACTGGCATTGAGGGTTACTTAAAAAAGAAAAGAAAAAAGAAAAGAAAAGAAAAGAAGAAAAAAAAGTGTGGGTGATTTAATAAGTATATAATGTACTCACATAGTAAGGCATTTCTAGTAGCATAAAAATTAGTGAGAATGTGTATGTTTCCACTTGGTGGCAAACTATATATTGTTTTATATAACATTAATTCTATTTGTCTAGTCAGATTTGATCTTAAATCCCAACTTAAACGAATGTGAGAATATTGGCAATTTACGTAACCTCCTAATGCTTCAATTTCAATGCTTCTAAAATGGGTATTTTGAGGGACACTTTGGTGGCTCAGTTGGTTATCGGTTAAGTGTCTGGGCTCAGGCCATGATCTCATGGGTGGCAAATTCGATCCCCACATTGGTCTCTCTGCTGTTAGTGTAGAGCATGCTTTGGATCCTCTGCTTCCCTCTCTCTGCCATTCGCACATGTGCGTGCGCGCTCTCTCTCTCGAAAATAAATAAATATTAAAAAGAACTCTACATTTAATTAAAAATAAAAATGGGTATTATGAGTAAAACATGATTCAGAGGAGTAACTTAACATGTAAAATTATATAAAATTATATATGTGTGTATATATGTATATGTATTATCTACTTACCTATTCACTTAAGTGAAGGGTGTGGAACATAGAAAGTGCTCAAGAAATGGTAGCCCAAAGTAATAATAGTGATTAGTCATCTATTATGTCCCAGAGGTTTTTCTCATATGTTTAAAATAATTATCTGGATTTGAATTTATTGCCAACTTTAATGCAGTCTATAGTTTTTCCTTTAATTTTAGTTTAGTTCTGTTTCATTTGTAGAACCTTGCTAATATTGCATCATTGTTTTTTTTCTAGTGTGTTTTCTTTGATTGCTTGAGACAGTTGTTATTCTTCCATAGGTCTAATAAATCCTCTACTTTATGATCTTTGTTTTGAAGGAAAAAATGGTACTTAGTTTACTTCAGGTGGATGAAGTTCAACAGTAGAGGGATATGCAAAAGCAAGTTTTTCTTGGTATACCTGAGGGGCCTTTGAAAGGATATTTTCCTGGGATGACTGTGTGGCTCTGTGTTGAGCATCTGACTCTTGATTTGGGCTCAGGTAATGATACCAGGGTCCTGAGATTGAGCCACACCTCAGGCTCTATGCTATTAGCTTGGGATTCTCCCTCTTTCTCTCTCTTTCTGCTCCTCCCCCACTCATGCTCGTTCCCTCTCTCATGCATGCACTCTCTCTCTTTCAAAATATACTTTAAAAAAAGTATTATTTTTCTTTGACATTATGGACATTCTTAGATATTTGAGAAAATGCACTGGGCTACCAAATCCCACACAAAGTTTACAAATAAAAATAATTAAGACATGCTATCCAGCCAGTGATTCAACATTAATTGACCATGTATTCTTTACTACCTCATTTATTACTCAATGTCCAAGGCTCGTTACAGACACAGAGACTATTCTAACATAGATCTGAATCTTGGATTTCACAGAATAGAGATGCACACTATATTCTCCATTTGCTACTTCATATTTATGCTCCACCATTTGCCACGGAACTCAGAGCTTCAGAAAGCTGATTTTAAGACATTAGTGGGCTCTTTGGCCACTTCCTTGTTGGGTTCATTCAGCTGGCTGCTTTGGAAGGCGATCAGGGGCCTGGAGCAGAGAGAAGGTAGTAGAGCTCCTCCCACAGCTGCCTCCGTGACAAGCTGCTGAGAGGTGAAGTTCATCTTCTTTATCCAAGACCATATGCCCTCTTCTGATTTCAGCTATAACCCACTCACTTTGTCCCCTTAGCCCCCGGGTTGTAATTCTTCCAACTGTGGATGGTGCCAGGGCATTTCACCATTCTTTGTTCGTTTCCCTGAATGAACCCAGCTTAAACTGCTGGGTTTAAGTACCCAGCTTAAACTGCTTTAAATACGCACACTTCACTGTAAAAAACAAAAAACAAAAAACAAAAAACAGACCAAACACTGTGGAAGCAGGAGGAAGGAATGCACTGCCCAACTTAATCAAAGAATAAGCCTAGTTACTTAGAAATGCACAGCTCAGATGCTCTTTCAAGGATGGACTTTTTGGTACAACTCCTGAGAATGCTGTCAGCAGAAAGCCTTCACTTCTTGGGACTTCCAGGGTGTGCCTCACTCGCATGACTCTTCTTGTTTGGTGGTGTAGAGCCTGGCCATGTTGACTCAACTCAGGACAAACCTGGAAGGCATTCTGGTTTCAGAGTTTCTCCATGGGATTAGAAGAGGCTGCTATAGTACTTGAATTGCATCTCACCTTCCTTCTGCCTACCTCTGCCTCTTTCCATTCCCTTCCATGGTGTTGATCCTACAGGCCCTCCTAATAGACACCCTGCGTGCCAAGCTGTCACAGAACATGCATTATCAGTTAACTCTCCACTGCACCTTCTCTTTCCTATATATAGTATTTTTAACGAAGGGGACCATAAATTGAATTTTAAAACATTTTGTGTGGGGGAAGTAACTAAACAAAGTAAGAAGACAGTGGTAATAGTGCAGGCAAAAAAAATCATTTAAATATAAGGTAGCCTATGGTTTATATACTTTTCATACCACTTTTTATTATAACATATTATCTAATATTCTGTAACTGAAAAAAGCACTACAGATCTTATAGAGAAGTATTATGGATGCCACATGGTGATGCAGCATTATGTTTAAAAATATATGTACATAGAGGAACCAAGAAATTTATCTATCAAAAAGAAATCAACTACATGCCCTGAAATGTGACCCAGATATAAGAAACAATCTAGCTGGGCTGACGATCAACTTGATGTCCTCTGACATTTTTATTTTGGTTCTCTCTGAAAAGGTGTCCTATTTTTCAGTTTTTAAGAAGTGGAGAAATTTCTTTTACTGTTTGTCACAGTTAAGGGGAAAGTAGGAATGAATCAAAGGTTATGTAATTTGATAATTTGGTATTTTCATACATTCTTTTAATTGTTTTATTCTATATTTTTATACTTTCATATTGAAATAAAGTCATGTGCACAAATTTCTACTACACCTAGGTTGTCCATAGATTATAACATTATAAATCTATAGCTCTTAACAAGTTCCTAAAACAACATATATATTGAACAAAATAACTTGGAAAATAGTTCCTTTTCAAGACTCCAGGTCATGAAACTTTATCATTGTTTAATCAATTATTTTAGCTCAGCTATAACTAAAGCCCTTGGGAACAATAAGAAAGTGCTCATTGGGACCTTTCCTCCACTTACTAGACTTACTACAAGATGAGAAAATAAACTGAAACACCTACCTTTAAGGTTACTGTTATTTAGGAATTTGATTACTTGTAGAGGACTGGGTTTTCAGCTGATACAAATGACAGTCCCAACTATCTTTCTCCCTAGGCTATATGAAAGAAAGCTAGAAATTATCAAAGATTGTATACTTTGATTATAATTCCTAGGAGTTCTGGGGCATTTCTCTCTCCCTTTTTTGGTGGAGGTGATACATTTCCATTCCCTCAGAATCAAATGAGGAAGGCTCAAGTGAACCCGTTTGGAAAATCATAGAGGTTCTTGCAGGAATGTAGACATGCATCATACTCCCCAGATATAAACCCTCAAAGACTCTCCTCTGTACCTCGCTCCGGACTTGAGGATGGAGCAGAGAGTTATAAAGGAGCATGCACGCCCTGAAGCTTCCTGCAGTTTATAGGACAGAAAAGGATCTGCCTACCTCTAAAGGAGAAAGAGGGTGGGGGGGAGACAGAGGGAGGGAGAGGAAGGGAGGGTGGAAGGAAGGAAGGAAGAAAGAAAATATGATTAGCTGTGCAACTTTGTAAATTATAGCCCATTAGAAGAAGCACATGCCTTTCAGATGTATAAATCACTGGAATTAAAGAAAAAAAATTTACCTTTGCAAACTGTTAGCATTTTCTGACCTTAAATAAAGTTTGTCTTTTAATGAGTGTTGTTTTTTCTTTCATCACTTGGAAGTGAGTGAAGTAGTAAGTAGAGCAGTAAAGTTTTCTTCTAAAATTTACTTTATTTATTTTCTATTAATTTTTTAAAATGTCTTAATGTTTATTTTTGAGAGAAAGAGCATGAGCAGGGAAGGGGCAGAGAGAGAGGGACACACAGAGTCTGTAACAGGTGGCAGGCTCTGAGCTATCAGTGTGGAATCTGATACAGGGCTCAAACCCAGGGACTTTGAGATCGTGACCTGAGGGGAAGTTGGATGCTGAACCCGCTGAGCAACCCAGGTGCCCCTGTTTTTCTAAATTTAGGAAATCACATATTAATTGTCTATTCTAGGTAGTATGCACTAGTCTGTGTTAGGAATTGTGAACTTTTCCATATCTCTGTTCTTTATTTTTGTCGTTCATTGAATAAAATTCTTACTCTTGATAGTAAAATACCCACCAACATTTTTACTTTAATTTATGTTTATTAGGGATATTTTTAACAAGTCAAAAAAAATTTTTCCTCATCTATTATAATGATCATATAACTTTCATGTTTATTCTTTAAATCTAGTAAGTTTAATGAATTGATAGTGAAATACTAAAACAACTATGTACTTCTGGAATAATTTACTTTATGATGTGCTAGCTTTTTAAATAGCTTTTCCTGGATTATTTCTTCAAATACTTTGTTATGAATGTTTGTATCTATTGTTTCCACAGGATAGATATCAATTGATCAGTTGATAGATAAGTAGAAATGTATTCAGATTTTTCTGATTACAGAATCAAGGTAATGCTGGCTTCTAAAAATGAGTTGATAAATAACCCTCTTTCTCTAGTCTTTAAACATTTGATAAAATTAACCAGTGAATTGACTCTGGTGTGGCATATTCCTTTCAGTAATGTTTTTCATTATGAATTCAATTTTTACATAGATATAAGAATTGATAAAATAATAGTTATAGTGGGTTTTTTATCTCTATGTTCATTTTGGTCTATCAATTACACTTAAAATATTTGAAGCTCTGTTATTAGGCAAATCACCAGCTATGATAGTTATCTGTTCTTTATCATTGATACTCTTTTTTTTTTAATGTTTTATTTATTTCTGAGAGAGAGAGAGACACCATGAGCAGTGGAGGGACAAAGAGAGTGGGAGATACAGAATCTGAAGCAGGCTCCAGGCTCCGAGCTGTCAGCACAGAGCCTGACGTGGGGCTCAAACCCATGAACCCTGAGATCATGACCTGAGTTGAAATCGGACACCCAACTGATTGAGCCACCCAGGCGCCCCTGATACTCTTAACATTATACAATCTCCTATCTTTGATAATGCTGCTTGTCTTAGAATCTATAATTGTTGATGATGGAGTTTTGGGGTGATGGGGGGGTTTGGAGTGATGGCCAAGAAAGATATCTTTGGTGCAAACAAAGGTGATTTTCTTAAAGCACGGGGGACAGGACCCATGGGTAGAAAGAGCTGACTGGGCTTGTGAAGAATGACTGGTTATGTACTATGGAGTTTGGAGAGATAAAGTCAAGAGGAAGTTTCTTAAAGGGATTTCCATTAGCTAAAGGCTCACAGATTATTACTGGAGGCCTAGCTATTGTCGCTAAGATTGTTTTTCCCTCTAGCAAATTATTAACATTAAAAGAGTAGGGAGTTCCTGGATTTTAGGCTATTGATAAGATTGCCCCCTTTTTGTAATTGTACTAAGATATTTGTAAATGGAAACTCTTCTCAGTTTAACTATCTGTTTTTTGTCCTTTCCTTTGTCCTTGGACAGCCAGAAGTGCCTGAGGAATATAACACATATCCCAGGGGTTGGGTGTGTGTGTTAGCTTGAGCTTTGCCCTCAGCTTGACTTTTGGTCTCTTCATCAGCTGATAATATTGTTTTATCTACTTTTTTAAAGCATAATATGTTTGTTACAGTTCTTTCTTCCAGCTCCATTCAACATATCTGTTACTTTATAGAGAGTGTGCATCTCTTATAGATAATACATAACTTTTTTATTAGGCTGCTGTCTTCTGTTATTGACATGTTTAGTAAGATCATTTAATGTTCAAGTCTGCAGTCTTACTCTTTGTTGTGTGCTGGATCCCTCCAACCTGTCTTACTTTATTCTTCCTTTCTTGACTCATTATGCTTGACTCAAATACTTGTTTTAGAATTCTGTTTTATCTACGTTCTTGGATTGTAGTTTCATCATTTTTATATTTTAGTGACTATTCTAGGTATACAATATCTACCAATAATTATCACAATCTACTTCCAAGTGACAGTATAATACCTCTTGCATAAATAAGTACATTTATTATATGTTATCACTACACAACTCTTTCCTTGCCCTTTATGTATCATAGTTACCTATTTTATTAACATCATAACAGCATATGTAATTATATGTATGTTATTACTTTAAATATTTAGTTGACCAATAAAGTTTTTAACAAGTGGCTCAAAGGAAATATAATAATGTTTACCCACATACTATCATTTTAAATGGCAACCATTCCTTTCTGAATCCTAACTTTCATCTAGTGCCATTTTTCTTCATATATCATATTAAATAAAATAAAGGACAAAAATAAAAATACTGAGCAAACTAGGGTTAAAAGGTAACCTCCTCAATCTCATAGAGTATTTGCAAACAGTTTAGAGATAATAGCAGTCTTAATGGTGAAAGACTTATGTCTTGCTGATAAGATTAGAAAGATTATGTTGGCTCTCACCATTTCCATTCATCATCATACTAGAAGTTCTAGCCAGTATTATCAGGAAAGTATAAAAAAAACTACATAAATGCCAGCCAGATTGGAAAGAAAGAATTTTAAAGGTGTATTTGTTTGTCTATTTGTTCTTCTGATTACATGATCTTATAAATAATCCATTAAAATCCAAAAAATAAAAAACCACCTACTAGAAATAATGAGGGCAACAAATCATGGGATATAAGAGCAAGATACCGAAACCAATTGGTTTCTAGATGTTAGTAGTGAAAAATCTAAAAATGATTCCAAAATTCTTTTACTTGCCTTTGTATTATTTTCTTTCTATTATATTTAAAACATCCTTTTCAATTCTAGAATTAAGTAAATATTCTCTCACGTTTTCCTTTAGTTTTTTTGTATGATTTTTCATTATATTTAGTTACTTAATCTTACCTGTTATTTAGACAATTTTTTCTAAGTAATAAAGGAAATTACTCAGAAATATTACTAGATTGAGTTTAAGCTTTATTGTATTATTTCATTACATTATTTTACTGAGAGCAAATATATCAACAGGGGAAATGAAAGAATTGATTAAACTTCTCAATTAATATTTAACCCAACTAGACTGCCATATCTGATTTTCTTCCCTTTTTTTGAGGATGGTTTACATTTGAATGTGTTACATTTGTTATTTCTTCTGAATATTTTCAGAATACATTAGCTATGGTTCATAAATGATGTCAATTTTCACTTTGAAGAGGTATTAAATATAAAAACTTCAGGTGCACAAATATCTTAGCAATATTTTGTGCTCCTACCCAAGAACATGATGGGTTTCTATAAATGCTCAATATCTCCAGTTAAAAATTTCTTGATTTATTTAATTTTAAGAAAAGACAATAAAACAAATGACTCAAAGATTTGTCTATAGCTATATGCATTTACTCAAGAAGAAAATATTTATTTGACTATAGACTTTTGTGGAGATGAGGCCACATCAAAGTGTACATACTGTAAATTTTACTCATGTGCCTTCCTTGATCTTAGCACAAGGCTGCAGAGGTCATGTACACCCTTGCTACTTAGAGTGTGATCTTCAGACCAGTGGTGTTTGTACTGCCTACAAGCTTGCTAGAAACAGAACCGTAGGCCTACACCTGACCTATGGAAACAGGACCCACATTTTAACAAGATCCCCAGGTGATTCTTATGCACTTTAAAGTGTAAGAGGTACTGGTTAATGCCACCTATAACTTGTAGCTAGAAAACAACTTCAAAGAGAAACAAACCACAATATAGTGGAAATAATGCTATTCAATATTAGCCAATATTGGTAAATACAAGATTTTTTCCATTATTAATGACATTTGTTGGAATTGGTCTTTAAGCACAACTTAGTTTACTAAAGGCTTACTTAACTGCAGTGCAAGTTTATGAATGTTGGAGAATGTATAATATAAAGCATCACTTGTAAAGATATATCCCAAATTCTGAATACAAGAGAGGAGCTCAGTAATTGTTTTTGAATAAAATAGTGAATGTGTGGTTTAATGAATGGTTATGAAAGTGAATTCAAATGAAAATACAAGTCTCAACACTTCTCTGTTTAAGAAATAGATAACTTTTATTAGAATACTATTTACTATCTTACAGTATCCATGTGTCAACTCTGGGTGCATGTTACATAGGTCCTCAGCCCAGGTTGCAATCAGTACCACTAAGGGCTACAATCTCATCTGAGGCTCAGAGTCTTTCTCTTCCCAGATTACTTGTTGGAAGATATCAGTTCTTTGTACTTATCAGACTAAGGTCCCTACTGTCTTTCTGGGTGTCAGCTGAGATCTGTTCTCAGTGACTAGAGACAACTAACCATTCCCTGCCATTGTTTTGGCTCTTTCCACAACATGGCAGTTTGCTTCTTCAACTTTAACACTAGAGCCTTTCTCCAGTCTTCTGTAATGGAGTCCTATGTGATATAAAACTGTTAGTATGAACAATACTCTCATCGTTTTGATCATAAAACATAATTTCATCAAAGCAGCAGCTACCCAGAGTTGAGTCCCATCTATATTTAAGAAGAGGGGATCACACAGTACATGTGCATCAGGGAATCTTTGGGAACATCTTTGAATTCTGCCTACCACAGTATTCACATATAAAAAACTTACAAAAAACACAAAAACTTTCTTGACCTTCAGAGAACTGACTCAGAAGCTCTAAGAAGACATCTCTAAATCTATTTTTCTGCTTCCAGAAAGTAACAACTCACAAGATGATACAAAGTCACAAAGATAATACTTCGTACACTCCAGTTTTTACTAAAAATATGTCTTCCTCAATAAATATCCATCATGTTCCATATATATTCTGTTGTTTTTAAGGGAATATTTTACTAATGCATTTCTATCCATAAAATATTTGAAATATAATAATATCATTCCTTCTCTTAATTTTACTTCTTTGAGCCGAATAAAACACAAAGTGCTGGTTATATGATGCTTGCTGCTATATGCAATAATATTCTAGTGCACTTGTTAGATTTTTAAAGAGTCAGGCTCTTAAAAAATACTAAACAATGAAAAGTCTGATAATTTGGAAAGAACAATATTACTTTATGAAAATGCAAATTTAACTGGAAAAGCCATACATACCCATTAACTGTAGGGCTAGATTATTTTAAAAGGTAACTAATTTCATAGAATTTTATGGGATACATTATGTAAGAATGATACTTCAAAATAATATAAGAGGCTTTTTTTTTTTTTTTTGCCTTTCTCTATACTGTTAAAATCAGAAGAGGGAAGAACATGAAAGTGTGATACTTTTGCCTTGATTATTACCTTTCAATCACATAATAATGTCATGCCAAGCTGTTATAAGCTAGTGCAGATCAAGGAAATAAAAAGACAGAATTATACATGACTACTAAAAATAAATTTTATAGGAATTAACCTTGAGACAAGTATAATAAGTATAAACTACTTTTCTGTAAAGATAATGCATTTGGTTTTCTTTTTCCTTTCTTTATTCTTACAAACTGATTTTCCTAGGGAGTGCTAATAATAAATAAGTTATTGTCATTAAAACTACATGGACCTGGGTTGAGAATGGGTCTCTGTGGTAACCTTAGAAGCTGACTTTAATAACTTCATTTTTCTTCATTTTATTAAAGCCCAAAAGGCAGAGAGTAACCATAATTTCAGTGAACACAATTGTAATGTCAAAAAATTGTTTGATGACAAATTAATCCTATTTTTAAAAGAAACTCTCATGATAGTTTTGATTGCTCATTTTGACATTTGCTGTACCTTTGACTTGGTGGTTTTCATGTACATCATATGTTTTTCTCAGGGCTTGGCACAAATGCAAGACAATGGTATAACTCAGTGTTTTGGATATCCTGGTACATTGTCTAAGGTTTCACAGTGCACTGTGCGGTTTAATAGAACTCCGCCATTCTTGCACCATAGCAAAGTCCTTAGGCAAAGTGAGGCTGAAATTTTAGGAATAGGTCTTCAAGATGTATTTAGTCTTTTAGCCCCTTTGCTATGTAGTTTCAAAATAATGTGACATGTATCTTAATGGCATATGTAAGAACCCAAATTTAAATACTTTTTTCCCTATTTGAGGAATAATATTGATTTTAAAAACTCCAAATGTAATGCAACCCACACACTCTCATATTATTTAACACCCCAGAGCATATTTCCAATGCTAAATTCGATATTTCATACAGCAAATGACTGATGATTATTCTGACCTAAATATCAGGGATACCTTACCATCTGTTGTTCCCGGAAGAAATTTCCAGGACTCAGTAGGCCTGCCAGAAAGGGCTGAAGAGACAGAGGTATCTGAGGTAACCACATCACTCTGTGCAGTGCCTATATTTTCCTTCTCTCTTCTGACATGGTCCACTAAGGACCTTTTGTGAACATGAGTACCATCGTACCTGCTCTTTTACCAAACACTCTTCTTATCGGTATCTTCACAGAAATTTTAAGTAGGTTAAATGGAGACAAGATGGACAAGAATGAGATGGACATGAGCAGGGTGGGTCATAGTCAGTGGTCAGCGAAATGGTCAGTGCTTTTCTTGGGCAGAAGAGTTGGCTAGAAGCACATTCTATTAATTATAGCACCTCTGGGATGCCCATGATCCATGTATTATGGAGGCTAGATCATCCATCTATGTAGAGCTGAATATCTATATTTTGTAGTTCAAAGAGTCTCTAAGAAACATGTTAAATATACAAATCCAAAGTCTAATTCATACAGATTTGGTCTCAGTAGTAAAGAGGAAAGCAATGAAATTGACATTTTAACAATCAACCCAAAGTCTTCCAAGAACAGACATTTCAAATCATCAAAATGTGTGATTCAGTATAGAAATTTACAGATCATTGGCTCCCATGGCACTCAGGGGTTCTGAGAGGAGGGAGAAAATCTTTGGAGAGCCACAAAGTGGTTTACTTTGTTTTTCCTGGAAAAGAGTTTTAAAAAAAAATAGTTGGAACTCCTCATGAAGCTGACTCATGACTAGAAATCTGAAAAGTTTTAACTGTTGCAAAGCATGCCTGTTCCTAAGAAAAGAACATTGAGTTTTGTAGTAATCAAAATAAAGAATTCTAAATGTTTTAACTTTCTGGAACTAGGCTCTTTATCCTTTTATAATACTTTCAAACATATATTTAGAAAATATAGTATCTATGGAATTAAAAGACTGAATATTTAACGTGGGTAAAGATTTTCAGGCACTGTACTTTTTGGAACCAACCTCTGGACCTCTATTTTAAATAGTCTTAGTGGTGGGAAATAATCATAGCATCCAAATATAGTTTTATTTTGTATAAGACACTGCTATTTGCTTTATATCACTACTTTCTGTTTTGTTTTAAAAAAAATTCCCTTTTTTGGGAGAAGAGCTAGGATCCTTCAGGATGGCTGAGGAAGCTAGCGCAAGTGACCAAATATTAGTATATCTAATATAAAAACCGTAAACCATAATGTTAGCATATGTAATATAAAAGTGACCACAATTTAGCATATCTAATATTAAAATCCATGACAATGGATATATATATTTACATAATAATATATTTATATACAATTTAAACTACATAATAATATATTTATATACTATTTAAACTACCAATTAAATGATTTAAAACCTAACCCTTCAAGTATTTTAACATTCCAACAAGATCAATGACATTTATATTGTAGCCTCTCAGTTTAAGTTTTCATTATCACAAACTTCTTGAATCACTACTCTATATCCCTAAGATTAATATTTCCCCAGTTCTTCTAATCTTCAGAACAATCCTGGGGTGTCAGTATGATTATCTTAATGCATGTGAAAGATAATTTTAAGGAGAGCAAGTAGTTTCCCAAAGTTATATACAACTAGTGCTTATGCAATCTATCATTGGAACAGATGTCTGCCCTAACCTTAAACCCATAGTCTTCCCACTCTACTTCTTGGCCTGTGAGAAGAAAACCTCATTTTTACTAATAATAAAAGATGACATAGAGAGAAACAGGAAAGTAGGGTGGAAGATTGAGCTGAAAATACTTTTTAATTATAATGCAGTTATAAAAGGGCAAGACTATGTACTGCTCAATAAAGAATAAATACGTAAATGTTATACCTTTTGTGTCTACATTGTATCCAACCCTCTTCCAGGAGCCAGGGAGAGCAAGACACATTTTCAAAATTTTTTTTACTTTTATTTATTTTTGAGAGAAAGAGGGAGAGTGGGAACGGGGAGGGACAGAGAGGGAGACACAGAATCCAAAGCAGATTCCAGGCTCTGAGGTGTCAGCACAGAGCCCGATGCAGGACTCAGACTCATGAACCACAAGATCATGACCTGAGCTGAAGTCAGATGCTTGAACAGTTGAGGCACCCATGTGCCCCAAGACACATTTTTTAAATTCCTAATGTGTAAACAAGTAATCCGATGATAAATTTTATGATAAGTGTCCAATATGGAGTAAAGAATGGATACCCTATGGTTTGAAAGTAACAAAGATATAGTCAAAGCCCACCTTTTTATGAGTAGGTGAACTTCTCTGTTCTGTGTCTGGTTATGTGGTTGTGTCTTATCTTGCCCCCAAAAGTAGTGGGATGTTGTGATGAACTATGAAGATATTTTTCCTTTCCCTATATCTCTACTCTTGAAATATGACTTTTTAACTCCTCCTGTTAAGAGATGGGATCTTTCTTACCCCTTGAATATAGATGGCGTTAAAATTTGCTTTGGCCAAAGTGACAGTAATAGTAAATATGAGGCAAGAACAGCCTTGAACATTGCTTGTGCACTAGGCTTGCAGTCTGGCTGCTTGTGGAACTCAGATGCCCTGAGCAAACCCAGACAAGCCAGCTGGAGAATAACACATGAGAGAAACCTCATCTATTCCAGCCGTCCTAGACAAAACATCATAAACCACCAGCCCCAGCTATTACCCTCTAGCTGACAGCAGATGTATGAAGGATGGGGCCTGGATAAGAACAATTACCCACCTGAGACCAGCCCAAAGTGCTGACCTGCGAAATCATGAGTGAAATAAATGGTTGTTGTTTTAAGCCTTAAATTCTGGGATAGTTGGTTACACAGGACTAGATGACTGACACAGATGAAAAATAGAGGTGCCCCTTCAGCACAGGTATTAACCATGACAAGACAAAACAGCACCTGGAGAGAGCAAGAGAGAGGAAAACAAACAAATCCAAAACCAAACTAAACCAAAACAAACAAAAACAAGGAGATGATTTTTACATGTGGTGATTGACAGTAGAAGGAGGCAAAAAGTTCAGATAGATCCTCTAATAAATTCTATCATCCACTTGAAATGGAAGGTTGGGTCTTCAGAGAATCAGGTGATGAGATAGATAGTGAGCTAGATGAGAGTGATAAAAGTTTGAAATATACTTTGTGGAAAAGGGAGAGATGACAAGGGACTCTTGAAAATGCTTAATGTCCTACTGAATTTGGAGACTCTAAAAGTGTTGGGGGATTTGTTACAGATTAACATGAGCCATTCCCTAGAAGTTATTGCACTTTTGAAGTCCCGGAGAAAATTAAAGGAAGACACATAGCATATAGCTAGTAGAATCTAGAGATTTTATTTCAGCAGATATTATACCCTTAAGCAATTGAATTCAATCAAACACTGACTCCAAATCTAGCTCAGAGAAAGACTCTTTTAAAATGATTTCATAAACCAGAAGCTAGGCTCCTATCAATTCTTCCCTGAGAATAGACCTCAAATCACCCACGGACAAATGGGGAGGAATTATGAGGGGATATTATTAGTTGAGACCTTCTTGAGTTGTTTCTGAATTCTTATGACCCAATAACTTTATAATATTCCAAATAAGGTAGGACTAAGATGCTCACAGCCAAACACAATCATTCTTATGTAATGTTCTAGCAGACATTTTAAACTAGTATTGATTGTCTTTTAAATACACATGATTCTACAACTGATAATAAGGATTTTCTTACCATGAATATTATAACTCAACTTCCTGGGAATAAAAGGAAATGAATTTTATAAATATCTGTCTATTCTGTCTGAGGATTAGCTAGCAACTCTTTTCCCACAATGTACGATCAAAACAGTTTCCTGCATTTTCAGACCTCCCTTTAATTACAATGCAGGCTATGTAAATTTTTTAACATTATAACCCATCATGTCTCCTTTTCTCTTCTTTCTCTTCCTTCCTTCTTCCTTCTCTTTCTCCTTTCCCTTCTTCCTTCTCCAAAGTTTATTTAATGTTTCTACATGACAATTGATCTTTTTCCAACAGTTCAAATGCAATTAGGTAACATTACCCCATATGTAAAGTTCATCTTAGTCATTCCTTATACTATTCTGCTTTAATTCCTTCATAAAAATTAAATTCATATTTTAAAAATTAGAACAGCATTTGCACAGTGTAAAACAATAGGAGTTTGCTGTTGTTAGTAGTAACCCATACCACTACTTGATATTAAATTTACTTAGTTGCTTTGGCATTTATTAACCACCTTGAAAATTAGAATAAAAGCCTAATAAGATCAGGGATCTTCTGCCTTACTCATTGCTGTCCCCTACATTTAATTCAACACCTAGCCAATATTAGATGCTTAGTAACTATTTGTTGAATGAATAAATGGCACAGAAGTCTTCACAGGCTTATGGGAAAATCAATAAATATAGCAATGTAGGAAATTCTAAAATGGAAGTACTTTTGAAGGACAGGAAAAAAAGATGGTGTAGTTTCTCATTTGGGGAAGGGAGATAAACCAAATATTTTCCAGGAGTTCACTTCTGAGTTCAGTCTTGAATAGAGAGGAAAGAATTGCACAGCATGTGGATATTTGTACTTTATAAACAAACTGGGTGAAATTTCAAAAGCAGATGTTAACAGTATTTTCAGCAATAATGGCACTTTTGTAATATATATAAAGACTCTAAATATTCACAACCCAAAGAAAACCCACATTCTACTCTATAGGCTATCTAGTCAGAGTAAAATATCTATGTGAATTGATAAAATAATCATGTGGTACTTGTTATTTACTGAATGTTTACTGCATTCAGCTATTTGCTAAGGGCTTTGCATATGTTATAGAATTTAGTCTTTACAACAGTCTTAAATTTTATAACAGCAATATTTTAAATTACTATTACTAAATATTTGGTTTCAGTTTCTCAAACATGGCATTTTGTCATTACAGTCATTTTTATTTATTGTTTCCTCTGCCAGGAATGCTTTTCTTCTACATATTCTCATGTTTGGCTTCCTCAGTTTATTCAAGTCTTGGCTCAGATATGATTCCATAAGAGAGTTTTTTACGATTACCCCATCCATAACAACATGTCCTTTGCTATTTTTTTTGCCATAATTCATCATTCCATGATAATATAATGTAAAGTACCTGAGAGCTGAAGTTTTCTCTTTTTTGTTCAACTGTTTCATTAGCAACTAGATGAGTGATCACCAGATATAAATGGTCAATAAATGATTGAAAGGTTGAATGAGATTTTAGTAAAGCAGGTGGATTTGGACTCAAAAGTTTGGCTTTTGATGATTTCTCTTTACTACCCATTACTGAAAATATTTAATTACTCATCTTCATTCAATCATCTACTGACCTATCAATGTCAGTACTCCTATTCTCTACTTTCTCTATTGCTTTGAACTCATTGCCCCCCCCCCCACCAATACTGATGCTCTGATTTGTTAGATCTTTCTCATTTTCATGGACTTTACTTATGTAGTTATCCATTATCTCTGACATTATCAAGTAAAATTTTTCTCTCTCTATTGTTCATTACCATCAGTCTACAAACATGGTCTAACATTTATTTTTTATTTAATTTATTTTATTTATTTATTTTACAAATAGTTTATTGTCAAGTTGGTTTCCATATAACACTCAGTGCTCATCNCATGGTATCTGTCCTTCTCTGCCTGACTTATTTCACTCAGCATAACACCCTCAAGGTCCATCCATGTTGCTACACATGGCCAGATTTCATTCTTTCTCATTGCCATGTAGTATCCCATCGTATAGATAAACCACATCCTCTTGATCCATTCATCTGTTGATGGATACTTAGGCTCTTTCCAAAACATCGTCTAGCATTTAAGTTCAAAGGCCTCAATGGTTCATCTTATTCCAGTTATCAAGCCATTTGTCTAGTTCCCTTCAAATCAAAGAATTTCTTTATAACCTATCCCTACCTGCAGTGGAATCCTATCAGTTCCACCTAAATGCCAAGATGGAAGTCACTGACAGTCTTCTTGTTGCCAAGTAAGTCACTTCTCTGTCCTTATCATCTAGGCATTGTTCTTCAGGTAGTTGTCACAGGAAAATATGATTTCTTTCTTAACACACTTTAGTGTTTTGGCTATTCTGACACCACACTTTTCTGTATTATTTTTCTCTTATCTGAGTGACCACTGAATGTAAAATATCCATCATGTGCTTGACTGCATGTTCAGTCATGGGCTTCTGCTTCTCTTTTCTGTGTATTCTTTCTTTCTAGGACATTTTATCCACTCCTAAAGCTGTCCATTCTGTGCATACATTGATTTTTCTGACATTAATATTTCTATTATTAACCTCTCTGGACTCATGCATTTGCCTCCCTGACTGAGATCCCAGAGATTTAACAAGCATATAAAACTAGATATAATAAAAAACAATTACCAATCATAACCACATTCTGGTTTTGCCTCCTCCACTGTGTCATAGTAGATGGTACCACCAATTGCTCAGTTTTCAAGCTAAAAGCTAGTAATATTTCTTAATTTCTTTTATGTGCTCAACTCCTAAAATTAGTCCATCAGAAATCCCTCAGCTTTTTCCAAAACATGCTTCAGTATCTTTCTATTCTTCTCTTTCCATTGGTACTACTTCTAGGGCAAATTAGGCACTCCATAATTAGTTTACTTAGCTTAGATCTGTTTAGAAATCTAAAATCTCTAGTTCAAAATGTTTCCATTTATTTTTAACAAGGATTAGTTAATTTTATCTACAGAATCCACATACTCTATAGATAACGAATATCACCCAGGTCAATGTCAAGGAGAAATTTCAGGCCCCAGCAGCACTATAACAAGTAAATAGAAACTTCAATTTCAAGGACCCTCATTGCTGCTTTCTGGATGTCACTTCCCTTCTTCTACCCCTATGCTGGACAAAGCACATTAGCCAATCTTTACTTAATTAAACACAGCCCCAAACACCAAGTTTATATCACCTTAAAAATTCAGTGCCCTTAGAAAGCTATTTGAACTATCTAAAACCAGTATTTCAAATTTCAGGAAAAAATAATCTGAATCACCTCTGTTAAGTCAGAGGTCTACAAATATCCTTCTTGAAAATGAAATGTTGACAGTCTCTGAGAAGGCATGGAGATAACTAAGAAATTTTAAAACCAAAAGTATTTTAAATAATGAAACACCTAATACAAGGAGGAAATTTTGCAAGAATATAAACTAGGAAAGGGAATCATCTGGAGACCAGAAACCTCAAGAAAAATCGTAAAGGTATAGTTGGGTTAGAGTAGATTGAAGACAAGCTCAGAAGATGGACTTAAGCTTCTCTCATCTGGGAAAAGGAAGTATTGCTGTAGATGAAGGAGAGACCACTTTGAAAGGTAAAAAAAAATTCTAATAATTGAATCATATCAGGAAAGCCAAGTAATGGGGTCAATATGCAATTATGAGACTCATGTAGGAACTAACGCTTATATACACTTCACTTTCTACAGATTAGTAGCATTAACGGGATAAACACTGAAAAAGTAAAACAATCAAACAAAAATAAACAAACAAGAGCAGAGACAGTGAGATTGTGCCTGGTTTCTGTAGGAACTACAGCCAAAAAATGATATGGAAGAGTACAGTTCTCCTTGAGCTGACAGGCAGCTCAGAACCACAACTTGTACTTTGAACAAAAGCCAGACTCAAATTAAAATTAGATAGAAACAAGAAATGCATATATAATACCTTAAAAGCACCATAAGGAAAAACAAATATTAAGGAATTATTTGTTCAAGATCAACTGTTCCATCCCTACTTGCCATCTAATTGATAGAAGATGAAAACTGTAATACATTTATCCTTACCAGCCAGTCAGCTTTAAATTCTGATAATCTGTAGATAGTGAAGGCCATCATGACCCAAATAGATTTCTTCTTTTCAAATGATGAGAATAGGGGTGCCTGGGTGGCTCAGTTGGTTAAGCATCTGACTTCGGCTCAGGTCATGATCTTACAGTTCGTGGGTTTGAGCCCTCTGTCGGGCTCTGTGCTGACAGCCAGCTCAAAGCCAGGAGCATGTTTCAGATTATGTGCCTTCCTCTCTCTCTTTGACCCTCCCCTGCTCACACTGTCTCTCTCTCTCAGAAATAAATAAACATTAAAAAAAATTTTAATAAACAAATGATGAGAACAATTTCTTCTTAATGATGGAAATTTGAAAGCATTCTTCAATATGAGGAAAACAATGAAGTTGTAAAATTGGAGCTTTTACTTGAAAAAATATAATCAGAAGCAAAAACAAAAAGTTTAAAGGATTTTTAAAATAGAATCTATTGTGGACTAGACATAATTGTAAAAAAAAAATCCTAAACATCCAAATATCTGATGATAAAATAGCAGACCCAATGATAAGGAAATACTCTGAAGCATATACTTCAATAAACAAAGTGAGTAAGACAAGGAAAGAGATAAGCTAACATTTTAGGAAGGTAGATTAATTGGGTAGGGGAGTTTATTATAATTAATTTAAAAAAGCATCCCTAAGAAAATAAATAAAAACAGTATTTTGTGGAGGAGAGTCAAGAATTTTCCCCAAGATGTACAAGAAAAGAGCAAAAGGATTTATGTTTAAGATAATTGAAAGATATTAGAACACAAAATAAATCAATTATACTTGTGGATAATTACCTTTTATTTTGAGGAAGCCAAAAATGTTATAAATTCAGTAAGCTGGATATAATAGAAGCAAACAAGTGAAAAAAAAATAAAACAAATTAAATCCTATCTCTCTGACCTATAGCTTTTTTCATAAAAGTGAAAATCTTCTTCAGTTACTGAGAACAGGCACAATGTAGGTATTCTGTAAAAAGTGAAATGGCTTAACACAAATTTTGGAACGTGGGTGATACCTGTCTTACTATGAATTTAAAAAGCCATAAAGTAGAGCAAATTTAGTAGGAGTTTGGAAAATGATAGATTAATTTTGGAATTTTTAATTTAAAAATTTCTTAATAACTAACATAGGTAAATATACCCTCATATTATTGAGGCATTGGTAAAAAGATTGTCAGTATAATAATAAACACAAAGATATAAGAGTTTCTTGGTGGGAAAAAGACAAATGTATAAATGATACAAGATTATAAACTTTAAAGTAATCTATTCATATGAGACTTTTCTCTCCCAGGAAATGAACTGTTCTGACAATGACTTTAGAGTCCAACAATCTGGCATATTCTTAACTATTTGGGAATTAAATCAAAGCATGTAATTTTGGCATGCCTAAAGGTATTTGGAAATGGCATCATTACAGCCTGAAAATCTGGCTAGTCATAGGTTATTGGAAACCATATCATAGCTTGGAAATATGGCCTCCTCCTGCATATTTAGAAATTAAATCAGAACATAACAACTTGGCATATCCAAAATGATCTGGGAAAGTTAACACAGCATAGTGATTTGGAACAACTTCAAGTATCTGGAGTACCATCAGTGTCCAAAACTTAATACTGTATCAGAATCACAAGTTTCAAAATATGTTGGGATAACTTCTATAAATGCCCTTGCCATTTTAAGATTCTAAAATTCTAAATAATTTCATATATCCTATGAAAATCATAACTGATTAATTTATCTAGCTAACTAGGATAACTTTGAAAGTGAAAAGGGCACTATTATTTGTGGAAATAAGGCAAAAATTGAGATGGTTATAAGCAAGTTTTTTTGGCATGCTAAATTGAGCTTAATATACTAGCATAATATTAGGACAGAATAAGCAAAGGGCAGAAATCTAACTCCATATTAGCGGAACTTGCATAAACAGGAAGGAGATAAAAGGTGGAATCTATGGACTTAAAATACCAACCACCATTCACTCCACCCTCCCAACATAAAGGAGTGGGGAATAGAGGTAGTGCTGGTGTCTTGTGTTAATTTGCTTCTGTTTGCCTGGCAGTATACACACTTCTACTAGAAAACCCACCAGCCTTACAAGGTCATTGGGATTTAACCCTTAGAGCCAAAAAAATTGAGAGGAAACAGATCCAATTATTTCAGTGAGAGATTCTTTTTGGTCTAATTATGGCTAGGAATATTGGGTAATTGTTTTGACCCTGTCTTGGTCACATGCCCATGCCTGTAGTAAGCAGGCAGAATAAATTAATGAAGAGTACATGAGGGGATCACACACACACACACACAAACAAAAACAAAACAAAAAACAGCTAATAATGATGTTTATTTCTTTAAAAATAATATGATAGTTTATATCATAAATATTTTATTTTGATTCAACAATAATTGGTCATTCTTCTATTCCAAACATATTATTAAAATGTAGTTGTTTTAATGATCAGAAATAAAAATTAACTGTTATAATCTTTTTCTCTATTTTTGTTACTCAACATATTATTAAAATATTTGATTAAAAAATCAAACACATTGTTTGATTATTTAAAGTTATAGAAAGGCTATTTTCATGCATCCATTTATTTTAATCTTTTAATTAAAAAATTTTAATGTTTATTTTATTTATTTTGAGTGTGAGAGAGAACACACGCACACGTGCGAGGCATGGAGAGGGACTGATAGAGAGGAAGAGAGAATCCCAAGCAGGATTCATGCTGACAGACCCAATGTGGGGCTCAATCTCTCCAACCTTGAGATCATGACCTGACATGAAATTAAGAGTCTGGTGCTTAACCACCTGAGCCACCCAGGCATCCCTCCTTTAACTTCTTATTTTGAGATAATTTAATATAAAACAGGTTGTAAAACTACTAGAGAGTGCCATAAACCCTTCACCCAGATTCCCCATTGGATTACCATTCCTCCTCCAATCTGTGACAATCAGTCTTTTGTTTATTTTTCACTAACATTGTCATACTTGCAAAGCACTGATCAGTTATTTTGTAGAAGGTGGATATTGCCAAAAGCAATTGTTTCTGATGTGACATCTCAAACAGTAAGTTACTATTTCCCTAATTCATTCTCCATTTATTCATTGAAGTTCTTCTATAACGAGGAGTTATCTTTTATTTTTATTCTGTTCTTTATTTATATCAGCATAGACTCATGAATATTTGTTTCTTTGGGTTATAATCTCAGGCCATGCTATTCATTTTGTTGTTCAAGTTGTCCCTTTGTTTCCCCCAGCATTGGAATCAAGTAGCAATTTGAAGAACTCCTGATTCTTTTCACTGAAAAATACTATTTAGAAACCAACTATGTTTTAGAAACTATGTATTTAGAAACTAACTATGGGTAGTAGTTTTGATTTTGCTACTACAGTTTCACTGCTTCTAGTACAACTTACTCGATAGAGCTAGGGAATATATGAATATACATAAACCCATGCAAACCCACACATCTATATTTAGGTATATATGTATTTATCTGCATATATATTTGTGTGTGTATATATATATATAGCTGTACCTATGTGTGTACATATAACTCTGTGCATATATATATAATATATAATTTGCATGTACAACCATATAAATAGACAGGAGATGCGTATATATATATTTATATATTCTTTCGTAAGCCACCATACAACTATAGGACCTCCACATAGAAATAAAATCTTATAGACAATTATTAGAATAAAATAAAAGCCCTATATTTATAGAATTTTCAACTACTAAACTTCTATTATATCTCAAGACTACTGAGGTTTTATATTAATTTAATATAATTAAACAATAAAGTTATGAAGCTCATTATTTAAAATTCTTCTTACTCATGCAGCAAATTAAATTCTCACTCAATACTTATTCATTTTGGACCTATACCTAGTAATATGTATTTGGCATATGTAAAATGATACATAATTATCATTGACTTTGATTTTAGTAGTTGCTGCAATTGTGATTTTGCTGCATTATCAACTGTGAAAAATGGAATTTTTAACTGTGTATTTTAAACTGTAAAAGCTGCCTTCTTCTAATACTTCACTTGAAGATTTTTAAAAATATTTGCTACCACACAGAGGCCAAAAATGGGAATTGGAAAATAATATCTATCTATCTAATCAGATAGGAAACTGTATAATTTCATATAGGAGACATTTTCAGAATTAAGTTGATAAAAATGCACCCAGCATTGCTAGCCTTCAATATATAGGAATGACTATCTTTGTATTTCTTTAATGTCAAATGTTATTTGTATTAAGAAATTTCCTTTAGGGGCGCCTGGGTGGCTCAGTCGGTTGGGCATCCAACTTTGGCTCAGGTTGTGATCTCACAGTTCGTGGCTTTGAGCCCTGCATCAGGCTCTGTGCTGACAGCTAGCTCAGAGCCTGGAGCCTGTCTTTGGATTCTGTGTCTCCCTTTCTTTCTGACCCTCCCCTGTTCACGCTGTCTCTCTCTCTCTCTGAGAAATAAATAAAAAACACTAAATTTTTTTTTAAATAAAGAAATTTCCTTTAAAAAAGCTTAATATAGATATCAAATAAGTAAATGTAAATGTATCTGAGGCTCTGGTCTATCTTAAAAAAAAAGAAAACTAGCTATTTTCAAGCTATATTTTATAGTTGTCACTAATGTCAATTACATATCTTCCTAGGAAGACAAATGGACAATTCTGCAATACTGCTTAACTGCCTAATCTTAGTCACATTAGTATTCAATAACGACACAAGTGTTCTATTGAAAACTAAATAAATGCAAACACACACCAGTGCTATTAAATTTTAGTACAAGAAACCCCATGATTTTAGCAAAAGTAGGAATCTGAAACACTACTTACTCCATTTAAGATATATTTTATCTTATTATATTGAACATCTTTATTACCCAAACTA
Source organism: Crocuta crocuta (assembly GCF_008692635.1). Taxonomy (NCBI): domain Eukaryota; kingdom Metazoa; phylum Chordata; class Mammalia; order Carnivora; family Hyaenidae; genus Crocuta; species Crocuta crocuta. Next base: position 775,492 of record NW_027530619.1, read on the forward strand.
TTTGTTTACAATAGTAGTTTATTTTATAGCTGTCTTTTGGAGAGTTGTATCAGGTCAGTATCAACACATTTAATAACCCATTTTAGAAAAACCCTTTTAATAAAAATGATAAAGAACGTACAAGTAAAAAATGACAGACAAATATACCTGACAAACATATACGCAGAAGTCTTTTAAACTTCTTAGAAAATTGGATCCAGTGGTTAATAAATAAAGACAATACTTCATTAACCGATTGGGGTTTATCCCAGAAATTCATATTTACTTAAAATCAAAGAAGTAACAATGTAATATATGACATTAACAGAAAAAAAAGAGCAGTCATATAATCATATTGTAAGATTTATATTATTGCTTTCTTAAATTTGTGAACCCATAAGAAATCAGTGAATCCATTTGTTTTATTTTGTGGAAATGGTTTTCTATTCACTTAAATTGCAATGTATGTAATATATATGATGTATGACCTCATTTTCTATCCCTTTTATTAACATAGGTTATTTATAAAGTGTCTTGTATATTTCATTTAATTTTTCAAATATGCTGGCATACACTGTTGATAATAGTACATTATTCTATCTTTAGTATCTATAAAATCTAAAGGATTGTCTCCTCTTCATTCCTGATACTGGTAGGTTATATTTCCTAAGTTTTTGCCTACTTTTCTTAAAAGACATTAAACAACAATCTTTCCAACAAAACTGTTTTATGCTTTTACCTTCTCTATTACATGTTTTGAAGGGGCACGGGCATTTTCCTGCTCTTGTTTTTATAATTTAATTCATTCTAATGCTTTGGGTATTTTTCTCTCATCTTCCTAGCTTCTTTAGGTGAAATAAAATCATTAATTTTTACTCCCTTCACATTTTCCTCCCTCCCCTTTCTTTCTCTTTTTCCTCTCCTTCACCTTTTTCTCCTTCCTTTTTCTCATTCTATTTCTCTTTTTTTCTTCTCAATCTTCATCACCTTCTCTGTTATTACCATTTACCATGATTTCATTTCATCCTAGGAACTGTTTAAATGCAACTCTCAAATTTTGATGTTTTGCTATCATTGGAATTACAAGCAAGACATATTTTAACTTCGTTTGTGATTTCTATTTTGACAATGGCTCATTTAGTATTGTTTAGTTTAAATATATTTGATTTTCTAGATTTATTGACATTCTTAATTGCTAATTTATTCCCATTTTTTGTTTCTTGCACATTCCAAAATTTGGGTTATCTTTGATTCTGTAATAGTTTTTTAATAGTTCACAAATTCAAAGCAAGGCAGTTTTAGTTGTATGATGGACATGATAGGTGATACATTGTAGGGTCATAAGAAGTCCCATTCCAAGTATGTTGTATTTATTTACTTTTTAAAAAAAATTGTTTAATGTTTATTTATTTTTGAGAGACAGAAAGAAAGAGAAAGGCAGTGTATATGTGGGGGACGGACAGAGAGAGAGAGAGAGAGAGAGAGAGAGACATAGAATCCAAAGCAGACTCCAGGATCTGAACTGTCAGCATAGAGCCCAATGCAGGGCTCGAATTCATGAGCCATGAGATCATTACCTGAGCAGACTCAGACACTTAACCGACTGAACGACCCAGGCGCTCCTGTTGTCTCCATTGAAAGGGTGGTGAATTTTGTTTCAAAGGTCAAATGCACAGCCGGCAGGTGTTCATGACCTTTCATACTTGTTTTATTTATTTACATGAAGATTTTTTTAAGGCATGATAAATTTCACTTTCATCCTTAGTTCTAGGACATGTTTCTTTATCTAGGTTGTGTTAATAAACTCCAAAATGATGGCCTATCTGGGTTCTCAGATGAATGACTGAAAAGATCAGTGAGGTCTGTGTCATCTGGCTTGGCTGGAATTCCAACTGTCTGTGTCTCTAGCCCCAAATAACTGCCTTCATTCACATTTCAGCCATGAAGCAACAGAATCTTCCCTGTCTCACAAAGTCTGCCTTGTACAGGTGCAGCTTAGCCTTTATCTGGGGAACCACAGTGAACCTCTACAAGTATTTGTCACTTGCTCTGGCAGCTCTCTTTTCTTCAGGACCTGGGCCCACAACTCCAACTATAGAATAGTAATGAACTTTGAAGCCTACTTTCTCAGCCCACTGAGAGCTACATGTTCTGCATGGACTTTATCTCTCTGTGCTATGGAAAGGAGGCTCCCTTCAGACAGAAGCCAGGGAAAATGTGGAGCTTCCTCATGTATTTCCCTTTTAAAATAATAACACTTTTGGTTGCTCGCCATGTAGTACATAAGAACAATTGCTTCATCTATATGTCAAATTTGATAGTTGTTTAGAGCAGAAGAACCATTCTGATACTAATTATTCAATTATATTTGGAAGCATGAGTTCCTAATTACTTTCCAATAACATTTATTACAAACATATCAAACTTATAATATCATTGATGTGTTTTAGAACAGACTAAATTTTTCAAGTAATTCAATTAAGAAAACTACTTATTACATGAGAACACAAGTGGTACTTAGAACATGGTAAAAATATTAGGAAAATATTTAAATGACTAGTATTTGAGAAATCCCAAAAACTTGCTTAAAAACATTGACACAGTATTTTGAGTAAGAGATCTATAAATTTGATTCCCGTCTCCATAGTACACGAGGTATGTTGTTTTTCACTTGTAAATTCATCAACAACACCCAACCTCAGTTACTAATGTATAAATATGATTAATATAACTAATATCTAATATCTAACTCATGCTGTACTTAGGACTAAAATACAATAGAGGGACATTATGCCTTTATATCTTAACCTGAATTCAACCATACATCCTTTGCTGAGAGATAGGCAAAGAAATACAGAGAGAGAACCCTTAAAAATTTTTACCTTCAACCAGGGAATTTACTCCAAAAGTATAATACCAACAAGAAGATGGGCTGATTTCTTACAGTGTGGAAGTTGGCATTTACCACACTGGGTTTGGATCAGATTCATTCCAATTAACTACAGTGGCATAACAGATCACTCCAAATCTTAGTGGCTTAAAACAACCACAATATTTCTTTTCATAGTTTTTATGGGTCAGGAATCTGGGAAGGACTTGGCTACCTGGTTTTTGCTCAGGGTCTTTCATACAACTGTAATCAGACAGTGGCTCAACTAGACTTTATTGACGTTTCGGTTGCCAGTATAGCCAATTGCTAAGACACACACAAGGACAATATTAATCATATGTAATTATCTGATGTCTTGATGTAGAACTTCATTGTACATGAAGAAGCTCTTTAATGTACATAAGTTGTTTTAATCAGTCTGTTACACATACCAAGTATATATTTGTAATTACTATCATTATTGGTGGACTTAAAAAATATATAGGTTGAGATGTTCAAATATTTTATTTATTGTATTGTATTGTATTTGTAATATTTGTTTACTTTTGAGAGATAGAGAGACAGAGCACAAGCAGGGAAGGGGAAGAGAGAGACAAAGACACAGAACCCGAAGCAGGCTCCAGACTCTGAGCTGTCAAGCACAGCTTGATACAGGGCTCAAACTCAGGAACTGTGAGATCATGACCTGAGCTGAAGTCGGACATTTAACTGACTGAGCTACCCAGGCGACTTTTGTCCTTTTTCTTTTTAATGTTTTATTTATTTTTGATAGAGTACAGTGTTTTATTTATTTTGAGAGAGGGGTAGAGACAGGGGAACAGAGGATCCAAAGCAGGCTCTGCGCTGACAGCAGCAAGCCCAACATGGGGCTCTACCTCACGAACTATGCAATCATAACCTGAGTTGATGTCAGACACTCAACTGACTGAGCCATCCAGGTGCACTGAGATGGTAAAATTTTCAATTATTTTTGAAGATTTTTCCATAAAAATGAAAATCAGCATTTTGGATCAAAAGAAAATGACACCCCATAGTACAAGCACATATTCTTTAGACAATCTCTTGATTCAGATAGTATGGAAAACCCAACATAGCTATACCCATGATCATGAAACTTTACAAGTGTATGTATTCTTTTTTAAATTTTTTTCATGTTTGTTTATTTTTGGGAGACAAAGAGACAGAGTACAAACAGGGGAGGGGCAGAGAGGGAGACACAGAATCTGAAGCAGGCTCCAGGTTCTGAGCTGTCAGCACAGAGCCCGACATGGGGCTTGAACCCACGAATCATGGGATCATGACCTGGGCTGAAGTCAGATGCTTAAACAACTGAACCACCCAGGTGCCCCAAATGTATGTATTCTTAACAAGTAAATTTGTCCTTAAATACCCACTCTACATCATTAGCAGTGAATTCAGAACAGTAGAAAATATATGAAGGAAGCACATTCAGAAATCCTATCTTAAATAATAAGACCTCCAAAGACCACAAAGTGCCTATACGCATTATAAATGAATAGTTTGGGTGTTGGAGAAGTTCAATATATTAAAGTAAAATATGCCTTAAATGGAGGTAAGTAATGTTTACATTCCTGGGTTTGCTAAAATCATGATTTCTTTCTATAAAAAAAAGTTCTAATGGAGTGTGTGTGTGTGTGTGTGTGAAAATATATGTATGTATATGTATGAATACATATATGCAGATATATGTGGTGTGTATATATACATATATGTTTGTATACACATAAAGCCTGAAGATAATAAACGTGAACTGCTAATTCCCACTGATGATGGTAGCCATTTCCAGTAGTTTCAATGAATTCTAAAAAGTTTTAAGACTATATATATGATAAGTAGAAGATTACATACCTATATTTTAGAGCTGCATTTTACATTGATACAGTAGGTTTTATTGAATCCATTTATGCTTATGGATGTTATTATGGGCTTTATACCATATACTTTATCATATGCTTTTTAAACAGTTTTGAAAAGAATACATGTCTCCAATTTAAATATGTAAATCTTATATTGAATATAAAAATCAATGTGAAAATGGAATGAATCTGTTTTCCAGGTGTCAGTGGTTAGAGAAGATGACTAACATCCTTCAAGATTCTAAGTTGCTAAGCCAGAAAAAGGCAGAGGTGGAGAGAGAAGGAATGTTTTTGTTGTCTAAGTATCCCTTCCTCTTATGAGCATGAAACAGCCTTTCATAATTATCATTTACCCTCCACAAAGATAATCTATCACTCACTCAGAGAATCCAGTCCCAACAGGAGCTATAATTATCACATCAGTAATTAAACCAGAACCCCCCCCTTTTTTTTTATAAGACAACTTTGGTAAGATGAGTCAATGTAAAGAAACAGTCCTTCTTCCTGACAGATCAGATTTTAGAGACTGCAGAGCTAAGAAGATGATAGATTTGCCAAAGTAAGTGGCATGTTTTATGGGCCTTGAACTTTTACCTGGAAAATATTATCTGCAAGAAAAATTACATTGAAAAGAAAAAGAACAATAGGTACCTGTGAATGCAGCCTCTTTCAGAAATAGGCTCATTGGAAGTGTGATTAGGTAAGATGAGGTCATCCTGGATTGGGGTGGTCCCTAAATTCAGTATGGCCGACATCCTTAATAAGAAGACACAGAGACACTGTCACACACACAGGGAAGACATTTGTGTAAAAAAGGAGGCAGAAATTGGTGATGTGGCTACAAGGCCAGGAATACCAAGGATGCTGGCAACCACCAGGGGCCTGGCAGGGGCCAGGCCGGGGTTTTGCTTCCCCCAAGTCTTCAGGGGGAAGGTGTCCCTGCTGCCATCTTATTTTATACCTCTGGTCTCCAGAACTGTGAGACAATACATTTCTATTGTTTCAAGTCACGCAGTTTATGGTACTTTGCCATGGGGGCCCTAAGAAACTGACCCATATAGTAAATATTTTTTATATTTATCCAAAAGCAGTTGCTTATCTTGATCATTCCTTATTGATGAAAAAATAAAACCTTCCACCTCAGAACCACTATGTACTCAACTCAGTCACATCGTTTAGCATGTATTCTAGTTAGGATTCATTGGTGAGAAACCTTAGGTTATATTTGTTTGAAAGTGTCTCTAGTTAGTGTTTCTGGAAAACAAATATCTCTTGAAATATGTGAGTAATGGATTGAGTTTTAAAAAGTTGTTGTTTTTTTTTTACTAATTTATAGTGATCCTTTAAAAATTCAGTTATTTGTGTATTTTTTAAGCTAATGAGCTTAAAAATGCTATTAATATATAAACCCCATAACTGGCATTTAAAAATTTCCTTAGCCCACTTTTCATTTATCCTACCATTTTTTTTTATTGTAAGCCACATTACAAGATTTTAATTGCTTTTTAAAACCACTTTATAACCTGAGGGGGAAAATATATGTGAAACACATAACTGTCAAATATTAGTCCATACCTACTGTTATTTATAAGAAGTTGCTCTCGATGATTGTATATCTACTCAAACATGCAAGACACATGTGTTCACATGCTGAACTCAATGATAAGATTGCTTTTTTAATAGTGTCAAGAAAGAGGGGAGCTTGGCTTGCTCAGTCAGTTAAGTGTCCCACTCTTGATTTTGGCTCAGTTCAGAGATGGAGGCTTGCACTGGGCTCTGTGCTGACAGCATGGAGACTGCTTGAGATTCTCTCTTTTCCTCTCTCTCTGCCTCTCCAAAGCTCATATTTGTTCTCTCTCTCACTCTCTCAAAATAAATACATAAACTTAAAAAATAATAATATTAAGAAAGAGTAACTAATTTGGACAGGTTTCTTCCTTTTCAGCTACAATTTTTTGCTTATTCAGTACTTATTGATTAATAGAGAAGACAACCTCCACCAAAGCAAAATTTAACCTTTTGAAATTTGGAAAATTCTCTTTCAAAAGCATTATCTATAAATCATACTCCTGTAGGCTCCAAATAATTATAATGATGGGGAGGACAGTGTGGACGTTGTGTACATTGAATGGTAAGGGCAGGTATTTTTTGCTTACATAATCATTATTTCTGTTAGAATAACTACTACAGGGAAACTCACATGACATTACTACATCTGTCAAATAGTTCACTCCTCCAGCCTATAATGTGAGAATCCAAATCTAGGTTAAGATTTGTGATCAGTCATGAACTTGTGCCATATTTTTTAATGCCTGGGAAAAGATGAAGAATTTGATCCATTGTGGTTGACAGATTATATATTTCATCTTAAATAGTCTTAGGAATAGGAATTCCAGAGTCATTAATTTCATTTTTAAAATTATGAAATTCTTAATCACATAATAAAGTTATCAAAAAACATAATTTTTAAATTTTCCCAAATTATTGGGATTTAATGTGTATTACAGTGTTTTGCAAAAGCATATTAAGCTCAAGAAAAGTAACTAAAATTAATAATGTGTAATGAAAATTTATGAACCAAAACCAGCTTCCACAGAAGAAAATTCAGAGATCTGGGTTTAAATAATAAAAATCAAATTAATAATTAAAGGTACATACAAAAAATTTCTGCCACTAAATTCTAAAAAGGCGATTATTACATTCTGTACAATGGTCATATTTTATACCGTGTTTAAAGGTAAATAATCACCTATGTTATTATAGCTGGTGATATTAATATTTGGCAAAAGTTTAGTATAGGGTACCTCAAAATCCAGTTTTTTCATTACCAAAATTATGTATAAGTTTGAAAATTTTAATTTAAAAATACAACTCAACATTCAAACTAATGGTAAAAAGTTAGCTATCTGGTTTTATTAAAGGGTCACATACAGACATATTTTGACAATGTTTATGAGTCCTACTGTTCCTGTAAAATATAGGTTTAAAAAATATAGGAGGCTCTAATATTGTCTCATATAACTAAATTTTCTTATAGCTTATTTTTTCTCAAAAATTGAACATACTTTACTACAAGCATTAGTACTTGGCCATATTATTAGACACTTGTGAACCAGTACTTAAATACATATTCAGTTGTTCCGTATGCATTGGCTATGAGCCAGGTACATGGAATTAACCAAAAATGATCAAAGTCTAGCGGAATGTATATGCTAATAAATCATGGTAAGTCGTAATGTGTTATAAAACTATGTATGTTCAAATTTCTTTGGGAGCACAGAGGAGAAAAAGTTTATTTTGTGAAGTACATAGTGGAGGGCATGGTGGCAAGATGAAATCACAGGTGAAAAATTGATAGTGATTCTCAAAGGAGTTTAAGTAATTCCATGGAGAATGGTTAACATTTATTTCAATTATGAGCCAATATTATAATGTGAACATGAATTTAGGCAATTTCTATGATAGAGTAATATCTTTAAAAATTGAACAAATAATTCCAGTCTGATGATATGACTATATCTGAAAAATAATATTTTCTTCTGTGTACCATATTTGAAGGGAGAATATACAACCTAAACCTCATTCAGAGGTGATCCATCATAATTATGAATGATTTGTAATCAAAGCAAATGTAGTGAATTCCTGTTATTTTAGATTTTCATCAGTATTCTAGCTGACAAGTAACTAATGCAGAATTCTGTTTATCCACATAGGACACAGGCTCCCTGTACCTTCCACTCATAACTCTCATAGCAGATTTTTTTTTCTCTTTTCATACTAGAAGTTGAAAGCACAGTCTTAGTGTTCTTAGTAATTCTACCTATGTAAGTTTTTCTTGAGATATAAAGCAAACCTTCTGAAGTCCTGATATTTTATGCTCATGTACTATATTATCAAGTCACTTACATTTTCCTTAGTATCTCCAGGCCTATATTGCAATGCAAGGCAATAATAAGAACTTTATTTTAGTAAGAGATCTGGGGCAATAATACACAAGACTTTGTCAGAATTCTCACTGTCCTTTGATTATTCTATTGGCTTATCTATACCTTACACTCTTTTGATGAGCTGATTTAGGTAGCCTCTCTAACTTTTTTTTGGTAGATAGATTACTACTACTTACTCTGATTATTTTCAAACTTTTGTGTTTTAACTTATCATCATTTGATGCCTAATGGGGTAATAGTTGAAAAAAAATTTTATTAAACATTTAACAACAGGCATCTTATATATAATACACATTCAATATTAAAATTATTGTATATGTTACCTCATTGCGTATGAGATTTTATGAGAATTTATAAAACAGTATGAATATGGTCCTATTACCTGATATTATACATAGTTTTTTTCTTTTTTCACTTTCTTTTGGAAACCCATACTTCCCATTTTCCCTTATCTTTTCACTACCAACCCCTTTCCCCTGGCAACAACCAAGTGTTTGTATTTATGTGTCTATTTCTGCCTTCCTTTGTGTATTTGTTCTATTTTTTTTCTTACATTTCACATATAAGTGACAATACATGGTATTTGTCTTTCTCTGTTTGAATTATTTCACTTACCATAATATCCTCTAGGTACATCCATGTTGTCACAAATGGCAAGATCTCATTCATTTTATAGTTGAGTAATAATTCATTATATGTATTATATACACACATATACTATATATATATATATATATATATATATATATATATATATAT